>NC_140091.1:18649365-18950653 GCF_964237585.1 Gallinula chloropus
AGATGTACTGTTCAGAAAAGGCTTTTGGTTGCAATCAACTTGTGGTTAGGGAGGAGTGGTTTATTGAGGCTGTAAATGTCACAGATACAAAGGCAGCAAAGTTGGCTGAAGTTGGCTCAATTTGACCGAGTGGGACGGGGGGAAAGCAAGCCCTTTACTGCTCCCATTACTGGATCAGCTCCCAAAATACTTCATTTGCTTCCATAGAGAGCTAATAATCCTGCAGACTGAATTGGATGCCTGAACTTGACTAGCTGTTTACATCCTTCTGCACTGAATTTTGGTTGTGAGGTGTGTGGATGCAGCATTTGTGAGGGTTTTCTAATCAAAGTGCAGCAGCGGTGCATGCAGCAGCGGTGCATACAGCAGCATGAGTCTGAGCTTCAGCTAAGACACACTGGGGTCTAAACAGTTCCACAGGATTTAATGTGGTCAGGCAGAAGCACAAGCTATGTTGTCACAATACTGTCCCTTAAAGTTCATACTATTTTCTGTCTCAGTTGTATGAAGCAGGGGGGTTTCCAATTACTTGAAATCCCAGGGTAATGATTTTTTTTTCTGCTACTTATCTATTGTTTTGTTTCAGAGCTTATACGTACTACAAAATGGGGAACCTGGACAACAGAATAGCTAATCCAGATCAACTCCTTACCCAGGATGTGGAAAAATTCTGTAACAGTGTAGTGGACCTGTATTCAAACCTTAGCAAGGTAAGTATATTCAGAGATCTATGATTAATGGCTGTGAATGTTTAGCCACTTGTGGCGTTAGAGCTCAGAACAGTTGCTTGCATTTTCATGTGTGTTGCCTGGAGTATGGTACTAAAAAAATTGCTTATGATACTGCATTGCTTCACACTGTGGTTTCCATGACCTCTGCTAAAGCACCTTAGTATATTTTTTTTTTATAGCTTGCAATAAATTGTCTTTTAAAGAACTTGCCACATCTTTTGCAACTGAACACTGATGAACACTGTCTCAGCTGGTTAGGTTTCAAAAGAAAACCAGTGGTTAACTTCTAGTTACATACTGATATTACTTGGATATGCACACTGAATTGAATAAGCATTTCTATTTGTGGCAACTCAAGTAACAAATTAATACATTGCAATACTGGTGATGATGCTGCTTTGTTTATACAAGCAGAAGTTTAAAGCAAAATGTGTTGATGTGTTCGGAAACTTCTAGCTACAAAACATGTAGTTAGGTTGCTCTAGCTTTGGGAGTGTGTGTGGAACAGGATGATTGCAAATTAGAATATTGCTTCAATCAGGTACATAGCTGACTATGGTGTTGCTCTGCTTAGTGTTTCTTCTGAGTACTTCAGTTAAGAAATAATTATGGGGTCCAATCCAACTCTGCTTAGTGACCAGAGTCTTACTACAGACATAAAACAGTGAAGTATTTATGGTATGTACCTTATCTGCAGATCACAGTGCTTATAAGTTTAATTCTTGAGTGAATGTTTTCAGGAAGATGTCATGTAATGGAGGTTGTTTCTGCTTTAGCGTTTTGTTTACATAGTAGGTTAACCAGTACTGTGGTTTTAATGCAGAGCTATAACTGTTCTTGGGGTGGCTGGTGTTTTCTGGACTGCTTTATATTTTGGTTATGTCAGTGTTCTAATGCTTTTTTTTTATGCTCCTCTTGCAGCCTTTCTTGGATATAGTTTTGTATATCTTCAAACTAACAAGTGCAATAGGAGCTCAGGTAAATTGCTTACAATGCGAAAATGCCACTCAATTTTTTTCTTTTTAGCCTTGTACCTTTTTGGAGTCTGAGCAACTCGTTAATTATAGCTTCCTCCATTATTTGAAGTGATATACTGAAATTAGGCTTTTATACTTAGCGTTTTGCATGCTTTAGCACTCTAGCTTTAAGCAAGCAAAAAAAAATCAATTTGTGGGCATCTGATCAACTAGTTTAAGAAACGAACTTCTTTATGTTCTTGTAGCAGTTAGTATCCGTCTGGTTGTTTATCTTGTGTGATTTCTATTTAAGAAAGAAAATAAGTTCTTTCTTTCTCTGCAGCCTCTATAAAGAGGAACAATTCCTTACAGTAAGGTGTATGACCATTGTATTCTTCCCCCCCCCTTCCTGCCAATAAGCTGAATCATCAATAAAATAATTAATCAGCTTTAGTAAATGATACATTATAAAAAAAGTTATGTTCAGGCTTTTACCAGAAGTAGCTCTGGGATGTGATGTAAACTTTGTAGAAACAGACAAGGTTCACCTGAACTGGAGTAATTTTTCCAGTCTCAAATGTCTTTGCATTGCACTCTGTAATACTAAGTTGTTATAGGTAGTTTATACTAAATACAGTTTATGCCTTTGGTTTTGTGCTCTGCCACACTTAAGTATGCTGTTTAGGAGCCTTGTTTTATTGAAGCTTAGGATCCAGAAGAATAAGACCACTTGAGAAAAGCCAAAAAAGTGTCATCAAAGAAGGGAAAAGGATTGAGATACTGACTCCTATGACAATGTAGCAAAGAGAGGAAAAAGGAAATGAGAGAGGACCAGGAAATTATCAATGAAATAAGCTAGTACAGTAGGACATGAAGATCACACTGAGTAATGATAAAAACTTGAGCAGAAAGCTGGGATGGAAAGGACACCTGGAGATAGAATTAATAAAACAATACCTGCAAGACAAAAGAAAGGAACATGGTATGAATTGCAAAAGTGATTGAATTGATGATGTAGACACATGGGAGGTGAGAATCAGGGGATTTGTGCTTTCTGGGCATTTCAAATACTGATGTTACAATTTGAGACTGTCTTGATGATAAGCTTTTATTCTTTTTTGCTATTCACAGGGCCCAGCTAGCATGATGGCTTACTTGATTATTTCGGGGTTTTTCCTTACACGTTTAAGGAGACCAATTGGCAAGATGACTATTATAGAACAAAAATATGAAGGAGAGTACAGATATGTCAACTCACGGCTTATTACAAACAGGTATAAGTGTACTTGGGTGGCGAGATAAGTGACAAAGTAATACTGTGGTGTAAATGGAAGCTGTATATGAATATTTGGGAAGTCTGATATTATCAGTTCTGGGCAAAGTGTTTGCATTTTCATGTAGACTGTTATAATTCACAGGTGAGCTATATTCTTAATTTAAAAGACAAACTGTAGCTGGGGTGAAATAAGCTTATGTTCTACTGCTGTGAGAAAAAAAACAAAACCCCAAAATCTTACTTCATAAGGTAACTGAAAGAACTATATTCCTGTGCTTTGTGGCTGATTTTTTTTTTAAACTGTCTTTAACAAAATGAATTTCTGTTTTTTGTGTTTAGTGAAGAAATTGCTTTTTATAATGGAAACTTGAGAGAAAAACAGACTATCCACAAAACCTTCCGTAAACTGGTAAGACTCCTTTTATTTTTTAAACGTTTTAAACAAAACTTTAATTTTATCAAGGTGGTTCTTTATCTATTAATATAAATCAAATTACAGTGGCTTGGTGTTTACCCTGCTAGTTCATTTTTAAATCTGACTGTTGCAGCATATAGTCAGCAAACAAGTTTCTGATAGAATGGTCTTTTCCTTGCCACATACCTCTGTTTCACCTGCCATAACTGGTATTCTCTCCCTGCTTAGTTTCAAGTGTAGGTAGTTAGATCTGATCACAGCAGGGATACTTGTGCAGTGCTCAATCAGAGTTAGGTCACAGGCATAGCTGAGGAGTCTGGATCTTGGAATCAAACTTCTTTAAAATAATAAGGTATTAAAAGCAGGTGCTGATGTAGTTTGATCTTACTTCTATTGTAACTTGCCAGGTGGAACACTTGCACAACTTCATCCTGTTCCGGTTCTCTATGGGTTTCATCGATACTATCATTGCCAAATGTAAGTGTTTGTCCAGTGCTAATAGACTGCTATAAATAATAATATATATAAATAATATATATATAAATAATATATAAATAATAAGTGTTAAGCTTCTTACTGATGTTCTTTATTCTTACTCCTCTAATTAATGTGTATCTTAATATTTAATCTTGAACTGCAGACCTTGCCACTGTGGTTGGTTACCTGGTTGTTAGTCGTCCATTTTTAAACCTGGCTGATCCACGTCATCAGAATAGTACTCATGCAGAACTTTTGGAGGTAAATAGAACAGAATGAAAACAATTTCCTGAACTTAAATTTTGTTAGACCACATAAAGAAACTTTCTTCTACTCTAGGATTATTACCAAAGTGGAAGAATGTTGCTGAGAATGTCTCAGGCTTTGGGCAGAATAGTCCTAGCAGGCCGTGAAATGACAAGATTGGCTGGGTAAGCTTAACAATAATACTATAAAATAATTTCTCCTACAGTTATTTTGTTGCTGTCTCATGTCACTTTAAGAATGACTGGAGAGTTAAAATAAGCTTTTGTGCATTCTTCATTGGGACACACTAAAAATCTATAAATTAAAAACATTTCATGCTAAAATCTTATCTTTGAAGATTTGCAAATTTTGTCTACTAGTAATGTCATGTCTGAGAAGTAGCAGCATGTAGTTTGAATTTTTAATTAAGACATTATCAAATGCTCTTAAATCAGTTATGTATTATTTACCAAACTATTTTTTTACACCTTAAAAGTTATTAAATATATGGCTATGACAGGAGAAGGTTCTTGAAAATGTTGTGAATATTGGACAACCTTAGTGCAACTCTAAAATGCAATGATTCTGTGTTGGGTTGAGTAACTTTGTTGTTTTGATGGTTTAACAGAATACTCATTAGAGCTTATATGGATTTCTAAAGCTCAATTATTTACAGTTCAATGTTTTTGTTTGGTTTTAGTTTCACAGCTCGAATTACAGAATTAATGCAAGTTCTGAAGGACTTGAATAGTGGCAAATATCAGCGTACTATGGTATCACAAGAAAAAGGTAGATATGACATAATATGCAATGTATGTAGCTCTGTCTAGTGCTCCAATCTCTAATACTTTTTTCTTAATTTAAGATGCAGACAAACAGCAAGCTTTGCCCTTGATACCTGGATCTGGAGAAATTATCAACACTGATAACCTTATCAAGTATGTTTACAAAGTTTCCACAGCTTCAGTATTTTCACTGTAGTGGGGCTTCTAAGTCTTTCCCTCTATCACTATTAAGAAGGTTTCAATATATGTTATTAATGTAATTACTGCTGTACTGTAGCTTATATACAAATACTTCCATTTCAGTCCCACCCAGCCTTTCTAGTCTGTAAGTCAATCCTTGACCTCTCCTGTTAGCAGAAGATAGCATGTGCTGTCTGGACTTAATCTTTTTGGTAACATTTTCTGCTTTCCTTTAGAATATGACTTCCCAGGCTAATTTTGTTAATACTTTATCAGATTTCTTCTTAGAAGTATATGGTTACAGATTTGATTCTAGGGTATAATTCCGCTGTGAAAATCAGGGGCAAATCTGTATTCAGTTTCAAAATATTTGCTTATCTCTGTGCTTGGACAGATCATTGGTGGTACTCAAGTAGCAATCAGTTCCCACATTCTTTGCAGTCTGAGAAACTTACTGTTGGCATAGTACCACTTAAAAGCATAAAGTAAAGCCAGTTAAGAGGTTTTTTTTTTTAATGTCATCAATCTGGTCAATGTGGAAAACAGATGGTGGAGCACAGGGGAAAGGCGGGAGGAAGAGGGAAAGGAGATCATAGAGCTATTTTTATTATTTAAGAAAAGGTAAGGGGGAGGTGAGCTGGGAAGCCATTCATCATGTATCCTAGACCTAATGGAGTACACTTTAGGGTACAATAGGCTTAAAATAAAGTGCACACTCAAATATAGATTTATATTCACAAGTCTTGGAAGAAAAAGGTAGGATTCATAAAACAAATATATGGAGGAAGACAACCTGTAGGTATTTGTTAGACACTAAAATGCTGGGTTTGGTTCAAGAACTTTCTTAACTGCTAGTAGCTGGAAACTGGGACAATGTGCGGAATGAAGTACTGATGAAATATCGCCCTATTCCTTACATCTCTGAGTAAACATGTAATGTTTGATTTTTTTAATGTTTCAATACAAATAGGTTTGATCATGTTCCACTGGTGACACCTAATGGAGATGTTTTGATTCAAGACCTTAACTTTGAGGTAAGATTTTTGGCTCTTTAAATATAATTTTCTATGATATAGAAAATGTAAAACAAAGGTGATAATTTCAGAGGTATCCGTTTTATTAAAAGCATGTGAAAACAAAACTGGGGAGGTGCTGATATGGTATGATTAAATTTCAATAAAATTAGTCATCCTTTTATAAGTAAGGAAGACAATATGCTACTTCCCCCCAAATAATTTTGTTTACAAGTGTGTTTTCTTCCAGTGGCCACTGGTGCTAAACTAGTTGCAAAAAAACTATAGGTTGAAATTACCTGCTGTAATGTCAGAAAGTACTGTGTACAAGCCTATGAGGATACCAGTGTGTCTTACTGTTTGTAGAAGCTTTCAACAATAATTTCTCATTACCCTCTTAACATGTTGGCTTTGTATTTTTAGGTTCGATCTGGTGCAAATGTTCTGATTTGTGGGCCAAATGGGTGTGGAAAGAGCTCACTCTTTCGTGTTCTTGGTGAGGTAAGGAAACTTCTTTAAATAAACAGGAGAGAATCCAAAGGGCTGTTGTGATTGGACTTTTTTGGTCAAGTTTAAACCTTTTTCTTGTTGCAGTTATGGCCGTTGTTTGGTGGGCGTTTAACAAAACCTGTAAGAGGAAAGTTGTTCTATGTTCCCCAGGTGAGGCAAAGTACTCTGACAGTAATGTTCTCTTTCTTCCTGCTTTGACTGTGTTTAGAATTATCTGACATACCTTTTTGTTTCTGTGTTTAGAGACCATATATGACCCTTGGAACACTCAGAGATCAAGTTATATATCCAGATACTTTGGAAGACCAGAGAAAGAAAGGCATTTCTGACCAGGTAATGATAATTAGTGTAATTAGTTCACTAACCCTTTGTCTTGCTTAAGATACCTTAAAATTCTGAAACTAATATTAAAACCACTCCATTCAGTTTGGTTTTAATTGATAAAATATAAATATTATTCATCAGGGTTGATGTTCTACTATTACACTGGTATTCTCCTTTATAATCATTTTCAATCACTTAAGTTCACTTTAAGGTCTATTTGTCATTTCTGTTTCAATGAAAGGTGTTGAAGGACTACTTGGATAATGTTCAGCTGGGTCAAATCCTGGAGCGTGAAGGAGGCTGGGATAGTGTTCAGGACTGGATGGATGTACTCAGCGGTGGAGAAAAGCAGAGAATGGCAGTATGTTTCAGAAGCCTAAATACTTAACAAATACAGGACACAATTCGAAAGTGTAATCTGAATTGTAAGGGATTTTGTTTACTAAATATTAATATTTTCTTAAAGAAGAAACCCCCCAAAGGAGGGGGTCTGAGAAAACAGACTAAAATACAGTGCCTATTGTACTCAAAATTGACCTTTTATCATGCCTTATACTTTGATTATATAAACAGAAGTTCTAATTTTTTAAAATAATGAGATCATAGAATGTTGTTGGGTGGAAGGGACCTCATAGATCATCTAGTTCCAACCCCTTACCATGTGAAGTTAATAAACAGTTCTCAGATTTTTCAGGCTTCAGTGAGTGCCAATGTCAAAGAAATTCCTTTGCCACAGTAAACTTTGGATACTGATTCTTAGTTTAAATTCTAACGCTGCCTTATTTGTGGCAGTTCTGAGTCCACAGTAGCTTTTTTGTTTGTGTTTCAGATGGCAAGGCTATTTTATCATAAGCCTCAGTTTGCTATTCTGGATGAATGCACCAGTGCTGTTAGTGTTGATGTAGAAGGCTATATTTACAGCCACTGCAGAAAGGTAAGCTCTTTGTTTCTACAACTCTATCTCTGTTAAGAGGAAACTTAAAATGATACAGAGTGTTCTTCCTTATGCCTTTTGCAGATTTAAACAAAAAAAAAAAGCTTAGAAGGCCATGCAAGGACCCTTTATGCACACTAGGATTCAGTAATTGGTTTTTGTAGTTGTAAGGTAGTTTAGAGGTATTTGTGGCCTTTGTATACTGGAAAACTCTTACTAATTTGTAAGTAACCTTTTCAGATAGACTCAGATTATTTGATCCTTCACTTGACATGCTAAAATGTTATAATTTTTTTGTTGTTGGAGAAGCTTCTTTTGGCCAGGGCAACAGAAGTAAAAGGCTGGAAATTAACACTTCTCTTTTGGAATATGAAAAGCCAAGCACTTCAGGAAGACCTGATGATATTAAATATAGTATTATTTTTCCTTTGCTCTTCTATCCAGCTTCAGATCCTACATAGTGGTATGTGAAATATAAATTTCACACCTCAGCCTGGCAAAGAATGGGCTTGAAGTAACATTAATGATTGATTAGCAGTATTCTCAGGATAGAGAAAATAGCCTGAGAATAGAGCAAAGCTGTGCATCCGCTGAAATATTTGCTTAAAACTTGAAGTGGGAGCTTCAGGAGCCTTCTGTACCAGTAAATTGACACTAGATGAGGACTCTGCTGATGAATGGACACTATTTTTTGGAATTCACTTTATCACGTTAATATGGATACCCTGACAACTTTAAAATCTGTTTTGCATATACTTGTTGATCTGTTAACTTGGATACTTATTTGTGCTTTGGTTTTAGAGGTACAGTTGCCAAGTGGCTAAAGCATGTTACTGAGAGTTCCTGGTTAAGCTGTCCTTGCAGAATGAATCAAGTGTTCCCTTGTTTTGTTGTCAGAACCATTTTGCCTTAATGCATCCCTAACTGTAGCACGTATTGAGTTGCAAGGAAACAACCGTCACATGGAGTTTATAATTAATTAATAGCTCTTGTGTTTTGTGGCTTTTTTGCTGTTAAAGTAGACTTCTTTTAATAACCAGATTTGTTGTTTTACCTGCCTCCCAACCTTACCTCTCCTACCCAGTTCCTTCTACCTTTCGCCAAATCATTAAAATCAAAAGTGACAGAACCTATTAAAAAGAGAAATCTCTCCTGATTTCTTATTTACTGCAAAATCTTGCATTATGGCTACATATATATAGTGTTAATGGAACCTGAAAGGTTGTGTTTATGAATTTAAGTTCTGATATGCTGAAAAATAAATAATTTCTCATGGGTGAGGTGTTAACTGTTTTGTTGTTTGTATTTTCATATAGGTTGGCATCACTCTCTTCACTGTCTCCCACAGAAAGTCACTCTGGAAGCATCATGATGTATGTAGCTTTTCCTTAGGATATCTGTGGGTGATAGGGCTTTTGTGGCTTGAGTTATTTTTTTTCTATTGAATTGACTTGACAATTCAAAGTGCTCTTATTTTGCATCCTAGTAAGTTGTTTAAGAAGGTTTTACTTTCATAATCCAGTTGCATTATTTGAAATATTCCTATGCTGCTGTTACGAAGGGAAAAATAACCAAAAATCCTGAAATATATCTGTAAAAGTAGCCTCAAAAATATGAAAGACACACTAGATACTACTTTTTAGGCTCAAAAAACCTATTTGAACCAGAATCCAGTAAACAGCATGGAGTTTTTGCTTTAAAAATATCTATGCATAAAAGTAAATGTCTAATACATGGACTTCTTCCAAATTAAGATTTTACTATTGTCTTACACAGACAGACTGTATGTGTGTGGAAAAATACGGAATGAATTCACTGAGTGTGTCCCATTTAAGCACGTGTCACAAGGCCCGAGAGAGCAGTATTAAGTGTAGGTGTGACTGTTACCAGACTGATAGATGATGTTAACAAAACCAGTTTAACCTTTTTTCCAAAGATAATTGAATTTAATGAAACATGAGGTGGGAGAAGCTTACCCTCTGGCTAGCTCAGTTTCAGATTTTGCATTAAAACTACTTCAAACTATGATTTTATTTAGATGTGTTTAGACGTGTTAAGTTTTAGGTAGCTGATAACATATGTTCTTTTATTTCAGTTTTACTTGCATATGGATGGCAGAGGAAACTACGAGTTCAAGAAAATAACTGAAGACACAGTTGAATTTGGATCTTAAAGTCATGAACTGCTACAGAGACTGATTACTGGAAGTGTGTAGAATGGCAAACATTGTACAATAAAACTACTCAGCTTGTTTTTTTAAACAAATTAACTAGGATAACACAAAACAAGCTGTTAAGCATTTACTATTATGTAGGATATTGCTAATTGTGTATATGTTGGTTTAATTATGTACTAAGAATGTCCTTATTCTTGTGGTTTAAAAACCTGCCTAAATTAAATTGGGCTTAAATCAGTGTAATCTGATTCATCCTGGGATGCAAACCATTTGAAATCAGCTGATTTGACTTTTGTAGACCTTCTTTCCCTTCAGTGAAAAGCCCTGTTAAAATTAGGGTTGCTACCTCTCTTGTTCCTGCAAAGCAGTCTTGGATTTTTGCTCTGTTCTATGCATATTTCTGAACTGTCTCACATGGTGCAGGACACGCTCCCATCTTCAGATCTGTGCCCTGTTAACTGAAAGAGCCTTTTTCTTGAGCAAGCCTTGCGATGTAGCCAATGTACCCTTGCTGATAAAGGATGGATTGATTGAACCTAAAAGACCAAACTCATTCCTTCTGCTAAAATGGTTAAGCTTGTTCTGTGAGTTTGGGATTCTCTTCAACATCTGTCTGTCTGTGCAGCACTCTCTGCTAAGCAATCCCACTCTCTCCCAGTTTAGCAAGAGCTTCATCCATCCCCAACCCCAGCTGCCCTTTTGTCTCAGAAATATTACAGTAATGAAAGCTTGAGAGGAATTTGAGGGAGGAGAAGGCTGACAAAAAAAGGGAGAAGTGCTGTTCTGTGTATCAAACTCTCTTGTGCATGCTTTCAGCTCTGAAGAAATGGATGTCTCCCACAAGTAGAAAGAGAAAAGAATGTGGGTCCAAACATTTTTCTCTTGAAATCAAGAGAATGGACTGAAAAATGTTAATCTGTGAAATAGCAGACTGCTGCGTGCCCTGTGTGTTCAGTCCTGTAATACAGCAGTTGCTTTTTCTGAGTTTGTCCTTTTTTCCCTTCTTAAAAAAAAAAACGTATCTCCTCATGGTTTTAGCTGCCCTTCAGGCCTGAGTTTGAAAGCAGGTGATGATGTTTTGGCTTTCTAGGCTGTGAAGCCTAAAAATGATGCTTTCATCCTTTTATTTATCATCCATTTATTATCTTTGTCATGGGATTTATTGATTTCTGATAGAAATTATTCACCAGTCATTTCTTGCTGTTGTCTAATGATCTTGAGTCCTTGCTGGTTTTTGTTCCAGCTGCCAAATCCCCTTGAAATCAAACTCTTAATAGTTTACTGTAACCATATGAATGATTACTGTGGTTGCCATGTGATTTAAATGTAAAGGCAGCAAGGTGATTTTTGTTATCAAGGAATAGGAAGATAAAACTCAAGCCTAAATAGAGATTAGGTTTTAAAACAAAAAATTATGATACCTGTTGTACAGTGAAGGTCTAATTGGTTTTTTAGTGTCCCATATAAGATATAATATAGGAATGCACTACATGAAGGCATGCATAACATATGCAGTAAATCTGTTCCCTGTGCATCTTCACTCAAGGGTTTAGATTAAAAACAAAACCAACTTTTTTATAAAATGGGTATGTATTTGGATGCACGGCTGCCTGTTAGTTTTTACCCAGTTTGACTAGTCATCTTTCACGTTGAAATTGCTACCCTAACAGGTCTCCTTGTATCACAGTTTGTGCCCGTACCTGTCACTACTACTACTATTTTGTAGTACTTGAATGCAAACAGCTATCCTGGTATAAGAATCTAGTGACCCCAGTAGATTCACATATAAGGCATCAATGACATTTCTTTTAAAGGCTCTCTAAAGTGTAGGGTATTCAAATAAGGTACCAGAATAAAACTTTGTGCTTGGTCCACAAGAAGGTGAATAGATATTTTACTAATTTCTTCTGTTCATTCAGATCCTCACATCAGCTATAACATAGCAAGTACAGCATGCTGTATGTGAGATGCTAGTCTTTTTTTTTTTTTTTAATTGTAACCATGAAAATTTGGATGCCAGCATAATTTTTTTGGTTTTGTGGAAGTTCTGAGCACAAATGCAAATCTTTCCCTTGGAAAGGATGTTTTAGTAGCCTTTCAGAGAGATGAAGACAAAAAATCTCTAAAATGAGGAAGTTGCTATTATCCTTGTGACCAGGGCAGATTTTGCAGTGCAGTAGTGACCTGGGATACTTGTAATGTATTTTTAAGACTGACAAAACCACGCACAGCACACTTATATAGCACCCCAGCAGCCAATCCCAAGGTACTTTGCAATTCAATTGATAAATTTTGCATAATCTCAGATTTACCTTTTAAAAAAAAAAAACAACAAAAAATCCAACTTCATAATCAAGGAGGAATAGGTTTGCCTTTAGATGCCATGAAGTTCACTGAAACTGAGGATCCTAGTGTCTTGTTAGGGCCAGGATTTAGTGTTTCTAGATATACTGGAACGAAAGAAATATTCCTCTGCACTTGATTGTAAGAGAGGCTTATAAAGAAAGCATGAAGAATGATGTTTTAGAATAATATTCTTAATGGACCTTACACTAAAGTATTTTGAGACAGACTTGGTCTAATGAAAGATTGTGAAATCTGATGACAATGATCTGAGTCTCAGTTCTGTTGCAGAATTGCACTGTGATACTGTATTTTAGTTGTTGGGTCTTTTTAATAGCACAAGTTGGAAGCTTGGAAATTGGAATTCTGAGCTATCTTAGACAGTACTGATGAATATTTTCAGTCTCAAAACTGTTGGTGCTTTGAAGATGGTACTGGTAATAGTCAGATGGCTGCATTTCAACAGTGGTGGGAAACATTCCTGTATGTAAATACTGTAAAGTGCTTTGGAGGGGGAAATGGCGCTATATAAATGTAAGACATGAAGTGCCTCAAATAATAATAAATCTAAAGACAAAATATATCTAGGCTTTTTATATTTCTTGGTGACATGATTAGGAATTTTGCAACAATACAGCGAATGCATACTCGGTCCCAAGTTACTTAATGAGCTGATTGGCTTGTGTTCAGCTTCAATCCATAGTGCTGTCTGAAACTCACCCTGGAATTGGACAGATGATTCTGTCCATTTGTAGGCTTAACATAAACCACAAGCACAGTACTTGGAGATGTGTGCTTAGAGCAACTGGATTACATGTCTGTTAAGCTGTTTTAAATCTGCACTGATTCTGACCTTTGTTCACTGCCCACTTCCGTTCTCCCAAGTTTATTGACTTCTAGAAGGGTGTGGGCCTGATTAGGTTAACATACTGTATCAGTACTTGGTGTGGTAATTCTTTTGAGTGTTCTTTGAGGAAAATAGCATAATCTCCACCTTTATTGTGTTTTTGATTTCTGATGTTTTTCCTTTGTGGTAGACATACCAGCTATCAGGCTACCTAACCTAGTAGTGTGAGAGTGAAACCAAGATATGTTTGAATGAACTGACTTTAAGGGTGGCCTTATCAGTGTTTTCTAGTGCTAGTTAGTACCTTTTTTCCTTCTCTTAACTCCAAATAGCAGTGCAACAAGCATATTATGTAGCATTCTTAAGGGTAGAGCTCCGTTTGAAAGTTAATGCCTTAACCAAGTATGCAGTCTAAAAAACATCTCATTTAACTTAGCTGATGTGCCAGAGACAAAGGAAGGAACTTCTGTATTGTGGATGTGATGTTTAATACTAAAATGTAATATTAGTTGAACAACAGACTTCACCCTGCTCTTTTTGCTCTCAGCTACCCAGTTAATTCCACGTGCTTGATCTGTATGCTGCAACACTTCTATTCTTCTTTACATAGGGGGAAAAACATCAATCCCTAGAATGGTAGAACTGAAGTCAGGGAGCAACAAATCAAAACTCCTTTTCAAGGATCAATCCACCATCTCTTGAGGATGTTCAATAGCCTTGTTTCAGTATCTCAATGTCTGCTAAAGCTCCAGACAGCTGTTTCATTGCAGCAAAACACAAGCTTTTTTGGGAATTGATGGCTCTTTCTACAAGACTAATGTGAGACTGGAATGCTGCAGGGTGGATAGAATATAGCTGTGAATGCTGTCATCTTCCATCCCAAGTGCAAAGTATGCTTTACTGCATCATGGGTTTATCTTCTTGAATAAAAAAACCCAACCACACAATAAAAAACCCAGCTTCCCCTCCCCCTGAATTCCAGTTACTCTTCTGGAAAGCTGGAAAGAGTTGGCTGTGTGAGCTACATTCTAACTGGTCCATATGTTGTGGAGATGTTTCTTGCCCAAATGTGGCATGGATAGTGGAGTAGACACCCCTGTCTGGACAGCCCAAAAGTAAGATTACTTCAGTGCTGTTTGAAAGTCACCTGTGCTGTAAGAAAATTCTGGGGTGTATTGCCACTTCCTGAGCTCTGTTCTGTACACTGGAGACCAGACTAGTAAACAAAGCTGCATGGAGTGCTACCCTGACACTTACCTGACAGGCTTTTTAATTAAATCACACCTAGTATTAAATGACTTGTTATCCTTCTGCAAAATAGGGAATTTGGTCTTCATGTTTAAGTCTGTAAAGATGATGTATCCTATGGATTAGGATTGGAAAAGAATGAATTTAGTGATCCTTCCATAGGATTCAGCTCTGTGCAGACCAGTGCATCACCTAATCTTTGGTGCTTGAAGTCATTTAGAAATGTGAAAAAAATTATCTTAGGGTAAGATAAAACCCATTAAAACTTATATATAATTGTCATACATACCATGAGAAGTTGTAGAAACTTCCATAATAATGATCACCTGAAATCCACCTGTGAAAGAGTAGGGGGAAATTAAATTCTTTTTTTATAGAAAAAATAAGCTGACTTATCTGTCAAGAAGAAAATCAACAATGTGCAAGTTCAAATTTCTGCTTGTAAAGCTGCTGTTCAAATCACTTATTTTTATGTACAAAGTGTTTGCTGCATTCTTAGCTGTAGGTGGTGGTTGGTTTGTGCCAGTCATTTTCATGAGCGTGGAAAGAGGTTTCTCAGTTTCGTGAATTGGTGGTGTGCAGCTGTTTTGGGAGGAGGTTGGTTGGCTTTCCTTCCATGTTACAGTCAGAGTTTTATTATTTATACCTTAAGTTTCACCAGGAAGCTTAGAATGGCTGTGCATGTTACAGGTTCCTATAGTAGTTTGTGTTCTGATGACACTCATCCTGTTGTGTGCACTGAAATACAAGATGAACCTGGTTTCATCTTGAAACAGAAATACAGCCAAGATAGGTTACTATGACAGCAGTTTGTCTTTTATGTTAAAGCCTTAGAAAAATATTACCTTCAAAGTTGCTGAGCCATTTTTGAGATGCTGCATCATTTTTTTCCTTGTATGAAAAAGCAGAGCCAGATGTCAAGCAGCCTGGAACTTTGCAGACAGAAGATGTCTTAAGGGAATAATTTGAAAAATATGACAGCTTTGAACTTTAAACAGAAATAACATGCCTAAACATCTGGTGAAATTCCATGGGGGTTGAATTTGGAAACTAAAGACATTTTGCCAACAGCCCTGTGAGGAATGCAACAGTGCAAGAATAATTATCCAACTGGCATTTTAAAATAGGAGGGAAGCAGAACTTGGACACTCTACTTCTATGGAATGTAACTTTCACAAACTGGGCTTAACAATCAGTCTCTCTCGCATGGGTTAGAAACTTCAAGACCTCTGGCAAGTCTAAGCCAGGAAGATTCATCACAATGGCTTTGACCGGCACAAGGAGCTCTTGTGCTGTGTTGCTCAGCCCCATTCCCTGCTCTGCTTGTCCACAAACCAACATCCTTATTCCCCACCCATCCCTCGTCTGGGAAACAAGTGGCTTCCACACATGATGTTGCACCAAAATAGAACAGAACTGGAAAAATGAGGTCAGTTTTGTCTGGACAAAACTAAGGCTGCTGAAATTGGTTTACTTGGGTAGAAATAAGGAACTCCACCTCTATGACTGAGCAAGTTCTCTGCATTAAAATAACTACTAGTTTGGTGTAAATCACAGCCAATTTTTTAAGCTTAGCTATAGAAAGTTCAGGGAGTACTGCTCTGGAACTGCATGTATGCCACTGAAGAGGTAGTCCTCTATGTAACTAAATATACCCTGCATTTCCTAGACGATGGTTTAGTGCAAGCAGGTACTAAAAAACATTTGAGTAGTTTTAATTCTTAATTGTGGCAAGGTAAGGAGTGTGAAAATGCTCCTTGAAAAAAGCTAGTGTTTATTTACTTTATAGTGGTGTTCTGCTGCAGGAATGTGGTGGCACAAGAGTGATGGAGATAAAATCAGCTGTATCAGAAGGTACTAATGTGACAGGCTTAGTGAAATGCTGGAAGATAATAAGTATCTATAGAGGTGCTGATAAACTGGAGTATTTGGGAAAATAATGGTTAAAAAGAAAATCATGTATGCTGAAAGCTCCTTAAAACTCAAATGCAATATTGTGCATTGCAACAGGACTTCTCTGGAAAGCCAGGAGCCATTAGCAGACTTTTTTTTTAGTTCAGTAGGGAGTTAAGGACCAAGGTCAAATCTACACATTGCCATCCTGTTTCAAGCTGCTGACACTAACTAGGTAAAGTAGTGTTGTGTTTGGGTGAGTTTTTTTCCTGGAGCAGTTGTATTTATGAGCCTTCAGTAGAGAATTTTGGAAACACTGCTTGATTTTTGTGAACGCTGAAGCATTAACCTCTCTTTGTACTTAGGGTGTTACCTCTGTAAACCCCCTCTGAGGCAATGGGGAGCATCGTACTCTTGGATAGAAGGTAGCTGAGTAGGTGGGTCTGAGGTACACTCGTTTTTGTCTGCACCTCTGTGCAGTATGTGTTGTCCTTGTGTAGGGACCTGCCTGAGAGACTCTACAGAAGGGCAGCCCCTTACCTGGGACCTGTTTCAACTCCTTATGCCTGTCAGTCTCTAGAGAGGAATGTGATACCCAGAAAAGACTCGTTTTGGGATTGCTTTTTCAAGACAAGCTCAGCAGAACTCGAAGCACGTAAGGCCCAGAATAGCCTTGGTTACAAACATGGCTGCATTCCAGCTATTCCAACCCGTTCCTTTCTTTCCCTTGCCACTGGACAGATAGCACATTATCACAGTTCCAAACATAGCTTGAACTTCAACAGAACTTATAGGACTTTTACAGCTCAATTTTTGCTATGTGCAATAGTAACACATTTTCCAATGCTCCTGGAAGACACCAGTCCCTTATCTGAGGTTCTCAGTCCATCCCTCTAAGTGTTCAAAGGTCACCCCGAGGAATCTGTTACCAAGAAAGAAAACAGGTAAGAATCTTAACATTCAATGTGAAAATCTATTTCTGAACTACGCTGGGTTTTCTGATTTTAAAGGAGAACTTTGTCAGGAGAAGGGAGGATGGTTTTGTGCATGCAAACAATGGGTAAATATGTACTTGTTGCTTCCTGTTAGATTGTTAGCTGGGTTCTTGCTTCCAGCAGCGCTTGAAAACTGGACAAGACAGGGTATGCTATAGCCCAAGATCCCCGGTAAACCTGGCAGAAGGAAATGTGGACTGAATAGAAGATGGGGGTGTTCAGGGAGAACAAACTACTCCTGCTCTTCTTATTGGATCTGACTGAGCTGTTCAAACTGTCTGTTGCTCTTCATTATTAGGAAAGAGAAGATCTAACAAATTTCACATGCTCTTTTCCCTCAAACTTCTGTGAAATCTGGACTCAAACTGGGTATTTGTGTACCTGCCATTTAGGGAAATTTGGGTTGTTAACATACTGCTTATGCCTCTCTTTGCCACTTGGGGTCACCTTTTCCAGGCAGATGAAGCGGAGCCGGAGCGCACAGTTGCAGGACTAATACTGCAGAGACGGCTCCCGGGCTGGGCTGTGAGAGAACCCCCCGTGCTGTGAGGAACACAGCAGGAGCAGGTTTGTGGTGTTCGTGGTTCTGCTGCTCCAGTGACGGCTGCAGCTGTGCTGTGGATGGTATGGTTGCACTTCCCATGCTTTATGGAAGCAAATGAGCATGTTGTGAATAAAGTGGAAATATGAGAAATCAGGTAAAGTATCATCTCACTGGAAATACACGTATTTGATCCGGACAGATGGTAAAGTATGAATGCAGCAGAGGGAAAACCTGTGTAATCAGGGATGCACTCTAAAAACAAACTAACAAAAACCCTACCCTGAAATAATGGGTACTTTTGTTGGGAGTAGGCTTTAAAAGCTCACTTGACATTCCAGCTCTTTCACTACACTAGCTTGAGTGATGTGATTAGCGAAGAACTAATTAAAAAATCATGTGATCTCATTGGGAAAACATCTCTCTTCAGAGGAAGGAGGTTTTTAATTAAACCTCTTTTGATGAAATAATTTTGTGAATGTAACAACGTTTGAGTACTTTAAATAGTTCTTGAAGAAATAAAGCAGAAAATTTGAAACTAAAAATAGGAGAAAATATATCAGGGTAACTGAGATCTGGAACTGAATTTTTTGAGAGCAGATTATTGACTTAACTGCTAATTAAACAAGCCACTAAAGCATTAATATTTAAAGGTAATTATGTGCACTGAGAAAGCACTAGCAAATGTTCTGAAGTCATTCATCCAATTATGGTGACCAAGGGAAGCTGTCACCAGGAAGGGTTAAAAAAAAAATATGTTGCCATGCTATTAATGTATTCTGGATTGCTGACTAAAGCACGTGTATTTATTCAATGCTAAGTTTTCACTTAAATGAGATCCTAACCAACTCTGCACAGAAATCAGACAGTGGGTTCAGCTCTGGGGAAGAACAGGTAATGGAAATGAATAGGGCAGGGGGGAGAGGAACAGAAACTTCCAGAAGGGAGCCATGGAAAGTAAATATTGACACACTTGAGTGATGTGCTCAAAAATAGGGTACAAATCTTAACAAAAGCCAACCTGGCTGTGTCTGTGTCTTTACTCCTGAGTTCTGGAAGGTCTTACTCTGCCCTTGAGGCAAATCTTTCTATGAACTTGCCTACTTCAGCTCCAGTTAGAGGCTGAAGAATTAAAAGGAAAAATATTCCTTCTGGGTCCTTGCAGGGGGTACTGAAATGGGCTGGTGAGACCCTGTGCCAGAAGGAGCAGTAGGATCCCACTAGTGGGAAGATTTTTCTTAAGGTGGAAGAGAGTTGCAGCACATCTTAGCTTCTCCAAGTGACCTGATCTAGAGCATTAGAGGATACATCAGGAACTGAGAGAAGGGCAGCTTTTGGTGGCAGTCCCCCTTCATTAAGGGCGTGCTGTGTGAGAGGTGTATGTTGTCGTGACTAACACCACACCTAATGGTTGTGGAAAGATTTTTTCCAGCTGCCCAGTTCCTGGTCCTGTCTAGCAGGTTATTCTGTGGTTTTTCTGTCATTCTCAAACATGAATATGAGGACTTTCCTTTGTGATAAATGTGGACAAATAAGATGGTTATTTGTATGTGGATAAATACTGTGTAATTAGAATACTCAATTGACTCTTGGGTCTGGTACTATCAAAAGCCCCCTTCATCCCTGTGTATTACATGCTTCTGAAGCTATGAAGCAGTCACCTGTAAAGGAATCAGCGGAAAGGAAAAGCAAACCAAGTAGGTAATCTATCATAGCTGTGTTTTCTCAGCTGCTTAATGCAGAAACTCTCTGTCCTCAGTTGCCACGTAACTAGCAATCCAAGCTAAGCCTATAATCACATTCTTATCGTGACATGCCTTGCAGTGGCAGCCTTCTCACAGTGGAAAGCTGAGTCTGCTAGAAACATATTAGCAAAGCTGTTTGCTGCCGTATTTATCACACATTTATGTAAAATTGTTCTTTTTAAGTAATAGCAGTAATTTCATTGTCTGTAATACTGTTTTGCCTGGGAGAAAGTAACAGAACAGCATCAGTCTGCATTTACCCATGTGAAGAAGGATGTAGATTTTAAACAACACTACAAAATGGAGTGGTTTATTACAGCATGGGATGTTACACCTTCATTTGTATAAGGAGAGAACATGAGTACTGCACTGGGAATCTGCTGAAATGTTTTTATCCACTTGAAACGGCTGGATATCTTTTCTCCTACAGATGACAAAGAGCAAAGCAGAACAGGGGAATCAGGAGCATCAGCAGGAACATGCTTACAGAAACCTGCTTAGAAGATAAGCCAGGCTACTTAGGTGCATAGGGAAAGCTTTACCTTTCTCACATAGAGTACCCAGGGGTGTCTGTCTCCCTCTCAAATCCGTACAGTGCTGAAGTGTCCGTGTGTGTTGTTGACAGGATCTAGTCTTTCCTAGTGACAATACCTTTATTCAGCACCTCCTCTTGCCCGCTGTGATGGTCTGAGAAAGTTAAATCTCTGCATAAAATGTTTTGTGTGGGCTCAGTACACTGGCCCAGGGGATATAACTTCTGGAAATTTGTGATAAAACGCCCCTTGTCTCCATAAACAGCCAAAACCTTCCTTGAAACAGGATCTGTGAGCCCCGTGACTGGTTACTCAGCATTGTTGGATGATAACATACCGCAGCTAGTGAGCAGAAGCGTTTCAGGTTTCCAGAACTTGTGCAGGAGTGCGTCACTCCCATGCCATTTAAGGTACTTGTTTGTGTTTCTATGGGTGCTTTTCTCTCTCTCTTTTCTCCTTCATGTTCAGAATAAACAAAAAATCTGCTCCATAAAGAAGAATGAGCTACCATTCTCTGTGGTGTATGGCAGACAACAGCGTGGTCTGTTTTAATAAATGCTGTGCTGTAACTGATGAGTTTTCCTTTTCTTATGAACTCCTCTTCCCTTTTCTGAGCTTGGCACTGAATGAAGCCGAGGAAGCAGCACGCTGCAGGGGAGGGAAGTAGTGATGACAACTCTGGGATGTTTTAAAACTCACTCCCACAAGTTCTCATGTTTGGCTGTTGTAAGATTCCTCTTCCATACAAGGCTTGTGCATCAGCAGAAAGTGCACTAAGTATTTATTGCACAATATTAAGTAAACAGGGTTGGGTGGGTTTTTTTGTGGGGGCGGAGGGGGAATATTGTGGTGGTTTTGTTCCCTCTGTAGAAAAGGGGATTAACAAAGAAACCCCACTCATCTTCACAGGAGTCTTAATCCATACAGTGAAGGTATCTATAGTAAAGTAAGGCTGAGAAGGTAGATGGGTATGTCATTTTGTATGATGTTATTTTTTCGCATAAATGCAAGATAAGATATCTTGTTTTAAAACATAAAGGTTTGAGATACACAGCTGAGAAGTGCCAGTTGGAAAATGCTTTTTTCTTTAGTGTGTGTGTGTGTGTGTGTGTGTGTGCCAATCACGGTTGTTAGCAGAGAGAGACACCAGCCTTTGTTGCAGCAGTTCTCATCTCTGGGCCAGGCCTCATACTGCCTGGAACCAACACTGGCACCCCAGGCATGCAGGCAGCATGGGAATCCCTGCATGAGATATCCAGGGAGATGTTGAGTACACTTTCCATTAGAATGAGAAGCTGTGAATGTAAACAATCACTTCCATAGATGGACAGCTGAAAAAACAACTTGGGAAACTTCAAAACACTTCATCAGTTTGTGTAGTTTGGCTTCTCCTTTCCTTCCTTTCAGGTAGTAGGTGCCCTGGCAGTATGGTTAGACTTCTGACAGCTTTGTCTATGCTGCTGTCACAAGACAGGTTTTCTAAATGTATTTTTAATTTAGTTTTGGAATAAATGCTGTACTTAGAAAAGAAAGTCTTATTTTCACCATCACCTTTATTTCATTAGAAAAGTATAAATTACTATAATAAATACAGATATCACCAGTATAAAAATTAGATTCTCATTTATAAAATAAATATTAAAATAGTCAAAGTAACAGGTACCTTCAGACCCCATCACCGAGATGATTTGAACCTATAAACCATTCACCAACAGATTAATTAAAAATAATGTTCAAAATGCAGTAAATACTGCTACCTTGTCAGTGCTTGCATGAAGTGAGTTACTACTGACTCAAAAACTGCGAAGGGTTTGTTCTAACGCTTGCTTGGAACCATCAGACTATCTTGTCTATATAACTCTAGGTGGAGTGTAATCTGGATATGCTTTCCAGACAGATAGCAGCTACCTACTTTGAGTGGTTCTTGCAACTTGCCAGTACAGTAGTTTGTTTGTTTACCTTTGATTACATCTAAAAATAGACAGACCAAGTTAATTTTATCAAAGTGCAGAAATAGTAACAGCATCTTTGCTGCATCTGAACTAAGAGATCACTTCACCAATTAATAATGTTAAAAGAAAGTCAGATAAATACAAGTTTGTTTCATAGAAACAGAAAGATGTTCCTTTCCCTTAGGTAAAGGACACACGTTTATCAAAAGTAGTGTTTTTTCCCCTCACAAGTACCATAAATCTTCTGGCTCAGTAAGGCCATACTTTCAGAATGGCTGTACCTTGTCTAGTCAAAGGTGCTCATTCAGAATCTTATTTCAGACAGGACAACAGAAGGAGCTTGGGATGAGATATGGACAAGGTTAGGCTATTGTATCAAACCAAAAGACTGTTCTTCCATCCCCTGGGAACTACTGACACGGGGTTTTCCTGAATTTTTCATCTTTGTGTAACAGACTTTTAAATCCAAATAAAATTTGAGCTTCAAAATTCCAATGTCCCAGAGGTTAAAAAGGTCCATCCAATTATGCAATATATGGGTTTTTTCTGGTTCTTCCCTCCTCACCCCTGAACTGCCACTTCCTTAGACACCATTAAGTGGTTCCTTTTCTCTCGTAGCTTTGGCTTTCTTGCGTTTACACAGGATCACTGGTAGGACAATAGCAAGAGTGATGACTGCAATCGCTATCACTGCTATGATGATGAAGACTTCTGCTCCAAATTCTGTAGGGGAGGGGAAAAAATAAAGTAATTCCAAGATTCAGTTATCAACAGCCATAATGTCACAAACATGCTTTCTGTGTTTTACAGCACCATAGATGTGACCACCTCAGCGTGAACTAAATTCATTTTAGTGTGAAGTTGCTGAATTGAGATAAAGCTTTTTTCACCTGGTTCATGTTAGGGTTTTATCCAGTTTAGTTAGTGCACCAAAGTACTGTGCTGCCACCACAAGAATGTCCAACCATTCTCCCTACTCTTGCATTATTTCTGTGAAACTAAATCCAAGTGGAAATTTATTCTAGATTAGAAGCTAGAACCTACCAACAGAAGAGTTTTCTATTCAAGTTATTTATTACAATTCTACTATTGTGATAAACAAAAATATATATATACAGATATGAAAGTTAATTTGAGAAAGTTAATTTTCTATTTAAAAAAAACTTTCCTAGAGTGCAAATATTCTTACCTGATGGAGAAAGAAGGTACAGTACAGTAAATTTGTATTATTTAATAAATATTGATGAATTGACTTTGGGGGAAGTTTTACCCAGATTCTTTGTCTGGAATTAGACTGGCTGACTTACTGACTATTCACTAACTTATTTATCACTAAAGAAATCAATCTGCCAATCTCTGACCTTGTAAAGACAGTCTCATCATCTGCTTTTGAGATAATAATTAAAGTTCAGGTGAAATTACATGTCCATGGATACGTACGTTTCCAGCACTCTTATGTTTTAGACCTAGTTATAGAACCACAGACTGGTCTGGATTGGAAAGAACCTCAAAGATCATCTAGTCTCAAGCCCCTGCCATGGGCAGGGACACCCTCCGCTAGCCCAGGTTGCCTGAAGCCCCATCCAACCTGGCCTTGAACATTGCCAGGGAGGGGGCAGCCACAGCTTTCCTGGGCAACCTGTGCCAGTGTCTGCCCATTTACTATTGAGGCCTGTAACTGAAGGCTCTGAGGAAAACAGTCAGAAAACAAAACAATGAAGGTGAAGAGTAGTGATGAGATCTGAAACCTCATTCATCAGTCACCAACTCAAGCCAATTTAAAACTAACCAGAACAGTTTAGCAAAACCCTAAATCCAACTAGCTACAGATGGTGGACTCCTTGATGAGAGTTCTTCCCACGAATTTCCATGTACTCGGATTTGAAGTGTCTGTTAGAATGCTAAAGACTGTATGACCAGCTTCACCAGATACCTACCATCTAAGATACTTCTTCCCACACTGGTACAAAGCACCATGCTCTCCTGGCCATTACGGTTTTCTCTGCGGGACGGAATGACTCCCTGTATGTAGAAGCAGTAGTTCTTTGTGCTGTCAACACTTACTTCAAATGCATTGCTTTTCGTTGTAGCATCTTTCTGTAAAGGAAACAAATATTTCAAGGAAGAGTTCTCTGCCAAAGTGTTACCTCTTAAGGTAGCATGGAAATTGTGCAGCTATAAAACACACGATCACTGAATCACAGGATTGTGAAATCACAGACTGGTTTGGATTGGAAGGGACGTCAGAGCCCACCTAGTCCCAACCCCCTGGCATGGGCAGGGACACCCTCCCAAGCCCCATCCAACCTGGCCTTGAACACTACCAGGGAGGGGGCAGCCACAGCATCTCTGGGCAACCTGTGCCAGTGCCTCACCACCGTCATAGAGAAAAATTTCTTCCTAACATCTAATCTTAAATTCTTCTCTCTTTCACCTTAAGACCATTCCCCCTTGTTCTATCACCCCATGCCCTTTTAAGCAGTCCCTCTCCAGCTTTCCTATAAGCTCCTTTAGGTACTAGAAGGCTGGTACAGCTACAAAATGCATAAAAAGTAGAGTTAAACCTTACCTTCCCAGAACTTTGATCTTTCCAGTAATAGAGTTTGTATTCTAGGTCATGTTGGAAAATATCTCGAATACTTTGAAAGCTTCCATTGGGAAATTTATATGGTGTCAGTGGATCTTGGAACACAATATTCAATTTGGAGCCCTTTTGTGTATAATTCTGTATCTCCGGTTTTCCAAGAACAGCTAAACAAGTATTTTTAGAATTAAAAAACTTACATAATTTTTTCTATACAACATGCATTCTTTTTTTCCACCCTCCACTCCCTTCCCTCCTTAAATTTATTACAAATTTAGGGCCAAAGTAATACAGTTAAATCCTGGATTATTAATAAATATCTTCATCCAGTACACATGTTAACAAAATGGTCTACTCACTGCAGTGAGAAACAAACAGTAACTAAAATCTTACACATTCCCCTACAACAAGGAAAGCTTTATTCCTGAATGTCTTCTCAGATATCATAATGGCTACTGTGAAAATCTATATGGAAAAACCTTTAGCCCAATCTAAACCTTGTTTAAATCAATGGAAGTAATCTTGAAATTACGTTTTCAATAAGATTTAATTAGCAATGCTACTTACTCTGACTATAAGGTGTAAATTTTTCAGAGACTGCAAAAGGTGGTTCTTCAAAGTTATCCATTGTTGAGGACGTTACAGACAGTATGTGTGCTGTATAGGTCTCTTTCACATTCCTGAGCACATCTGTAACATCACACTCTGTTTCTGTTGTCAGTATGCATTTTCTTTTGATGTCAGATGTATGTCTGAATAGAGCAAGAAAGAAGTGTCAATGCCTTCCAACCAGACTTTTATGTATCTAGATATATTAAAAAACATTTTTTCCCTCATCCAGTGGATGGTCTTGCAGTTGTACTAAGTTGAAACGGAGAAGAAAAAACATGAAAAAACACTATTCTGTACAGCTATATTTCACAATTCAAAGTATAACCAAGCAAAAGATGATCCATATTGATTACAGAAATATGTTACTGGTTACATATGTGAATTAAAAATCCAATCTTTTATATGAATTGAATAGAAGCCATAAGTAGTTCTGATTTTTTACTTTTTCTGCAGCTGACAAAAGGAACAGATGAGATTTGACCTTTGTGATCAAACAAACGTACTCTGCAAATGTGCACAGATGAGAAAGCAAACACTTAAGCATACGTAATCTATAAGATACTTGTCTAAAGAAGTGCCTCCATATCAGAACTATACCTCATTCTATACAGAATTTTGGGCAACCGGACTTAAGGAGCACTAATGGCTGGATAGAAACTCCAGATTCGTAAATTTCATAAAATTCATTCTGCTAAATGTGTGCTTTTAAGTGCTTTTAAGTCTATTAATTATTTTCAGAATAAAAGAGCACACTGCACTGGTATTTCATCCATTAGTCATAAAAGAGTTCTCATTTCTATGCCACTTTTAGAGACAGAAGAGACTACCATATTTTCATGAATATGTAAGAGAGTTGATGATGCAGTTTCCCTTCAGGGCATGTTTAATAATGGTCTATGAATTAATGGGGGAGCTAAGAACAGCACAGATTTATTACTGAACTTCATGGAAGTTTTCAGGTGGTGTTGAAAAAGCTGTTAGACACTTCACACAAACTGGCTGCTTTTTATGTCCAGAATATTTCATAGCTTACATAAAACATGATGACAGAGAAAGTCTTGACAGAGGTAGATGAACAAAGGTATTTTTAGTATTACCCAGGGAGACAGATTATTCATTTACTGTGATTCACAGATTAGAATAAAATGCAGACTTGTATTTATCAGACACCTCCCAAAACTAAAGACAAAAGACTCAGTCCAGACACCTCAAAAGGGTGAAGTTCTATCAATATATGGTATGTCTGATTAAGTGTCAACTAAAGTATCCTGATGTAGATCTCCAGTGCAGCTGGCCTGCACTGAACCCCAGAACTGAAATACTGATCTAAAGCTCCCCTCTGTTTCTGAAGTGGGCAAAACCAGAAACCTGAAAGAAATATTCTTACAGCTGGATACAAAGAAGAATAAACAACTGGGTTGGCAGTCTTCCTAAATCCTTGTGTTTGGGCTCTTTTCCTGTTACAGCCAGTCTCAAAATTTAAAATACGCTCTATTTGCATTTTCTTTGATTGCCATTAATGGACACACCTTGTTTTTATCAACTTACCCGATTATTTCTACTGTATAGAAGTAACCTGATGGTTTTGGTTGCCACTGTAGTATAGTTTTAAAGTTGATTGAAGACCAAGTTATATTAACTGCTCTTGGTAGTTCTGGATTGCCTTTAAATACAGAAAAGAGTGTCATCAGCCATATTATATGTAATTCCCGGTTCCCTGCAGTCATTGTTTCTTTAAACGAAGCAGATGCTGTTAATTGCTACTTGGAAAATTTCTTTTGGGGGCAAAGGTTTGGTCCTGCCCTCTGGGCTCACGTTTGTCTTACTCAAGGAACGTGCCTTGGCAGAGGCTTGTAACCCCGAGGTGCTGAGGTACCTTATCTGGAGTTCTGTCCAATGCCTCCGCTTGACCCCAGACCTCTGCAGAAGCTGCAAAAGCTTCAAGATACTCATGAGCATGTCCGACTGCCAAACCAGCGCGGTGTAGTCCAAAAGCACCCCCGGCTGTATCCGCTGCTAGGGGCATTAGCCCCTAGTTTCCCCGTATATTTATTTTGGGAATAGAAAGTATTTAAAAATCTGCGGCTGCCCTAGAGGCTTCCATCTGAGGGGGCTACCCGCGGGCGAGCGGGCGGCCCACGCACAAGCGGAAGGGAGGCCGTGGTGACCCGCCAGCCCGCCGCCCCGGCCGCCGCCGCCGCTGCTGGGGGAACTAACTGCCCGGGAGGAAGCTGGAGCGGAAAGCCCCGCAAAACCTCTGTAACCTCTGGAAACCGAGCATTTCACTGAGCGGTATTCCGATTACTCCCTAAACGCCACCCGCTCTGCTCCTCCGACATGCTCGGGACTGGGGACTGCTGACTGCCGGTCAGCAGTTGCAGGCGACGGCCGCCCCCTGAGAGCGCCTCCTGCTCCCCCGCACCCACCGGGCCAGGGCCACCAGAGATTCCCCCTAGGCGCCCCGGGGGCCCCGCCGTCCGGGTGCTGAACCGGAGCCGGGTCGCAGCCGGGACGCGCTGCTGAGTGCCGCTGTCCCGCCACTGCTCCGCGCGCGACGGCTCTCCTCGGGGTCCGCCGTCTCTCACTGAGAGGGAGCGGGGTCCGCCGTCTGCACCCCCCACCCCCACCCCCCATCCTGCCCGGCCGCCGTTACCCACCGGCGGCGGCCAGGGACCACAGCAGGGCGCTCAGCAGCAGAGCCTGTCCTCCGGCGACGGCGCGCAGCATCCTCGGGGTAATGATGCGTCTGGGTCCCGGCGAAGCTGAGGACGGTGAGGTACCGACGGGGCGGGAGGCGGTCTTATATCCGTGGGAAGAGAGGCGGGGACTGCGAGCGCCTCACCCGCGGGGCAACCCGCCGACGAAGGCAGTGGGAGCGGCGGAGGCTGGGTGCCCGGTGGGAACCGGGGTCACGGGGAACGGGAGTGGGGCTGGCGGAAGCGCTTAGGCATCGCCGGGTTGAGCAAGCGGAGGAGGGGGATCTTCGAGGAAACTTGCATCATGGTAAGGAGAGGGGCACCGAGGGAAGGGATGGCACGTTCCCTGGGCGGTTCCAGCCCCGGCACCGTGGCCCCGGGCGCGGGCCCACCTGGGCGTGCAAGGACATGCTCGCAGTCCGTGTCTTCCCGCCTTCTCGGTGCCCCAGTACACTCACACCACTCCTCGCTCCCTGGCCACTGGATGGAATACTGGTGAGACTGGGCAATGCCTGACAACCAGCTTCAATCACTGCTAACCTCTGGCTGGCTGTCAAGGGCAAGGGGTGCTAGCACCACCCTGGCTCAGAAGTGGCTGCTCTGGAGGGCACCTGATCCTGAGGAAGTGATGCTGGGTTAATTACCTTAGATCCTGTAAATTCTGAAGGGCTAAATGTGTCAGTTCTTGCTTAACCACAGAAAACGTTTGACATTTGACACAATTATTCAGCTAACTCACATCCTCTATTCTCTCACGGTGCACACTCATGAGAACCCCGCCAAGGCTCACCTGCCATGCCAGACAGCAAATAAGGCTCCAGTGTTCAGAGTTTTTGTACCTCACGTCTCCCATAAACCAGAAACCTGTTAAGCCCTTTTTTACAAGCTTACCCTGGAAAGGTATTTTATTTTCACAGGTAGAAGAGCATCTGTCTCTGACAGAAGGTTTTCTGAATCTCAGCCTGCGGCCTTTGTGACAGGCTCCCTGGCCTCTCTGGTGTATGTATTGCTCTTCCTCACAGTGCTGCCTTTCTAAGCAAGCTTTTGGAGCCGGGGGTTTGCGTGCTGTTTTTTCGTCCAATGCTCAAGCTCTAGAGGGAGCTGTGTTCCCATTTAGCTTACGGTTCTGCAGCGGAGGTGGGAAACAGACTATACCATAGAACCTATGATGTAATTAAGGAGGATAGGTGCGTTTTATAGTGTTAGTATGACTCTTCTTTTTATTTTGATGATTTGTACAATGGTTTATGCCTAGAAAATATAGGTAGGAGAAGAAGACTAATGGGAAATGTCATATTTAATTGCCTTTAATTTTCATGATTGACACATAGTTAGATGCAAGCAATCAGTTCCATCTCCTAATGCAGAATAAATGCCTATGGATGAAATTGCAGTACACGTTTCAACCAAAGTCTTCATCAGAATTAATATAATGTCTTCCAACCCCTGGATTTTTAAATTATCAGCATACCTTCATTAAAATCCAGCCATATACCTTCTAATTTTCCTGCCTTGTTTTTGATCAGATTTCAGTGCTGTCTCTGTGCTGCTGTATGTTAGCATTACATCAGCCAAAAAGCTCGCATGCTTTTAACTTTGTGTAGAATACAGATCTTGTGTGACTAGATTTTCAAGACTGTGCTCTTATAAGATCACAGTTGATTTCCAGTTGACTTTCCAAAGAGAAACAATACTCACTTGTTTAAAGAAAAGTGGTGCTTATATGAAACTTTAAATCATATGTAGGCTTTAAGTCTAATTAATTCCCTTGTCCTAGTTCAGTCACAAAAGATGGAAGTGGGTCAGTGACGGCTTCCAACTTTTATGGAGGTGGTGTCTGTATCCCCTTCTCTTTCCCATCCTTCTCACTGCTACCTCTTCTGTCACGGTGTCCCATCCTATGTGGGGAACCCTGCAGACCCTGTCCAGACTAACCAGTGTTACCTTATTTCCAATTTTCAACAAGATATTCCAGAGTTCACTAATGCTAGGCTTTTAGATGTCCTGCTTCATGAGGCAGGATAAGGGAAAGAGACCACCGGTTTACCAGAGTGATGGGAAGCAGAGCCTGAGCAAAAGTTAATGCATGGATCAAGCAGGGCCATTGTGTGGTGAGAGGAAATAGGGTAACTTTACCAGGCCAGTCATTCTGAGGGAAGGAAGCTGAAGAGAAAATATGAAAGCTGGGGCTAAAGACAGCATGTCAAGGGGACAGTGTGGCTAGATCAGGTTGGCAGGGGAAGGGGTGTGACAGACAAGGGAACACCACTGAATCTTCTTTCACCAAGACTTGGTGTAGATTTAAGTAAGAATGAGAACCACTCAACACTGCCTGACTCCAGGCACCAACCAGCGTGGGAGAGGAGAGAACCCTGCACTGCCTGACGTGCTGATGCCTCTTAGCTGGAAGTCTGCTCAGCAGCTAGTGACTAAACTGTGACATTCTGGTCACATTTCCCAAGCACTTCAGTGGGATTTCAACAGCTCATTTAAGACAGAAAATTTCCGCCCGTTTCAAATATATGTTGTGATGTGCAGGACAGCATTGTACTGGCTTAGGTCTCTGGGATTTTCTCTAGAAATTTAGCATATGGCTCCTATTGTAGAATGTTGAAATGTAACCATTGTCTGTGTCTTTAAGCAATTTACTTAGTTCTTTTTACGGTCAGCAGAGAAAATATCATTCCTAATGTGAAATCTGTATTTTTCTAGTTCAGGAATCTACAGCAAGTCAAATTAATCTATTTAAATTTTGAAATAAATGGGACATTTCTATTGATGGAGACCACTTACTGTAACTAGAATATGTGGGAGACGTGAGAAAGGCTGGCTACATCCTTTGGGTTAGGAGACAACCTCTTTCGCTCTGTGACTTCTTCACTCCAGTGAATTTAGTGGAATTAAGATTATTCACCACTGGGAAGGTTTTCCAGATTAACAGTAGAGTCTACACAATAATTATGAAAAAAGGGAAAATAAATTAGTAAAACTATTTTTTTTTAAAAGAGATGAATGTGATTATTTTTATCATATGATTTACCAGATTTCTAAACTGGTTAGTTTAGAGAGAGCTACAAAATAATGTATTGCTTAGCAAAGCAATTTCAACATCATATTTTCTTTACTACCATATATAATTGTTGACATTGAAGAGGAATGCCTCAGGTGACAGCAATAACAGATCCCTTTCCTTACGTTGACAGTTTTGCAAGATTGTAAGTAAAATTTTGTAATATTTATTGTTTTGAAATTTTGTAATGCCATAAAACATTCATCATTCTATGCAAGCATAAAAGTCAGCAATACTGTCATATCCAGTGGTGTAAAATTTACTTGTGTGAGTAATCCCTGGGAGCTATTTCCAAAATGGAATTACTCCTGGTATTTTCCTTTTCATTTGGCTTTTCAGATCTTTGTATAATTTGTCTTAGTGACCCATATGATTGGGCAATTAATTTACTTATATGATGTATTATATTTATTTAGACAAAACCAAAGTTTAGGGACCAATCTCTAACTTGGTACCTGCTTTATAAATATCGTAGAATTTATCTTGCAGAGCTGCTGCATCAAATGTTGTGTTACTCTACTCAAAAGAGTTCATAAATGAAACAGTTTTGTTAGGTATAACATCTGCTAGTAAATAGTTTGTGAAATTCAGTAACATGGACTCTGCACACCTGGCATTTGTGTACATTTAATTTCTGTTGTCTCCAGAGATGCCTTGGGGTAAAGAAGATTGTGTAAACGAAAATTTAAACTACAATTTGCTGAGTTTGACTTTTCAGAAAGTCAGTGGCTATAGCAATACCACAGTTATATTGCCAAGAGTGGTAAGGTATCGCTGAACTGCTATACACAGCTGTTTATTTACTAGTGATACTCTCCTGCTAGAGGGGAAGTAATTCTTAGTAATAAACATCATTAAATCACAACAGTGACTATGGAGATAGAGACACTAACTTGTACTGATTCCTTCTGTGCCTAGATTCTTTTGGCTAGACAAACCAAACTTTTATGAGGTTGAATCTATTGTTTGACACAGTGATGCTGTCTGTCTTCTCTTTATTTCAGGTGTTCAACCACAACTGTGAATTAACCTCTTAGAGTATTTCCTTTACCCCAGAATATCCTAATCACACAGATTAATCTTGCAGTTTCTATGCATCTCTCTTATAAGATTTAGTTTTCCCAGATGGTGCTAGTCACAAACACAGCGTAATTACTTAAGTTTTTTTCTCCTGCCTGAGTTTGTGAGGAAGTGGCTAAGCTGGAAGGGAAAAAAAGTCGGGGCTGGGGATGAGGGGTGGAAAGCAATGTGAGTACTAAGTGTCAATAAAACCTTTTTAAAATGAAGCATATACATTAATGGTAGCATCTTGTTTTATATTGAATCCAGTCTCAATTTTTAATTAAGTAACCAAAATAAATTATTTTCACTAGGCAGCTATTTATATTATTTCCCTTCTCACCAATTATTAAAAGATGCTGACTTTTTAATATTAGATGTTATATATATATTAACTCCTCAGTGAGGGCAGCCAAATTCAGCGTTGTTTAAAAATATTTGGTGTAAGCATGCCATGGAGGTCATTAGATAAGTAAAACAAACAAAGCTTCGATTTCAACAAAAGTAGTTCCTAGGCTGTCATTAAAGCCATTCTTAGGAACTAAGCGAGAGCAAAAGGTAAACTGTACTCTGTTTGACATGGCTATTATAATGTTTAATATTCTTGTAACACAGCATTTTCTTTTAGAGTAATTTGATACAATAAAAAACATTCCGTGCTAAAGCTAACCAGCAAAATTAAACTGAGATTTTCTTTAATGTCCTGCATTTCTGTTTGACATTTTTAACATTACACTGCTTTTTTGATTCTGCCTTTTTTTCTGACTTGAGGGTGAGTACATTGAAAACAGTTGGAAAATGGATGAGCTTAGCCATAGGAGAATAATTCTCGGTTATTTCTCCAATTCCAAATCTGCTTATTTGTATCACACCCAAAGAGAGTCAATGAGCTTATCAAACATAGCTTCAACCTATATAAAAAGTTCCCATTTAGCACTGGACTATATAAATAACATTTTAACTATCATGTGCTTCAAATTACCATCTGTGAACCAATAATGAAATTAGGTAGATGTGGCCTTGCTTCTCCAGCTTTAGCTGGTACATTGCTGTGCCTTTCAGTCATCTTTCCACTCCATCAGTGCCACATTCTTCTCCTTCCCAAAGAACATTACCAAACTAGTGTTGCACACTGCATTTTGTATGTTACTATAGCTTACTACAAGGATCATCATTGATTACCTCCTTGATTAGAGGCAGCCTTTAAATTCTGAATGTTTTCCAAACAGTGGAAATGGTTGATTTGTAATGATTGTCATGTGTCAATCACACCACAGTATTATGAGATTTCTATGTTTGTATTGCAATTAATGTAGTGAACACATATATGATTGTAAAAACTGGAGTTTAATATCTTTGTGTTTCTCTTTTCCTTAGAAAATAAAGCATGCCTGTGGTAGCTAGAACTGTACTTCATAAAATATTAGTTACTGTATGTGATTGCAGAAAGGTTTTTGTTTAGAGATTTTGAAAACAAATAATAGTATACTTTTCAGAAAATACAACTAAAGTTGTATCTTGTTCTTTAATCAAAATCACAATGGAGAGAACACTATCCAAACACTACATAAATTGACATAATTGCTCACAATTTACTGAATAATATCACTGTAAAGTGACATTATTTAAAAACAAAAGACACTACAATGTAAACCAGACATATTTAGTGAAATTAGTACATTTGTGTCCTCAGTGCCAGACTTGAAATTTTAAAGTATCGAAGAAAATATTACAAAACTGAAATGGCTAATACAGCACCATTAGTCTGAGCTCAGAGTTCATCATCTTGACAGGAAAGGGTGAATTTTACCTTCAAGATGCTGTGAGTAAAGGAAGGATTTGAGTCTCACTATTCTCTGATGTCAGTTAGTATTGCCGAAATACAGGCAGAGACCATATAATTTATTGGAAGTTCTCTGATGCTTCAGGTTATTTGTTAACTCAAATCACAAATGTCTGTGTAAAGATCTTTAAAATTTAGCTCTGCTAAAAAAAAATACACAAGGGGAGGGACATTGCTGTTGCTAGTCAGATTCTTAGCTGTCCAGTATAAAGAGAGGGAAACATCCTTGATCCAAGGAGGTGGTCTTCAGAGGTTTTCTTGAATAGCTATACACTGGTCTTTACAGGCACACTCCTTCTCTGTATTTGAACAATAAACAATTTTAACTCAGCCAGTTTAAGGGCAAGTTGATTGCAGCATAAACTGGTATGAACTAAGGCATTACATTCCTGGGTGTGGAGCAACCCTCCTGTAGTGGCCAGCACCCCTATGCATTCTTTCACCATATCAGAGAGCTGACAGAGAGCACTTCTACTGACCTATGTGAACTGATTTAGGAGTTAGCAGAAGGGGTGAGGGGAAACTTTCAGCAACCAGTATTTAGCTAGAAAAGCTGTGTGGCTTGTAGCAAAGTACTGAATGTTAAATTGAAACTCTTAAGGATTTTATAACTACTGTGCCATTGTATTTTGTATTTTTAATGCAGCAGGAGTCAAGTTAGGGTCTTTTGTGAAGTCTAAACTGATAACTTTGACAGGTGTGTTTAGAGCTCTGTGACTGTAGTTGAATGGAATATAAAGTACATGAAGGAAATAAATTAGGTTGAATGTTTTACTTAGAACAAAGAAAAACTAAAAATTAATAGCATTCATCAGTCTGAATTTCAAATGCTTTTGCTCATACAGAATATGTACTTTCAGATTACTTTACTAACAGCTAGAGATAGCCTATGTTTTTAAGTCCATTTGATTGTTCATTCCCCATAATATTTAACTTCAAAATAACATCAGATTAGGGTTATTTTTCCTGGCATCAGTCTTCAACATCTAAAGCACACTGGACCATACAACTGCTGATACAGAAAGAACATCTTGGACTCTGTTTTTCCCTACTTCCTAATTTGGTTCATTTTTATTTAAACAGTGTATATGGTATATGTTTGCTACAACAGTTGGTAGTACAGGAGGAAAAGTATCTTTCATATAAAGAGAAAATACTCCTTGACTATCTAAGACAACTAGGCAGTCAAAACCATGCCCCCTGTAAGTTTCCAATTACAAACTTAGACTCCTTGGTGCTTTGATGAACTAGTAATTATATAAACTCAAAACTAATTTGCATTATATATTAGAGCTATGCACTCTTTAAATAGCATAATGTGGATTAGGACAGGAGAGAAATGGAAGTGCATGTCAAATTAAAATTTTCAATTATTTTTTTTTCCTGCAAAACAGATTTCTGTCCTCTAGGTTTGTGCTTTTCCTCACAATCTTTCCTGAGTTGCAATTAACTTGTCAGAGTCCTCAGAAAAAAGTGTTTGTTTTAAACTGGATTTGGAGAGTTGACTGCATTATGTTCACTCCCTCCTTGATCTTCTCAGCAGTCTCCCATCCGCTGTTTTTATTGCAGGCTCTTCCTTGCCATGCCTTTCACTCCTTTGTTTATCTCCCTTTTTAGCAAAACATAACATACAAGACACAATAAACCACAAGCAAACAAATGAGATAATATCCATTGCACCATTAAACCAGACTGCAAATCTGAAATAAAAAGTCCTTAGAAAAAATAATTCTAAAATTTACTCAAATTCTACAGGCCCTAAATTTTGTGGCTAATCATTTGTTTATATGCATTTGTTTGTCTTTCCCTGTGGGCCATTTGAACCAAAGAATTGTCAGTTCTTAAGTAAGTGCCACAATCAAATAATGTGAATTGTCTCATAATAACTCCCTAAGACTTGGGAAAAGTCTTTCAAGCTTTCCAAGTTTATAAAACAGGGTTTTAGGACTCATTCTAATATTGGCACAAATAGTATCTAAAATTCCCATTAAGATGCTAGGGACAAAGTTGTGAAGAAAAACTATTTTTCATCTACAGAATGTGATAACCTCAGAGGAGTGTTAGCTGTAGAATCCTTGTAAGCAGTTGTCCATCTTGGATACTGGTGAATGATAGAAGACAGTGAAATCGGCCCAGGTGTAGGTAATGCTTGTCTGAAGTCTATCTTCCCACATAACCACTCTTATTTGACATTAAATGTACACCTGCACCAGTCAGCTTAACCTACTTAGAAAAAAAATACTGTGATATGGAATAAGAGCATGCAGAAGGGGAAAATCACAGATTTTCCAGGTCCTCCCTAGGAAGAAACAATCCTTAACCACTTTATACATGGGATTCATGTCCTAGAAGATTAGGGTTTGAGTATTGCCTATAGGTACACAGTTAAACGAAGTGTTGAGAACCAGATTATTCTGAAAAGGATGAACAGGAGACAACCCTTTAAAGGAAAGTTCTAATCACCACCACAACCCTGAAGTTATGGTGAGTATGACAAACTGTAGTACTCACTGAAGGCCATGTAATTGATGTTACTATGCAGTACTACTTCATTTCCAAAATAGCTCCTAAATCACTTAATATCAAATTATTTACTAGATCTGGTTTAAAAAAATGAATGAAAATAAAATGGGATTTCATATTTATGCAATGAAGTGCTGTTCATTAAAATCTAGAAGCACTTTAGCAGATACAAGGTGCACTATTTGAGAAAAGGGTTGAAAACAGGACTGCTTGATTTGGAAGTCTACTAACTTCTCAGATATCCAATAAGCCTAAGCTTCAAAGAATATGCAGAGCAAGTACAGTCCTCCCCTGCTATTCAGTGCAATTGTTATACGTTTTTCACTTTGGCTTTTGGGGACAGGATGTAAGAATCTAGAACAAGGTTGTGACTGGTAATGATGCAGAAACGTATTTACATTCAGACAGGTGTGTAGATTCAGCAGAGTATACCACATGCTGAATCACATACATGCTATGTCAAGCAGTTAATCTCCTTGGGTTGGAGGCAGCTACCATTTTCTAGTGCAAGTCCTATATGCAGGGAAAAAACCCTAACTCTACAACTTGCATAGTTTCTGCATAGATGCCTTTGCGCTGGTAAAGGTCAAGATGTAATTTGAGTGTCAACTCAATAACAACTCCCTGCACTAGCAGCAAATTTTTTTTTTATAGGTATGGAAAGATTTGCCTTTGTCAAATACAATATTGTGCAATATTACAAGACATCGCAGGCAAATCACGGTGTGCTGATCAAGTAACAGTTCCGAGAAGAGGAAAATAGACTGTGGACTGCTGCTGCAGTCCTTGATAGTGTCTCCATTTTCCTACATTGTTCTTATTTTTCATGATCAGCCCTGATAATTTTTCCTCAAATACTTTACAAAAAGGAAGCATACATTTCTAGATTGCCTGATTCTAAACTTAAATATTACATTATTTTGTTATTAACTTGGTCAGTTTTAAGAGCTTCAAAGTCTTGCAAGTAAAGCATAAAATCTGCCCAGGTAAACAAAATCTTGAACTGCATTTTCCAAATGTTTCACAGGGCCCCTTCCTCCCTCTCTTCTCTTATTCTAAGTGCCATGATTGGCATAGGCACCTCTTGACATGAAGCAGACTTGAGCTGAGTTTTTATCACCTTGGAATTTTAAAATCACAGGAGGGATTTGAGCCGGAGTGTAACCTTTACAAACACATAGTACTGCCAGGCAGACGTAGTCATTCAATGGGGGAGGTGGAATTCCAGTAAGACACATGATTTGGCTGGAATTCAATTTACAAACTCTTTTGATATAGTCTTTGAACATTGCTGCACAATCCTGCTTATATCCATACTTGTTAAGTCCCCAGAATCTGAAAGATTGTCTCCAAACCTCCTGTTCTTGTCTTTTACATATTTCTGAATGCTTTAGAGCTTGTTGTATAAAAACCAAACTCATTAGAAGTTCAGTGAGTATTTATTCTTTTTTATTTTGTTTGAAAGGACTTACTGAACGAATTGGGAAGTCATGCATAATGCTGTGCAAAAGAAGTACACAGCTAACAGTTTCAAATCTGTGGTGAGGTTTTCAGGTTAAGCATTAAGTGAGAATTTCCCCTTTAATTGGTTGTGCTAATTCCTAAAACTTCTTCTGATGAAGATTATGATACTTTTGTTTTCTAGGAAAGAAAGAAATTAGCTGTATTTGGTTTGCATAGCGAAGTTTTGGTATGGGGTGGGTGGGGGTGTGCGGTATCTGGGACACAGACACTGTCTGAATATAAAGATGGGTTCTTTTGCCCATGAATTGTTCAATGATTCATTTGAAGCAGGAGTGTGTCAACAAAAAATACTGCTCACAAAAGCTTTTATATGCTACTTGAAAGACAGGATGGAGTCAGACTTTTTCTTGGCCTTAGACTTGATGTCCTAGAAGAAATTTTAAATTGAAAGAAACTAACAGAAGTACATAAGGAAGCACATTTTCTTGCTCCAAGAAGGAAACGGGTGGATTTTGTTCTGTCTCTGGTTATTTTGCCAGGGATCAGCAGTGTAGACTCCCATTTGAGGAAGGCAGGCAGGAGGGTCAGCTTTTATTAGTATCTTTTGCCATCTCTTGTTTCTTTGCCAACTGTAACTTACATTCACAACTTGCCCAAATTTAATTCTGAAAGAAAAGGCTGTTATTTAAAATGGAATGTTGCAGATAAAATGCTGCTACGTTAAACTGACACTGTAGTTTGTGTCTATAATCGCTCTACATTTTGCCTTGATTAGTTGGCAAATATGGCTTGTGTTCCACACGTTTCCATAGTTGTTGCTCAGCAACTAATTCCCCTATTAGTTGTGGTTTTAACTGCCTTTACCCAGCTAGGTTCTACAGCTCCCTTCCGGTCAGTTCAACCAACTCTCCCAGTCCTCTCTCTGTCTACAGAAATGGAAAGTAGGAGATACTTTTAAGTACAATGCAGATAGAATTAACATGACATTATTTTTGTATCATTAACTTTATTATCTGTTCCTTCAGAACTGTAGTTTCAGGTGAAATTTTTTACAATAATGTGCTTTCAGACACAGGAGTAATTAGTATAAGAAAAAATATGCCAAATACATATTAATTACATCTTGTTCTTAACTGTGTAGCTTACTTGTGCCAAGTTAGTCAACTGGCCTATAACAGCAAGCCTGTAATATGCAAATATACAGAAAGTCTTTGGCCAGGAAAGTTACGTAGATCTAGCTATATTAGCAAAAAAAATCAGTGTACGGTTTCACAGTCAAAATATTTATCTGTCCAGAGATTTTGTTTTGTCTTCATGGCATTTTTGAATTGCAAAAAATACATTTGAGTTGGATATACCCAGAGACTCAGCTCCAACTTTTTAAGAATTTTTGGTTATTGCTCTTGAAATTATTACAAAAAGTATAATGGCTTTATTTGGTTTGTCTTCCTTCAGGTTTTTTTATTTGAAAATGAGTGACCCAATCCTTTTCTAATTCTCCTGTAACAGTAATTTTAGGAGAAAGACAGAAAATAAGAGTAGATTGCATCTGTTCTATTTCAGATTCAGAGATTTTCCTTCTACACTGCTAGCTGAATGTTAAAGTGTGTACTACTGAGGCAGATCAAAAGTTACCTTCCATTGCTAAAGAAGTGTAAATTCTCTCTAGATCTGAAAGAGGCTGTCAGACGATTTTTTTTTTAATTACAACCTAGATTTATAATTTGAAGGTATGTGGTTCATAATGAGTTTGAACCCGGGGAACTTGGAACTGAGTTTTAAATCACCTACTTGTAATTAATTTGGATTTATTTATAATCTTTATGAAATTGTGCAACAATATTAAAAGGATACATATTCTAATTTTGCTTACACTGGCTATATGAAAGCTTAAGCTTTATGGAATTAATTTGGTGATGGAAAGGAGAAGAAAATCAGGTTCAAGTATATGAGATTCAAACATACGTGTGAGACCTGCATCTGTCAGCAATAGTTATCTGCCTCATTAGCAAACTTAGAATATGCATACATGGATTTTGGTTTCTTCTTAAGACCAGTGCCTCTCTGGAAAGGAATCAGGAGCTGATGATATCTTCTGACAGCCACCTCGGGTTTAAAATTGCAAACAAAACTTTCCTACTTATATCCACAGTTAAATTCTTAGAGCATGATCATTTCCAGGTATGAAATAGCTACACTCTCAACTGTTAACTATTGTGGGATGGCAGGGTATGACAGCACATACTGTGTGTTGTAGACTCTCTAAGACTCATGTTGCCTCATGTGTCTCTATGTGATGAAAATACATGCATCCATAGGTGTATTTTCACTTTTGCCACCACCAGTAGCAGGATGCCCTGATACTAGTAAAAGGAAGAAATCTTTACATCTCATTTAATATGCATCTGCATTTCCTTTGTGGTAGGGCCTGGTCCATTTCCCAAGTGGGACCTGTGTGCCTACTTTTTGTTTCAAAACTCTTGTCAATTTTGCTTTCCATTAGGACTCATTTGAGACCAGCTGAATTTTCCCATTTTGTGCTTTTATTTGGAGGGAAAACCTTGCTTGATATGTTTCCTCACGTGCACCAGCAGGTGAAAAGTCTATGAGAGAAACAGATAAAGGTTTTCTGAAGGAGCAGAGGACATGACATCAGAATCTTCTGCATGAGGAGGAAAAGAAGCAGGCCACAAAGTCATTTGAATGTTTACTCAATTTGTGATTGCTGCGTGGTTGCCGCGTGATTTTTTTCCTTCCTTATCTTTATTTCTGTTTACAACCAGTAGTCACATCCTTATTATCTTTTTCTTAAAAAGGCAGTTTTAAAAGACAAAAAAGGATGATTCCTGATAAATTACACCATGATTTACATGGGTATTTCCATTTGAAGGTATAAATTCACAAGAATATTTCCGACAGTGAGATATTCCACACATGGAATCAATATTTAGCTGAAGACTCTCAAGAGTGAATTAGTCATTATCCTTTTTGCAGCATTGTGTATTAAACAGAGAATTCTCCCCACCCCCACCTTATTGCTTAACTTCTGATTTAATAGAAACAAATCAAGAAAATGCTTTACAGATATGGTTCACCTCAGCCTATTTATCTCACTGCTTTTGGTCTTTCACTCTTCTCCAGACTTATGCTCTAGTAACAACGTCATTAGCACAGTTCATGCAAAACCTGGGAGCTAAGCGCATGACAGAATAGTTCTATATCTATATTACAAGGGATACAGGGAAAACAACCATATTTCTGAAGTTAAAAAAATTATTAGTTTTGAGACAAATTTTGTTTTCAAATCACTGGGTCAAATCTATCAACTTTTAAGGCCTTGAAAAATCTCTGTGTGTAACAACTTCCAAAACTCAGCCAATTACCATCATTTCAAAGAACAAACCAACTTCATGCACAAAGAAGACACAGTTAATTCAGTCACTGGGAATTTCTACTAAGGAATTTTCCCCCCTCACCCTCAACCTCCCCCACCAACATTAAACTGAAAAATGTGCAAGTAATTTAAGAATATAACTCAATTTTATTTTTTTTTCATTATAAACTAACGTTAATAACATGATATGACTACACCAGGGGCACTTTCCCATTACAGCAATCCTTTGTAGGAAGGAAGACTCCTGTTAAAATGAACATCATGTTTTCCCTTGTCGAGCATCTGGCCTCTTAGATTTTCTAGGTATCTTTTTTTAAGGAATGGCATTCAAACTGAACAAGCAGTTAAGGGAGTGTCATGTTTGCAAATGGAATGGAGGATCAGGTGTTGCTGACTTTATTAATTTTCAGGACTGAAATTTCCTGAAGGTTGAATATACAATTTTACATTTATTTGGAACACAAACTGGAGGTTGTCACTCCACATGCAGGCAAGAGAAGAAGGCAATTTAGAAAAGAAATCAGGGCAGAGGTGATCACCACCATCAACAGGAAGGCAGGCATGTGAGCTCCTCTAGAAAAGGATGAGGTTTGTTTTCTGCAGCCTGGTGAAATCCACACATTCCTCCAATTAGCAGCCTGCTTACCAGAACTTTCCTTAAGGAATATATATTTTTTTTTCACTGCATTACTTTAACCCACATGAGGTTGTACTCACACTGAAACCATATTGCTTATACCACCCTTTTTTTTTTTTTTTCTTTTCCTTTCTTATTCTATATTTTGTAAAACATTTCAGTCTGCAAAACTCTAATAACAATTACCAGCAACTGATGGGAAACACCTGGCATATACTCTGAGGGTCAAACTGTCAAACGAGATTTTATAAAACAGAAATCAAGACCATTTGGAACAGCAGCAAACCTCACTTTGCCAATTAATAGCTTAAGAATGAGAAGCAGCATGGTTTCCTTCCATAGTTCAGCAGTAGTTCATAGAGATGGGAAGAAAGGGAGGGGAAAAAGAAGACATTGTCCTGTCCAAAAGGTTTGAATCTCTGGTAGAAATTTGCGTTCTTCTATTCTTCTATGTGTTTCTTCTCTCTTGCAGTGACCAGACTAAAGGTTTGTAGAAATTTACTCTGCATGTGCTTAGATTTTGGAAGCTGTTACTAACTGGGATTTTGTAGCTACTTGGGATCTGTCTGTAAATGACTTCCATTGTGCTTCATGGTTGAATATTTCTATTCAGTAGTTAGACTACATCAGTTTGTTTTTTGGGGTTTTTACTTTGTTTTGATGCTTTGAAGTTTCTAGGGTAAGGGAAGTAGTTAGGGAATTTTTCTGATCTTAAATCTTGTATTGAGAAATGCTTCTGTATGCAGGAGTTATAAGATCTTGTTAATAATTAAGACCTTAAATACTATTTCCACATCCCAATTTTTCAGCATACTCCTTACTCCTGTTGTTGTTATATTTATGAGTTTCATGTATTAAAATGTGGTATATCTAATACTTAAAGCTTGGGATGAAGAATCTGGGATGATAGTTTTATGTACTTTAGAGAGATTTTTCTGTAAGCTGCTGATAGCTTTTTCTCTTTCTCATTTATTTTCTGCAGAAATCAGTTAAATTTTGTGTAGCTCTGTAGGTGCAGCTGATGGGAGGGACAGTAGTGGTGGCTAGTAAAAAGGCTGTTTTCTTTTCTGCAAAGAAAATGTATACAGCAGCTAGAGTGTATCCTAATATTTTAGAGTCTTTTATTCTTAAAGAAATATTGCTGACAATCGTTATAAAAATGTCTGTTCTGCTTCAGAGCTGGGTTTGAGTTCAGGACTGAGTGGTGAAACTGGTGAAACTCCTAATTCTGCTGTATTTGCAGACTGGTAGTACTACTATACAGTGAGATGGACCTTATGGTACTTGATACGTGATCAGGATTTTCAAGCTGTACTGCAAGCAGCAAATAGGATAAGCTACTAAAAGAAGCCCAGTAAGTCACTAAAAGGAATAACAAACTAATCTGCTGATAGCCAATGACTGTTTCAAAGGCTGAAGATTTTAACAAACCATCAAATATACACCTTATACTATGTCTATTACTAGATCAAGATGATAAAAATCAATGAGCTACTGTACAGGTGAATTGGAGAAAAAGAGAATTCAAGCCAGTTCTGGAATTTACCAGACCAAGCACTGTAATTTTATGCTATCACCTGAAAGCTCACTAAAGCTTCCTTCAATTACACTTTCCTTTTCATCTGCTCACAATTTTTTCTGCCTTTCACTCTAGCTAGAAGCCTAGGATTGGTCATCTGTCATGTAACAGACAAATAGTGGGAAGCTAGGTATAGTTCTTGTGATGGCTGAATAAAATTGCATCATAAGAGCTCTGTGGGCTTAAAATTAACTAATGTGATTCTTGTATCTGTATTCTAAATACTAATTTCTGGAAACATTTCATATGACTGTCTTCAGTTTTAATATATTTGAAAAAAGATAATCAGTGCTGAAAGAATCTAGGGCTATCTATAGAAAACTAATTGGGGATTAAAAATAATATATGTGTTTAGAGTTATTTATATAGATTTGGTTTGAAAGTAAAACTACATATCTAAGGTATGTGACGTAGCCAATACGTCAGTTGGAAGGAAGGAAGTTGTTGGTGCAGTTGAATGTTCATATCAGTGGTGTATGTATGTTTTATGATTGGCTATACTAGAGAAAATTACTGCTGCAAATTGAGGTTCTACTAGAGATAAACTTGTATTATGGACTTTGATTTCATGGATAAATTAAATCCCTAGGGGCACTTAGTTTTTAGATCAACTAGGATGAAAAAGCATCTGTAAAAAGCTGTTCAGACATTTGATTTGGATCTTTTCTCCTTAGGGAAAAATCCTAAAACTTGCTCTTGTGTCAGTAATCACAAATTTACTTTTCTTTTTGAAATGAGTTAATTTGGGTATTACAATACAAATCTCACAATATTATATCTCTATATTACTCTTGAGGTTTTTTCTTTTTAAAAAAACTTCCCTTTCTTTCATCCAGCTGCAATTCTATTTTGTACCTTTAGATGCATATACTTCTGATGTTCCTTTATTTGTGGCAGCCAGAGGATAAAAATTGTTTTCTAGGTCCTTAAACTTTGCTCCTAGCTGATATTTTATAAACCACTTTCTCTGATTCATACCTGAATAACCTGGGCTCCTTGGTTTAAAAAGCTTATGTGTGAACAACCACAGAAAGATGTTTAAAGCTTTAGAATTATGGCTTTTTTTTGGGGGGGGGAGAGCCGTGGGGAAGAAATTTGCAAAGAAGCAATTAGTGAAATAAGTGAAGTTTATACTGCAGCTGCCTTAGATTTACAAATGGCTTTATCTAATTTGTACATAATTATTGATGTAGATGTATATTTTAATATTTTTAATAGCACGCTGTAGGGACAGAGGACTAGAACAATAAACATGCAAAACACAAAAATATAAACCGGAGATATACAACTTTAATAATCCATGGCAAACCTGTGAATCTATGATCAGTTGTATTACTGCTCTGTACTTATTCTGGCTTCCTTTAGAAAGGGGCAGGAAGGATTTGGATCTCTGCAGAATCTGAAATGTGATTTTTCTGAAGATATAATGGGAATTAGATCTAGTGGTTGATTTACAGAGGCACTGAATGTGCTGAAGCATGGAAAATACTACGTCTACATGTCAAACCATGTTAATCTGTCCTAGAGCTCTAATGTCACAGAAAAATATTAGCTTCATCACAGGCTAAAATTGCTGCACTTTTATAGTAATCTTGTATTTGTGATTTAGAATTATGGTCCCATAACACAACAATTTTCAAGATCCAGTCTTTCTCAGTATGGGTCTGCTGCAACAATATAACAGTAATAAATAAAGATTTTGGCCACAAAGTGATTTCCCCACCCTCTCCCCTTTCAAATCAGATCTGCATGAAACAAAAGATGCTGTTTTGTTAGTTTGTTTTCAGCTATTTACAAAATCCTTTCACAGTTATTCCTGCCAATAGGCAATATATGGTCTGTAAATAGGCCAGAATAATTTTTCCTATGCTTGTGCTACAATAACTGTATGAAACCGTAGATTTTTCTCTAGCTTTCCAGTAATGTAGTCCATGGATCTATAAGATTGTAATTGCTCCTGGCTATAGGATTCCCTTAGGCTTCCACTAAAGGTGGAAAGATCTTATAGTATTTCCCCAGCAGTATTTTTCTTCAGTTTCTCATCTTTTCTTCTAGTACTTCCTTAGACATCATCAAGCAATCCACTACCATTTTAGGGATATATTATTCTTGATGTATCATTATTCCTTTGTTTTTTCTCTAGTTATCACATAGTACTAAATTTTGACTCCGATGTCAGTTGTTCTTTTTGGAGTCATCTGTTGTAGTTCCTGAAAGCCCTTTCTTGGCAAATGCAGAGTTCTGGGGGTACTTGTGCCTAAGCTGTAAACCAAAGAAGGTTAACCGCATTCTACACAGGTACACAGGTAGAATGTGCTGTCAGCTGACTGTTCCTGCTGCTATGGCATGCTGCTGTACTGCATATCAGTGGTAAATTTTCTTAGCTCCAAATCTGCACTGCTTTTCACTTTTCTCTTTATGGACTACTTATCCTATAATCTTCCTTAGATGTCCACTAGCACTTTCCCCACCCTCCGTTTACAGTTAAAAGGTTAGGGCTCAGTTGTGTCAGTACAAGTTTTCTTGTTTCACTGAGTAAAACGCCACAAACTTAAGTCATAACTTCAAACTTTACACCATAATAGGAAATAACTTAAACCAATGCTGCATTTGTAGGGCTTTTGATGACTTACAAAGTAGAATGTTATCTGGATAACTTGCATCCTGAGTGACATTTGAAGTTCTATAATTAATATATTGACAAAATTGAAAATTAAAATTGTGCATGTGTAGTCAGTAAACAGCAGCTAGTTGACCCAAGTGGGATCAAGTTGGCTGAAACCCAAGGAATTGCCAATCACCGGAAATAAAATAGTAAAGCAGTATGACAAAAGAATAACCTCCCTGCTGTAGTTTATGTAACAAGACCAATAGGAAATGTTCCACCTTAGTAAGATACAAGAAATTTTATTTACTTAATGTAATGCTGAATGGCATTCACAACCTCAGTGAGACACTTCTGGGTGTGTACTGTTATAATACATACATTCCAATAGAGATTAAAATCTCTTGGGACTAAGAAAATGATCAAGGCAGTATTTATTGCTTAATGACACTTGTTTGCATGTGCTGCATCTACTCACAGATACTACCTTGCCCTTCAGTGAAAATTTCAACAGACTGTTTTAGAGATAAGTATGGGTGGGTACATATAAAGAGTTTCTCACCAGTCCTGTTTCATGACTCACACAGGGACACGTTGCAAAGTCTCCCAGCCCTCTTCAATTGAGGGGACAAGGTGAGAAATAAAAGCTACTCTCAGCAAAAAGTATATGCATCTATAGTAGATGGTGTAGTGACAATTGCCAGATGAAATGCAGCTGAGTCACACCCGCACCCCAGAGCCCTGTGCAAACTGCACAGTCTATCCCAAACTGTCTGGTTGCAGTTTGCTGATTTAGATTCGCTCTAAATTTTATTTCCTGGTGGTTGGTTTGTTGTGCAGTTTTCTCTCTGTCTCTTTCCCTCTCTCTCTTCAGAATTATGTGTTTTGTTACTTGTTTTGGCAGTGATCTCCATAGTTGGTGGTATGCTTTACTCTCTGTTGTTATTTTTTCTCTTAAATATTGCCATTGCTGTAACTAGTCATGTACGTGCCATTCTTCAGAATGATTTTTCTGTGGGGTGAAGATAAGGTCGTATTATGATTTTAAAAGCCCATCTTCTGTTGGCTTTCTTACACATTTTCTACTATAATCTTCAGATTAACCACAGTAGATGCCACTAGCTATGTGAATATAAGCAGTCCTACCTGATCAGATACCGAGCAGATCAATGGAGATTCTGTGGTCTTCAGCCTTTTATTAATTAGAAATTGATTTTTTTTAATGTAACCCTCAGATTAGTCATGTTCTAAGTAAAAAAGATGTGTCCCAGGTGTCTCATTTTGCCTTAAGATACTCTTAAAAGAGACTGTTGTGGTAGATAAAGAGAACAGCAGTCAGTCAGATGACTGCTGAATCATTGGAATTACAACAAAGGGTGGTCAAAAGGAGTATTCAGAATTGTCCTGAAGTAGACCCAGCAATCCAAAACTTAAGCAGGCTCATTGTAACGAAAAGAATTTAATCTAATCCTGCTGTTGATTTAATCCCTAATTTACAATGCTGCCTTTGTCTGCAGTACCTAGTGAGTTCCATTTGAAGTATCTTTGTGTCAAAAGATTAGTCAATGTAGCCTGATTTATGAACACAGATGCCAAAGTTTATTAATGGTAATACTTTAAAGGCATACTGGAAACATAATAACAAAACCTTATTTGTTGGAATATCACTTTTCATTTGATTTTTCCTACCTATGCTTTCCCTAAAAGTTTGACTGAAAGGTAAGTATACTTGCTATGACCATCAGCAAGTGATGTTCATATCAAAAAAGTTGGAATGTAGAGGTGTGAGGATTTTAACACTATTAGCTACTTATTTAACACTCATGGCTACTTTGAATGAAAAATGAAGAATATGTATTGGAAATAAGGTGGAACAGGGCAAATATGAAAACAAATGCTGAATTTACCTTGGCTATGAGGATACTAATTTGGCTTATCTTTATACCTTTAAGTACTGAGGTCAGGAGTTTGGGATTCACCTCACTCCCTCAGTGGAGATAGAACAGATCTTGTTCTGGATGGCCCTCCAAAGTAGCCCAACTTAAAATTAATGGTTATATGGGGAGATGAAGGAGAATAGCCACATAATTTAGGCTAAAGTTGAATGCTAATTAATCTAAATGCATACATGTATTTGTTCAATCCACTTATTTGTACTGCAGTATTGACTTTATTTGCAATGTAAGGCAGGGCAGACCAGGGAGTGAGATATGATTTCTATTTCTGTGTAGTTCCACAAACTTAGCTAAACCTGTGAGGCATATAGGGAAAAAAAAGTGTGAGAAGAATTCAGAAGTCTGGTCTAAGGCATTCAAAGTAAAAATTTAAATACATGTGTTCTTTATGAAATAGCTGGATGGTATATATAGACAAGAAGGAACATAATCAGGTTAGAGATAAAAAGATACTATTGCTACACAGCCAATCTTCATACATTTATGAGGCTGTCTCAGTTATGAGTGGTTTAGAGAAATTTATATCCTTACCTTCTCCTAGAATATTCATAGGAATTACCTGATGAGCAGCCAGAATGCAACCTGGAAACCTTTGAAACTAAAATAGATTTGGTTCTTCAGTCTTAGAATTTGCAGTTTGCAATCTGCCATCAGTATGAAAATTACATCACTTCAGAAATAAGGGTGAAAGAACCACTGCAAGAGTTCTCAGGAAGCTTGCAGGATACAGCTCTTGCTTTGTTTGTGATGATGTGGCACTGTGAGTTTGGTCCTTTTGCAGATGAATTTAACTCTGGGGTCTTTTCAGCTCAGGCAGTGAGGAATACATGCTAGAAGATGATTTCTTTATGGATGTCACCAACTGGCTTCAGTCACTCCTACGTAAAGCACTGTGGAAGTACTTACTGAAATTATTTTACAAAGCAGCATAGGTAGACTGTTGCTGCAAGATGCAGTCTGCTACGAGGGCACTTGTTAGACATGGAAGATGGTACTGTTACTGGTATGCTTCATTGCCTAAAGACAAGGAGAGAACATGCAGAGAAGACAATTTCACTGACGACTCAGTCTTGGAATGTAGTAAGAAAGGGGAAGTAGTGGTAAAAAGTGAAGTAGAAATAGGACTTTGGACAACATGACTCTGTGTGTTAAGTTGTATTTCTAATACTGAACTGGTGAAGTGTGGCAGGTCACGTGCAGCCGCTGTCTAATGAGCACGGAAGCACAGGGTGGAGGGGACAAAGCCGGAGGACTTAACTGCACAAAACACTCCTCGGTTGCTGAATCTGTGACCCTGCAGCTCACGTTATCCAATGTCACTTTGTGACCAAATGTGACAAAGGAAGAGAGCTTTTTAAAATGTTTAAATTGCAAATGTCAAGATTTTTTTAAAACTCTCTACTGACACTGGAGGAGGGAAGGCTCACTCAGGTTAGTATGCATCTAAAGCGCATCAGATTTGCCTCTATTTAAAACAATCTGAAGTCTTAAATTATTTTCTAAATGGATTTTAAGAATACATACAGCAACTTCATGATTCTTCCAAATGAAAATAGTAATATTGCCAAAGTGATATGCTAATCCTCAGGTCTCTTTATTTGGAATTAGAAAATAAATTCTTACTAAAAGGTGCAACTGTGTAAATAAATACTAAGGCAATAATGATATTGCCTGTGAAGACTGAGAACATGTCCTCTGTGGTTGACTTTCCAAGACCAAACTGAAAAGAGTATACTTTCCTGGAATGGTCATACCATATATGGTGTCACAGGGATGGCCAGATCAGTAGATTCACATTTCTGAATAGAACTGTCTGTCTGATGCACAATTTCCTTAAATACGCTTTGATTCAAATATCATTCTTCTACTATCAGTATTCTGTCATATAAAAGCAATACATTTAAAATATTTTTAAATTGGGGCAAGTCTCAGTTTCAAAACAACACTGGATTAAAAAAACCTCCATAGAACCTGAAGTCATAGATGGTTCTTTTCCCATGTAATTATCATCTTGTTCCTCAGGTTTACTAATCTGGAGATAATGGAATTAACTTTAAAAGTTATACAATTGCACCTAAGCTGAAAACTGAATCCAAGATATGACATTTAGAACAGTTTTTAAATATCTCTGTAGTTGTGTAGTCCTCCATAACTGTAGTTCTTGTTATGAAACAATTCACTTTTTGGCTATTACTTCTTTTTGTGCCTTTCCAGACTCAACTGCTTCCAACACTTGTAATTAGTGGTACATACATAAAGGTATTGTGAGAATATAAGGAACAATACTGAAAACATCGAGCATTTTAGTAAAATAAATGCCTATCTGTGAGTGAACAGGTGGATATTAAATGGAGCAGTTGAAAACTAATTGTATTAAGAACTTACAGCCTTCCACCTCCGTAGAAGATCTGTTTCTTAAATATTTCAGAATAAGGCACATATGGTATACAAATGCTGTGCAGCAAGTATTTGGTCTAGTGGATAGTTTGGATCAAAGCCCAGACTGACATGATACACAAATACTTTGTGGAAAGTACTTTCTTTAGTGGATAGTTTAGGCAGAAACCCAGACTGAGTCAGTAAAAAGCCAGTGTCAGCCAAGCCTGGTTTTGTTTTTCCCATATTTTTCTGTGATTCATGTTGAGGCTATCATCTCTATGTAAAGCCTGGAAAGGCTCTTTTGGGCTACAGGAATTCCCCTGGCTCAGGCACCCACAACTTTTGGAAACTGGAACAGAATACTGTAAACACAACAGCACCAAAACCAATTATCAGTTTTCTGTTTTCTGTCCCTGGGACTTTCACAGGGCTAAGCAGCTGTTGATGTGAGGCACAGGCCTTTGAAAGCATACAGGAGAGCCTCATGAGGGGTTTTGAGAAAGCATGCTCAAGTGGGACCCCAGAGGCATGTGCTGTTCTCCCACTAATGCTGTGTGACCACTTTTTGAATAGGTTGCACTGTACATTGCCTGTGCAAGTGTTAAATAGCCATTTCCAATGTAATCACAAGGTTTACCTCTGATGGAAGAGATCTTTGCTTCCCCTCACATCTCACAGGTTGTTAATGGTGGTGGGGGCTGGAGGAGAAAACAACCAGACATGCTGCACCAACAGGTGGAGTGCTATAGGAGGGGAGATCATGAGAGCATGAGAAAAGGGGAGGTATCCTGGTAAAGGGCTGGGGGAGGGTTCTCTACTCTGGTCTGGAGAGAAGGAAGAGTAGGAGAAAGATGTTGGAAGGCAGCAAGGTAGAGGTGGAAATCCCAGAGCTCCTATTCAGTTGTAAGACCATAACCTTCTTCATCACAGTTACAGTTTGTTGTAAGTCTAGGACAGTAATCCTACCTCCAGCCTGTTAATCTGCATCAGTCCCCTTGACAGCTCCTGGCATGTCCCATTTACTGCTCCAAGACTGTCCAAACTTGATTAGTCCTCCAATGATTCATTCTTGGAATCTTCTTTGCTGCCACTGCAAAGTTGAATGTTGCCTTTCATCCTTGAGGCCATAAAAGTAATTTTGGCATAGGTTTGAATTTTTCTATTACGCTTTTTTTAAGTTTCATTTTTTTTTTAGGTTATCTATCTATATAGATACTATATACTATATATTTATATATATATAAATTTATATTGCATTTATATATATATAAATTTATATCGCATCTATTTATATAGATAGTATATAGTACTGATATGAGTACATCAAGAACTTAGGCTAGAGTTAGCTCACACATCTCCAGCTATTTGCTGTCTCTGTCTCACTGGAAAGAAACTAGAATTCTGAGCATAAATCACTGTCAGCTGCAAGAGCATTCTTGTTGCACAGGATAAATAAACTTATAAGTGGTGCTTTTATTTGCAGATGTTAGAACCAATTCAATGCTAATCCTACAGTGCAGGTCTAGCTCCAGAATGACTTCAGCTGATATAATGCAGTTCTGCCACAGCCCTATTCCCTTACATGTTTTTGCATAGGCATTTGCCTGATCCTTCAGGGGAACAATTTTGACAACTAAACTGCCAGAAAACTGATCATACACAATACTAGTTTTCTACTAGTTTAGCTCCCAGCCTTGACTCACCATAGGTCAGACCGTGGCAGTACCAACTTACATTTAAAGTCTTGTAGTACGGCATGGGATGCACAATTAGTGCTAGTGATTACAAAAGAAATAATTGTAGTCCATCCTTCACACTGAAGAGCACAAGGAAAAAGAACAAAGCAATATGCTTTGTAATACATTCAGTCTCTTTCCTGGCTAGACACATTAACTGATTTGACTCATAGAATGAGGAAAATGAGAATCTTTTCCAATTGTTTCACTTTCTCTAATTAGTCACCTATCCCATTTGTTTTTAGTCACTATCCAGTGTCACTTTTACAAACAATATGCAATAAATGTGTAATAACAGAATCATTTTAGACTAGAAAAAAAACTACCTTCCTTAGTTCAAGAATAACTTAATGCAACCTGTTTACCTGTTGATGTGAAGACCAAGAAACAGCTCTGCTGGCTTAAAAGAAACTCAGGTCTACAGAGGCTCTTTGTAATGTCAGATAGTGCTTGGAAACTGAAGTTACACAACCCTAAGGTCAGTAATAAGATGCAGATTTTCAACAGTCACTGCAAAGAACATTATATGTAAATATTATGATGGGGTTTATAATGCTTGAGATTGTATATACAAAGACAAAATGTCTGTATGAGGCAGACACTATTGCTCAGATGCTCCTTTAAGCTGCAAGTTTGAAGCCTCTAGGACTGGTCTGGTCTGATTCCTATGCAGAATGATAATGAGTAAAATGGATGCAGTTCTGCCCTATTCCTTAGCCTAACATTAGTGACACCTCTTAAATTAATCTCGGATGAAAGAAAACATTTCTAGCCATGCAGCTTTGCATCCTCTCTGTGCATCTAACGAAATCTGTGTCATTTGGACTAAGGTGCTATATAGAAATCACAAGGCTTCACAATTTATGTGCAGATTGGTCAAGATGTTGTAGAAGGGCAGCTTGTGAAAAAAACTTGTACTGTTGAAAGCATGAAAAATACTGAAATGCTGGATTTGTAATTTAGTAGTGTTGTATTTTACTCAGCAAGACAATGCATGCCGGGCTTAGTCCTAAACTAATAAGGCTCAAAAAGTTAATGAATTAGAATGCCCTACAGCATCCCAGCTGTTTACTGTGGGAAACACGGTGTTGGTCTAGTCTTTAATATCTATTTTTCCTCCTAGTTGACTGTCACTCTTCTGTAAATGGCAGTAATTTGTGCAGTCTTGAGCAACCCATATCTCATGAACCAAAGTGACAGGACAAGTTCTTAGGAATCTTCTTTTCCTGAACCAAAGAGAAATATTAAGGCCTGTTTATGCTTTGCCACCTTTCCTATGTTCACGTTCTTCTACACTTTAGAAAATGTCTCTGTGCTTCTATGCCTACTCGTATGTGTGTACAGGTTGTTCCTTTTGCATAAATGCTTCTGTTGAATGTTCTGTGACCTCTAATGGGTTTAGTTTACCCATACAGGTGAGCTCATACCAGCCTTTTTTAAGGGATTATACAGTCCAGTTGCATCTGAAGTTGTTTGCTATATCAGGTTCCTATTCTGATGCATGTATTGACATGGTAAGTGCCATTCTTGGCACAGTAAAGTTTTGTTCAAATTAATTCTTTGTGTAACTCTGCTTTTGAAAATCTCTAGAGTGTATGTGTTGAGTAATTTAAGCAAATATATTGCAGAAACCACTTTGCTGGGGATCTTGCAAGCTATCCCTGTAAGGACCCTTAAAAAAAATTTATCAGTGAAAGCTGTGTGTGGGATATGGAAAATTCATATTCATGAATTTAATGGGAAATAGGTATTTGTATCCTGTGTGAAAATGGAAGAACATTAATTATGTAGCTATTTAGGCATACTCTCAATATTATTGTGTTGTTTTGCTGAATCATGTATGCTGTGCCATACAATTCTCTAGACACCATTATATTTCTCTACTTATTAAATTCATGTCAAAATAAACAGTTTACTATGCAGTTAGACCACTTGGGATTTGATTGTTTGAAATTCAGTTTTTGGTGGCTAGCTCATATATTAATCTAATGTAAGCCCATCCCAAAAATATGGTTTTTGCCAAAAGGAAATTGCAGCAGAGGCAAAATTATCTGTTATATTGCTTAATTTTTTTAAATGAATCAGAAATCAAATTTTACCTAAAATACCTTACCATAGTGTCCTTGTTTCAGCTGAGAGAGTTAACCTTTTTCAGAGTGGCTAGTATGGGACTATATTTTGGATTTGTGTTGGAAACAGTGTTGATAATAGAGATGGTTTTGTTAGATAGAGGGTTTTGTTATTGCTGAGCAGTGTTTACACAGAGTCAAGGCTATTTCTGCTTCTCACCCCACCAGTGACAATAAGTTGCACTATAAGTTAGAAGGGGATGCAGACAGGACAGCTGACCAAAACTGACCAAAGGCATATTTTATACCATATGTTCAGGTTATAAGGAACTTGGGAAGAGGAAGGATAGGGGGTGGTGGCGATCAGAGCGATAGCGTTTGCCTTTCCGAGTAACCGTTATGTGTGATGCTTTCCTGGAAATTGCTGAACGCCTGCCTGCCCAGGGCAAGGGGTGAATGAATTCTTTGGTTTGCTTTGCTTGCACATGTGGTTTTTGCTTTACTAGTTAAACTGTCTTTATCTCAACCCATGAGTTTTCTCACTTTCACTCTTCTGATTCTCTCCCCCATCCTGCCGTGGGGGCAGTGAACAAGCAGCTGAGTGGGGCTTAGCTGCCAGCTGGGTGAAACTGCAACACATGGTATAGCCATGCACTTGCTGTACTGAGTTCCGAAGAAGTGGCAGATGACATCCTGTAGCATACAGGTATTGGACAGAATCATGTTCAGCAAAGATTAGAAGAGTTAGCTTCAAATTCTAAAGTCAGTATGTTCCCATATCACTTTGTGTGCATTAATGACAAGTGCCATTCATTATCAGAGACCTTGTGAGCGAGATTCTGAGCTCTGCTTTGAATAGACCTACAGAAAGATGAAACTCATCATGACTCTCTATCTAGAAACACACAGGTGAACTGTAGCATTTTATTTTATTTTTAAATACTGTAGGGTTAGGAGTTTGGATGGCAGAGCAGGAGGAGGGATCTGCTACCTAAATAGGACACCTAACTTGCTTATGAAAATACAAGGTGATTAGGAAACTTGTGTCCTCAGAACTCACCTTTTATATTCCTGTGATCAAATCAGCTATGCAAGGGCAACAAGTCTCAAGTACTGACATAGCATTAACACTAGCACTCCAGCTGTAAGCAAATGATTTTTATTTTTTTTTTTTATTATGGGGATTAAAAAAGTATTACATTTGTTTTAGAATTAAAAATGAACTAATCTGTCTGTAGGCCAGGGCAGGATGGGTTTTGGGGAACTGGAATACAGAAGCACCTCTCATCTTGAACAAAACTAAAAACTTTAAAGAATGTTTGTTTACATACAGGTTTATGGCTGAATTTGCTGATGATAAAAGCTTTAAGCTGCAACACAATTTGCTTCTCTTTTCTTTGAAAGTGATTAAGATCCAAAAGAAAGGCATAATAAACCAGCCCAAGTTGCTTTATTGTAAAAATGGTGTCAGATTAATATATCCTAATTTAATTTATAAAATGCGGTTGCATTGTTCTAATGAAATAAATTAGCTCACATCTTGTACTATTAAAAGGAACATAAGCAAAAAACTATTTTAAGCTTAGATATGAATTCACAGAGAATACTTTTAACACAGCTTCCTTGTAATACATCTCTGATCAGGAAGTAAAGACTCTTCCCTCTCATTTTGCTCAGAGCTTGCCTTTCAGTGACAGAATTTCCATTTCTCATTTCCTCATTATATCATCACAGTGCAGAATGAATGGTGAGAGGCTGTCAGCCAAAAAAAAAGTCAGGAACTTATTACTAGTACCAAAAAACTTTCTTCATGTTGGTGAGTTTAGGTATGCAGTGGAATAGATACAGAAAATAGTTACAGCAGCTCAGTATTACTGGGGTCCTAGTTCATTAAGGGAGGGACAAGATAACTATTCTCAAGGCGACTGACAGATCCAATTTGACTGTTACAGGCTGTAGTGGTAGTTTTTCAGCAAATCATGGCACATCCTCATGGTTATGGAGATAGCAAGGCACAATATTGTGCTGTACCAGTCAGATGTGAGGAGAAACTGGAGACCTTCCCTCCTACATATGCCTTTTCCTTAAAGATGGGTTGTATATCATTAGAATTGTATATTGTTAGAACGCACAAATAATAAACCAGAAAAAATGTAATTCTGTAATAATAGAGAACACTGCTCTGAAGGGTGCAGGAGGCTAAAAAGATTTGTAAATAAAGCTGTGTCACTGCAGGAGCGGTGTCTAACCTTTTCTGGTAACTTTCTTTTCAAATTATTTCCTATCAGTTCTTTCTGGAATATTAGGAAAACCTTTTGTACATCTTTAGCTTTTTTTATTTTTACCAAAAAAGTGCTTTTTACAGGAAACTCCAATATTTCTATTTCTTATGATTTGGTTGGTATTGTCTAGCAATTTCAGAGCACATTATGTAGACTCCTTTCAGATGGAACTGAAGAAGTGCAGGATTTGCCCCTGGACACTCCATGCCTTTTGACTACTGTTGGGCTTTCTGGTAACAGGACTAGGCTATAACTTGTCTGCAGTAAAACTACTGAATCGCACTGTGGATAACTGGTCTGCAGGACCAACTATACAGGCCCACTCCTACTTCACTTGTTACACTAGAGCTGCTCCAATTCTACTCACAGGTCTCGCTCAGTCTGTGCAGTTTCTCACGGAATTGTCTCTTTCCTGGCTGCCTCAGGCTGTACCCTAGGAGTTTTCCAGTTTGAGTGTGTTCAGCTGCTTTCAGGATGAAGTACTTGCCTTTCCCAAGCAAACAGGCAGCCTTTCATTATCTAGCCCCAGGACTTGTTTAACAGAAGGTACAATATGCCTCTCTTAGAGAATATCTTAGAGAATACACAGAAACTTACAATGTACAAAGGTGGTTTTCAGGGACACTGGGCATTACACTTGACCAGAAAAAAATGAAATGTCTATGGACTGTGTGGTTTCTGAGGAACTTAAAGAAAAAAAAAAATAGTTCTCCTGCAGGTTATTCAGGTGGTTTTCTGAAGGTGAACCAGAAGATTTCCTGGAAGTTGCATGAAACGTGAGCTCACAGTGCTCAGGTTTTACTGCCCTGGAAGCACTGGTACCTTTTTGGCAGTTCGTAAGAATTGTCAGTAGATGTTCCTGCATAGGAGAGGGTTTGAAATCTGTCATTGCTATAAACTTGCCAGGCAACACCCCTGAACAGGACAGCGGGAAGCAGTGACTAACACATTTGCCCATAAAGCAAGGGACTGGAAATCAGTCAGCCTGAAAGGTTAGAAGCCACTGGCTTTTCTTATACAAACTTCCATAAAAATAACATTATATCAAAGGAACCTATTGGGCAACCTGGATGTTTTACTGCACCCAAGGAAATGAGCAAGCAGTTGGGAAGAAAAGCATGTCTGAAATGGCAATGGAGGAATGCAGTTGGATCTTCTAACTGGAGGATTAAAACTATCACTCTGAAGTTCATGCCTGTTGTGTAGCATTCTGCTCTGATGCTGGTGATCAGTCACTGATCAGAAGTGGAATGGGTATAGGGGATTTTAGTGTGTCTGAATCACAAGCAAGGAAATAAATTAAGTCAGGAGGTTTAAGACTGACCTCCCTGTGTCTTTTGGGCTCATTCACATTCTTGTCTTCAGTGACTTTCACTCTCAGATGCTGTAATAACAATCTCATTATCTTTTTCCCTCAAAGAAATTGAGTCATTGATGAAGTTAGAGTTTTCATTTCTAATTTATTGTTTAAAATTTCAGGATTAAAATGCTTTAAAGCCAATAGTAGAGGGCAGGAAGTAACATGGCATTGTAAAAGCCATGCCAACAATGGCAAAGTACTGAACTGTTAAAAAAGTCACAGATATATATATAGATATGTTTTAAATTTTTTTCTGCATTAAAGTGTTGTCACATGAAGGGTAACTTCCTGCTTTTCAAATTCCCAGTCAGGAACTATCTCACTTACTAGTGGGTGTGTCTACTAGCACGTAGAGATTTAACAGGCTTTTTCTCTGTAAAGGTTAGTCTTGTGTAACTACATTAAAAACTGACCCTGAAAACCCCATGGTCCACAGATACTTCATTTGTTCCACTGTCTGGCTGTATCCCTGAAGAATGTCAGTAAACACTACAGGAACCATAGCAAGTTCTGCTGACAGCAGAACTGGGATAGATTTTCTTTCTCCCCTTAAATATATAGTATAAAAAATTATAAACATTTTCCACTGAATTTATACACAACAAAATACTTAGATGGAAGTTGGCTAGGTGTGGTCTTGACCAGTAGTGTTGTTGGTAACTGAAAAATAGGCACAAGGTATTTGGACTGTAGAATTAAATTCGAAATGATTTGAAGTACAGGCTTTTCTAGTATTCTGACTTAGTTCCACTCTAATTGTGTCATTCTAGAAGCTGTTTTGTGTACAAAGCATTAAGAGAGAAATTGAGTGAGTTAAAAAAGAGAAGAGGGGGAAAATCCTAGAGCATGGAGACTAAATGAGTAGGAATTCAACGAACAGTCCTGATTAGCAAAAGGGCAAGAATATTCAAAGTATAAGCTGTGAAAAGTGATTAATCATTGGAAGAAGATTTGTAGACTCTGACAAATTTCTGTGCTCCACAAGCTATATCTAAGTCCTAAAACTGAGGCCACTGTCTTCTTGCATGTCACTTTCCTATATATTGCTGTGGGAATAGCATCTCCTTTCTCCAGACTCTCATCTATTCAGCTCTTTGCAACTGAGATATTTTACTGCTACTATGAAGGCATCGTGCTGAGGTCTTAGTGTGCACTGGGAAACCTAGGCATAATAACGTAGAGAGTATATGTAGAGGAATAGTGTGGGTACAGATGAACCTATGTATGTAGATAGTGTGGATAAAGATAATTGTAGCTATCCACCAGTTGTTTCCAATGAAACCTTAACATGATCCTTCAATATATTTCACACCTTAGATCTGGATGAAGCAGCATTTCAGATGAACTGGAAAATATATATAGGAGTATCACAAAAGTATCCTAAAGCAATACTAGTATAGAGTACATTAGCAGGTACAGGCTTTGTGAAAGTAGTTATTTTACCTTTTGTATTATATCTGTATGCATTATTAACTTTGGATAAGATCTATAAGCTATGTATATTTATGTGAATAAGGCTTATTCCCTCAGCTTGAAGGCCATCTTTACTCACATCATGCAGTTTCACTGTCACTAGTGTATGAAGCAGAATGAAGCTTTACTCTTCTTAGGAACCTTTGACATAGTTCTCACTCTGCTTATTCTCAAAATCTGTGTTTTAATGAATTGGAAATGTAAAAGCTCAAGAATATTTCATGATGTAGCAGACTAATCCATGTCACTGGAGACTACTGCAAGCAATTACTGTGTAGTGCAACTGTTTAAAACCTGATGTCACTTAATCCCTGCAAGGCTTTTCCTCATGGTACATCTTCAGGGTTTTGGATTAATTTACTTTTTATTTCTTATAAATCATGCAAAAAAATCTCAGAATAATATGCTGAAGGCCAGACTAGGGCAATACCTTATAAGGCATTTCATACTAGTGCCAACATGTGACACAGAAAACATCTGTGAGTACACAGAGTGCTTTCTGTTGATCATCATAGTATGTGAGTCAGGTCTGCCATGCCTAGGGAGAGGAGTTACTTTTTGAAACGTGTATGAAACTAAAATGGATTTGAGAGAAAAAAATTTCTGAAAAGGGAATTGTTTCTCTGTCACTGTCATGATCATTTAACTGCTATCTCTCACTTCATTTGTAGCAAAATGTATCCAATCAGAAAACTGAAAATTATGTTTAAACAGTAGCAAAATGTATTTTGATGTTTTGTTATGTTACCTGCTCAGAAATTATTTTTTTTTATTTAAAAACAGAGGAAAAACACAGATGTCTAAATTTGCCTAAAACGGAGGTTTCTTTTAAACAAATCGAAACCTCCGTAATATTTAATTCTATAATGAAAACTTAGGCAACAAAAACTGCAATGTGAATGACTTGGATTTTCTACTTTACCTGCAGGCAAATGATTATCTAAACTTTGTAGTTCACAGGTGAGCCCTCCCCTGTGGTACACAGGGAGAGAGGCAGCTACATACATGAGAACCAAATAGGTGAATTTTTAAAAAAGGTACGGACATCCTATGCCCTTAAGGTGCTTGTAACAGAGAACTGATTCAGTCATTAGCATGGGGTCAGCTACACAACTCAGACCTCAATGAGTAAGTCATCAAAATATGTGGAGAATTTAGGACTGGAATTTAGGCTTGGGGCCCTTTCAAATTCACCATTCTACAGAACAGAACAGAGAGGAAAGAGTAATGCAATTCAGGATGAAAGAATCTTTCGGGAGTGAAAACCTCTGAAGTTAACTTTGGTCTTTTTCCAGTTATTTTGTCAATGAGTTTTAGACCAGTTATTTTGTCAATGAGTTGCATTATGGCTTTCTGGTAAAAGCACAATATAACAGAAGGATTGTTATTGTCAGTGACGTGCTGAGAATAATGAAGTAAGCACAGTGTTAAGAGAGGCTGATTTCTGCTGTTTTAAGAACCATTTTCAGCAGAAACCTGGGGAAGCTGACATCACTACTAAGGTGCTCTGCAGAACTGACTAGTCAGTGCTAACAGATTTTTGCAATGAAGAATACACGTGGCGAGTCATAGAACATGACAGACTACAAAAAAGGGCTGAAGCTTTGATTAGCAATTGTTAGCATCTCTTTCCTACCATCTCCTCCCACACCAACCACTAAAAGCTCAACAAATTTGTGGGAGACCAGAACAGCGATTCCAAGAAATTTTCTTTATTTTAGGATACTACCTTATATACTTACATTTTTATAAATTTTAATGAATGCCATTTCAATTGGCCATGTGTTGAAGTGATTGCAGTTCCCTTGAGGGATATTTTCCTGTCCAACAAATGATGTTGGTAATAGATAAAATAATAATTTAAAAAAATAGTAGTAAGACTATTTATAGCTCTAGTGAGTAAGCATATAGACTGGAATACTCATACATGAGAGGAACCTCATGATGTGTGACCATCTGGTGGGCAGGAGACCAAAGGCAGTTTTCAGCGCACATCTGTAGGCCATCGGCTCATGCATATTCTTTCCAGAAATAAGAGCTGCTTTTCCAATAAATGCATGCTACTGCTTTTCAGAAATGAACAGTATGCTATTAGAATGCTATCCACATAGGATGTTTCGTCTATCGGGCAGCACAGAGCAGATGAGATTTAGTCCTTTGAAAAAAGATTTAGAATAGAGTGAATGTGCATGTGTTCTTAAAATACAGTACAAACATTAGAGGTTTAGTCCTTGCATAATTTCTTTCAAGCAAATAGATGTAGCAGATCTTAATGTGTTTGTTAAAGGTGACCTATTAAAGATTAAGAGAGTCTAAAAAATGGATGGGTTTTGGTTTCATAACAATGGAGGATGACATTGAATGTGAGATTCACATTCCTTTCCATTCAGCTGCCTAGGTTTTTATTGCTTCAGTGTTGTTTTTCACTAGAAAACAGTGATTTGTTTAAATGATTAATTGGCAAAGAATATATATATATATATATAATTTTTAAATGCTTCTGATACCATGCATCATCTTGTTACTGAGACTTGTCTGTTTCCTTTCTGACTCCTCCAGCCTACTGCTATGGAGCCCTGTATTTCAGGGCTTCACATCAGAGGAACATCTGCAACAATTTGTTTCAGGGTTGGAGATTACTAAACTGCCAAAAAGGGTCTTAATGGTTTGGGTTTCCAAGCATGAGCTTCCTCCTTTAGACATGGTTCAGAGAATGCCCTTGTCCTTGGGACTCAAACCCTCAGTTTGTCACACTTTCACAGGCGTGAATGACAACCACTAACCATGTACTCCCCAGTAATTTCTTCTGGGTATTCTGTTTTTCTTTGGTTCTTTTATTTATGGAATAGTGGTGGCAGAGTTGTCAATGAGTTGGCAGTGCTTCACCCTTTGGAAATTAGGAAGGAAAGATAGTTATCTTCACACTTAATTTCTTTTCCTAATTTTTTTATTCTAGATTGTGTAGATGTTGTTCAGATACTACTTGTAGTCAGACAGAAAACACTTTTTACAAGTAATACTGTGGGCAAAAGAAGACAAGCTTTTATTCTAGTCCTTTTAAATAGTTCCCTTTAAGCAGTTAGACAGTCTTCAACACATGTATATTTATATGTACATATTGATCATATCTGGGCAGCTTTCCCCTTTCCCTTATCTTGATTCTAGTTGGAGATGAGAATTCTGTTATTCTGAAGAATTAAGAACTTTAAAGTGGGCAAAATGTAAAAGTTACTTCCTAAAAAAAAAACAACAACCCAACCCCCCTAAACCAAAACAACCCACATTCCATTCTCCTTTGTTCTTTGCATTTGTGATGAGAAAAACACCAACACACAAAATCACTATTAGTAATGAAAATTTCACTATGAAATGAAAATTCACTGTTAAGTTCTTCTACACTTTCATTTGATTGAATTAACATGTTGAATTCCTTGGGGTTATATATGTTAATTCAAAATGGATCAAAGCCAACCTGAGTTGAAATTACATTTTTCTATAAAAAAAAAAAACACAACAATTTATTATTCTATTCAATTTACTGTAGTGTTGCTTTCTCTGTGTTTTCCTAGTTTTTAATATTCTTCTGTTTTCCATTGGTTGTCTTAGTTACTTGAGATTTGATTTATTTTTACAACTGCAATTCCCTGCTTTCAATGCTTTTCTTTATTTACAGTTTACTCTGGTTAACATATCATGCCAGCTATGACTGTGCTTTTCCAAGCAGCTGCAAATCAATTTGGAGTATGCCTTCTCTGTTAAAGTTTTTAGAACTACACTGAGAGAAATTCACAGATATCTCAATGTAATACTAAATCTCCAGTCATTATAGAAAATACAAGGTATGTTTTCTCCAAATACCCATCCTAGTCAATACTGGGTATAGTTTAGATGCTAGATCCCAACAGCTGGATGATTAACCTGTGCTGAACTACACTTATCAGACCTGCAGTCTTTTTACCACATCTTCTCCTTGTGCTGATTCCACGTCAAATTTATTATCTTTCTTTGGAGACAATACTAAAACTAACAACACAGAACATTTCCTGCAGCTGTCAATTTTACTGGACTTCAGTGAGCAATGACAGGGTTTTTGAGCAGTCTTGAAAACCAGAATTATAACAATATCCAGAGATGTAGTGCCAGCTAGGAGACTGTACCTTTCTGGTGTTAAATTGCTATTAGAATTCTGTGATCAGTAAACAGCTCACTGTTTCTTTCATTTATTTCTAGTATTCATGGCACTATATTTACTTCCATAAGGATTTATATACTCAACAAACATTGTCATAATGACAGCACCTTCATTTGAAATAGAGATGATTGCTGGTGGGGTTTTGTACTGTATCATGTATTCACACTATATAATTCATGTTCTTTTAGCAGTCAATATCAATCCAATTCTAGTTCAGTATTTATTTGTTTCTTTTGCAGCTTTTATTCCATCTGTGTAACTCTTTTCCTTGTATTTATGCAAGACTATCAAAAGTTAGCAAAATATGGAGAAAAAATAATTGAATAGAGCATGGAGAGGATTTAACGCAACTTCTGTAATAGAGAAAGACTAGTATTAAAAAAAAAGGATGTAGGAAAGCTGGGGGAATTCATAATTTTCTTGTACAATTTCTTTCTTACACAAATTCAGCCTATTTCAGAAAAAAACCCCTTTTATTGTAAGAATAGCTGGACTTAGTTTGGAATTGTGCTAGTAGTCCCTTTTTAACAACTACTTGGGATCCTCTTCTCTTGCAGTGAAATACCTTAGTGACTATTGGACTCAAGAGACATGGTAGTGAGTTTGTGTTTTGAATTTTTAGCTTTCTTCCAAACAAAAATGATAGAGAAGATCAAATGAAGGATCCTCATGTCTCATGGTAGACCTGCTTCTGGTATGAATCCATGGCCACAAATATGGTGACTATACTTGATTTCAAAATCTCTATTTCCAAGCTCTGCTTTTTTCCCATGCCATCATCCATTACGTGATGAGTGGCCCTGAGCACATCTGGAAGTTCCAGAAATTGCCACACATCAAGCAGATGAGCCAGACTCCAAGTGTGTGCAAAATTCCTTGTGTAATGACAGAAAAGAAGCACTGGAATAAGGAGTAAGTTCACAGTGTTGCACTGAACTCCACAGTCTATTCAACAATTTTAACAAATAAATTTAAAAGCAATAGAATACTAAGAAAACCAGAAGAAATTAAGTACCTTTTACCTATAGCAAAGAAATAACGTATGTCTTTTGAAAGAACTATGTACATTTTTTTTTTATCAATGAGTATACACTGACTGCATTACAAACACATAGTAAAGTAGTAACTAATTATGTCAGCCACTGAGTAGCAACCAAAATTCCACAGGAGTAATAACACCATTCAAAAGCACCTGTCTACAGAGTAAGATCTGGGATGCTATATATTTGGGTTTGTATCTTGTTAAGTGTATCTACACAGGTCTTCTCTACACTGTAGTGTACTCCCTACTTTCCCGTTCCTAGCAAATCAGCAAATCATTCAAACTATCCCCAAAATTTCCTCTGCTTAATAGAACAGGAAATTCCAGCAAAAATCTTACCTTACCTAAAGAGGGCTTATCATAATTCTTAATGAAAGGTAGTTTAATTCTTTGGGCTTTACCTCATATGTTTTGTCTATTCGTGCCTGACTTGACATCTAGCCAAGCTGACATGGAGACTCCTGGGCAGGTTGCACACTCAGCAGTAGTTCTGCCCGTTAACTGGTTGGCAGAGATCACCAAGGTGTGTCACCTGCCTAGAAATCAGACCAGTTTCGAAAATACTGTTGGGATCTGTGTAGCATGAACAGGAGACTCTGAACTTGTTATGGCCCAGAACATGCAGTGAGGGTCTCTAAATTCTGGGACCCATGCTGTTTGCCTGTGTTGTATCAGGTGTGGTAATATAATATCATTCCTTCCTGGAGCCTTCTAATGTTTCGTTCATCCAAGATATTGAATAAACATTAGATTTGGATGCTGTGTTTGCTACCAAAGACAAAAGAATAAATACACCCTCTGATCATATTCCCGGAAGAACTCCCGTATTTTGTTGGGCTCCCTTCCATGTAGCCATTCAAACTGTGAATAGCACAAAGAACATATTGTCTCTTTTTGGGTGCTTTCAATCCCCTGTTCTGACACTGTTTTGGGGATTATCATCCCCAGGAAACCTTAGAATAAAGGAAGTTGATCAACCATCTGCTGAACAGCACGTACAAAAGGTTCTCTGACCTTGGACTTCTCTATCTTGACATTGGAGAATGTCAGCCAGTTGCAGAGGGTTTGTGGGAGCAGTCTACTTTCCAAGATATTTCCCCAGAGCTTTTGTACTACACTGCACTTCAAGGCTTTTTTTCTTCAAGTTCCGGTGGGCTACAGACAGCTCCCTGCTGTCTCAGCACTGTTTTCAGCAGGATACTGGCTGATCATCAACAAGCAAGGGTCAGAAGGAGGACGGTATTTTTCCATTAAATGTTCCAAGACTATTTTCAGGAGCCAAGCCTATGTATCCTAGTCTTAGGTCTATATTACTAGGTACCACAGTTGCTTAGTAACAGTTAACATTACACTTGTCTTACTTGTGCATAGTCTAGAAGTGCACATTGTCACAGAGGCAGCTCGTGTGTACACACAGCATTAGCTGGTGGATCTGAAATATATGATAAGTACAGATCAGATGGGCAGCCTTAGCTCTTGTCACCTCCTGACCACAAGACAAAACAAGAAAAGACCTCTTTTTCTTCATCTGTTTGCCTCTTGCAATTGCCAAGTCTTCATGTTGCTTAAAAACACATAAGAGAACTTAAGCTCAACTGTGCTAAAAATGACTCATAATTTGGGTTTGCCCCTTACAGGGGCATTTTCAAGTAATTTTTCATCAGGTATATTGCCTCTTGTAGCTGAAATACAAACCACTAGTGGGACTGAGGTCTGGCTCAAAGATACAGCAAAGTTGTTAAAGGTTGCCTCTCTCTGTATCACCTTTGTGATGTACCTCAGTTTTCAGTCTTCACATATGTACAAACCTCTGAAGTATCAGACTACTGCTCAAGGTTGTTATTTCTGGTTTGGGTTGTTTGGCTTTTCTCCAGTCAAATTCACCACCACTAAGTTTTCTTACTTGTGCCAATGTTATCTAGACTGGCTGTATAGAGATTTCTTTGCACTGCATAATCAGTTGGTGCCAGTTCCCAGGAAGACAGTCCTCTATCTGGGTGGCTCTTTCATCCCTTTGTAAATTACTGATCCCAAAAGTTTTTGCAGTGGCTGCTGAGTTAACTGTCCTCCATTTTTAAGAATGCTTCCATATTTCCTGTAACCTCTCCCAGTGCCAGAGCAGCAGCTGTAGCTCTCATGGGCTCACAGACAGAGCAGATATTGCTGTTGCTTCTCTCAGTAGAGCTGCAATGTTTTTCCAAGTGTTGTTATGGTTGGCAATGGGATTGGTTTTCCTGTAGTTTGTCAGAATTGCTACTAATTATTAGTGGGTTTTGATAAATATTCATAGGATTTATTGTTAATGGTTGCAGTTGCTTCATCAGAATCTGCTAGAGTTGTTTTGCTGGTCCTTCCCCTTTACCACATGTTCTGGATTTATTTTTTCCCATGGCTGCAATGTTAATGTTTGCCATTATGTACAGGTAACCCAGCCCAAGAAACGTTTGGCATGACTCCAACAGTAAATCTTTTTTATTTGACTAGCAATAATGATAGAAAGTGGAGTGATGTGGCCCACTGCATGAAAAAAAATAAAATCATCTTTTCAGGGATCTATGCCCTTTTGCCACTATGATGGTCTAGTAAGGAGGGAACAAGTTTCAGTGCTGGTCCCTATATCCAGCTCCTCTTACAGAATAGCTACTACAGGTGAAGATGGTCATTCCTAAAGGCTGGGACCTTAGCCAGAACTTGGCAATGTCTGTGTTGCTGCTATCCCATCAGGCCTCTCTACTACATTTGGAAAGGTCCCATATGTCCTGCTGAATCCTCACAGTTACAATGCCCCAATTTCTTAATTTTTCATGTGCAGAGGAATATTTTGAAATCTCAGTTTTTGATATATTTAGTAGGGGACATCACTGTATGAACTTCTGCTTGTTAAAAACTGCGCTGTCCTGCATAAGTTAAGCTTTATCAGCCTGGAGATGAGAAGGCTCCAAGGAGATCCAGTTATGGCCTATCCAGACTTAAAGGCATCCTATAGGAAAGTGGTAAAGGGATTGTTCAACAAAGAGTGTAGTGATAGGACAAGATGAAATGGCTCCAAGTTGAAAGAGGGTAGATATAGATTAGATGTTAGGAAGAACTTCTGTACTTTGAGGCACTGACACAGGTTGCCCAGAGAGGTTGTGGATGCCTCATCCCTGCAATGTCCAAGGCCAGATTGGATGGGACTTTGGGCAACCTACGCTAGTGGAGGGTGTCCCTGCCCATGGCAGGGGGTTGGGACTAGATGGGCTTTGAGGTCCCTTCAAACCCAAACCAGCCTGTGATTCTATGATTATGTACACAATAAAGGCAAATAAGCAATAAAAATCAGCTATCCAGTAATAAGAAAAAGATAACTGACTCAATAGTCACATAATAGTTCCAAAAATAAAAAAGGGGTTTCCTCTTTTCCAAAAGAGACTTGGCTTTGTGTACAAACTTTTAATTGAACAACTATGATTGCATAACTTTTGAGCATAAAAATGGATTTTCAGTCAAGGGGAAACTTCTGATTTATTTATATAAATATGTCTTTTTAATACTTACAAATGTCCACATAATTTTAATGTAGAAATATCCAAACTGTTCTCTAAAACACAGAGAGGCCCTAGTAAGTATGCAGTTATTTTAATTGGTTTCATGAATTCAGTTAATTTCTGTCATGTTAATTTTAAATGTGTGTATCTGAGTATGTGTTTGGAGTGATGCACCAAATACACAGATTCACATAGACCTATTGAACATGGTATTTCTTGTTTCTAACAGCTAATTTTCAGTTTTCCCAGGCCTTACTACTTCCTCCTTGCTGAGTGGTTTGGCTACAGTTTCTAATTGTGTGAGTCAGATGTTCTTCCTTTTCCACAGCCTCCCACTTTGAAATCAATCTTTTCCAGATTTGTGGAGCAGAGAAATACAAAGTGCTTGAGAACTGAGTAATTGATTTAAAATATTTAAAAACTCATAATATTTTAGCTGCTGAAATTGAGCTGGCTAGTCTGAGAACTGAAAGTATGTAACTACGAAAAAGCAAACACCAGATGTTTTTTGATGCGAGGGATTTTCTTTCTGTAGAATGAGACTTTTAATTTAAAAAACTTTCCATTCATCATCTTGGCATAGATTTTAAGCCACGGGTGAGACATATAATTGATTTTTTTCTATTCCTTAGCACACAAAATTCCAGTCTGGAAAAAAAAATTAGCTCTAATGACTCCCTTGCGTTGAATAGACAGACTTGAGGGGACAGCAATGAAGCCAGCTAAATATAAGCTTCTTTTCCCACACTGGTAAATGGAAAACCTTGATGACAGGCAAATGATTACATTATAATGTGTTTCTACTAATATGTGTAGTGTGTGTGTGTTATCAAAAGAAAGCTGAAAAAAGCAACTTGATCCCTCCTTCTACTAGCTATAGGGCCAACAATTCAGCTTCATAGTTTCTCAGAAACCCACCTTCACTGTGTTTTCTTAACTGCTGTCAGGTCAACCACAATTGTGAGTAGATAGACCCAGTCAGTATCAGGAATGTACTGATTTATTGCAGTTTTATTGCAGTCAGAAACCAGATAAATAACAAGGGGATAGTGCACTAGTAGAAACTATTTTGAAAAATGAGTGGTTTGGTATCCAGTGATTTTTTTTTCTGCTTCTTAAAATATACTGTGCAGATACAGGCTTGGAAATAGGTAGGTGGACTGATGAACTGTACTGCAGATAAAAATGACTTATTACCCATTATGCTTGCCTTTGTTCTGTTGAGCCTTCATTAACTTCTATCAGTAGTCTACAAGTCTTTTTTGCATCATGTGAGTTTTGCATTTCTTTCTTTCTCTTGTCCTGCCTACTTCTGACCTAGAGATAAAACAAACCAAAATTGTTTTCTTGAGCTATGTTGAAAACACCATATTGTGATAGGAATATAAGGAAGACAGGCAGTCTTGTATGCTGAAGGAAGAAATCTGCATAGCTTCTATTGTCTTTATAAGTGACTGAGTCTTAATATTGCTTGATTTTATTTTGTTACCTGTTGCTTGATTTGCTAATTTTTTGAATTTTTTTCTCTAATTTTTTAAAAAATGCCAAAGGATTGATAAATGCAAATTAAATGCTATTTCAGTCTTGAATAATTTTCATTCATGGCTGCAGAGTAGTGGGGTCATATGATCATGTGTACAAGTAAAATAAGAAATAGCATTTGTGTGGTGTTGGAGGAAGTCCTAAAGCAATAGTTAGCAGTGGAGAGCACAGCACTGCCTGAGGATGCCAAACCCCATCTTCAGGCTAATGACAGTCATCTGTCTCAAAATAAACAAATATTCCAGAAATGAAAAAAGACTTTTTTTTTTTTAAAGTCAAATGTATAGCTGAAATCTTTCCAACTCAAGGGAACTTTGCTCTTAATGTCTGATTCCTGTGTACTGAGAACTGTGCCAGAGGCCTCCCACTCCAGCAGTCTGTTCTAAGACCCTCCAGGAAGACATCCAGTGCTGCATTTCTGGTTCTTCCAGAGTATTTGGCAATAATAAATTTTTCAACATTTTCAATAGGTTTTGTTTCTAAGTTTTTATACAGACAGATCTTTTATTTCTACTTACTTATTTGAAAATATGCATGAAGCAACTGTTTCATGGGTAGTCTACTTTTGTTCTGCTAAATGAAATATAAGTCGCAAGACCAAGCAAGCTAAGAGCCTGGTGTGTTCTAGATAGCCGCCTCGCTTGGTAACCAGTATTTCTGATAGGGCACTTCTGTATAAAACATTAAGTCATGAAACAGTATAGCAACCTGGCTGGCATCTGATATTGCTGCAAGGTATTATAGAATCATAGAATCATAGAATTGTAGGGGTTGGAAGGGACCTCGAGAGATCATCGGGTCCAACCCCCCTGCCAAAGCAGCTCCTTAGGATGTATCACTCAGATAGGCATCCAGGCGGGTGTTGAATATCTCCAGTGAAGGAGACTCCACCACCTCCCTGGGCAGCCTGTCCCAGGGCTCTGTCACCCTCACTGTGTAAAAGTTCTTCCACATGTTGGTGCAGAACTTCCTGTGCTCCAACTTGCAGCCATTGCCCCTTGTCCCATCCCCACAGACCACTGAAAAGGGGCTGGCTGATTCCCCCTGCACCCCCTGCTTCAGATAATTATAAACTTTAATTAGGTCCCCCCTTAATCTTCTCTTCTCAAGGCTGAACAGTCCCAACTCACTCAGCCTTCCGTCATAGGGGAGATGTTCCAGGCCCTTAATCATCTTTGTAGCCCTTCTCGGGACTCTCTCCAGGAGATCCCTGTCCTTTTTATATGAGGGAGCCCAGAACTGGACACAGTACTCCAGGTGGGGCCTGACCAGGGCAGAGTAGAGGGGGAGGATCACCTCCTTTGACCTGCTGGCTACACTCCTCCGGATGCACCCCCAATGGGTGTATAGTGTCAGACTTGGGCTGAGCAGGCATATGTCCATGTTTAGCTTACACACATTACTAAAAGGCCTGCGTGACAGAGTAGAAGACACATATATGGTCTCTTCCTGGTGCTAGCAAATTCACCCAGAGCCCATGTGTGAGCACAGACTAATTTTCAGTCTAGACACAGAGTTTAATTATAAACACATGCTTATATTTAGAACACTATACAAGCAGAGCTATCAACATGTGGACTGGTGATGTGTGTTTATACCTAATAGATGCCACTTCTGAAGTCAGCGTAATTCCTACAAACAAACCCTATGCAAAAAGCCTGTAAAAACATTCATGCCTTCAAAGTCAATGAGACTAGGCTTTCTCAGAACAGATCTCTGACTTGGAAATTCTCTTAATCTATAACATTTACATTAGCAAAAATGTGCCAAATATCACAGTACTTCACTAAGACAGACATCGTATAAGCAGTCAGTCTCTAGAATGGCTAGCATCTCCACAGCCTCAAACACTACCTGAAATAATGCTCAGAAATTCACCAAAGGAATAAATGCCAGGCATTCTTTATAGTTTGCATCATTAGGCAGACAGACACTCATCCTATGCTATCATTACTAAATCATGTAGCTTTAAATTTTTTAGTTGCTTGGAAGAATGCATGAAAAGTTCCAGTCTCAATATTAAGAGGCCATGTCTGTGCAAAGTGTCTGTCTGTATTTGTAGTGTTGTTGACCAAGCTGAGTGCGTGGTAGTTGCTCTCTCATTTAGTACTCCATATTTAATGCTTTGCATATTCTGGGCACTGAATTGTCATGTATTATATTATTTGCTAATCACAGATGTTCTTCCTGTGTTTAACTCAAAATTGCTTGTATATGTGATCCAAGTAAAAATTGCTTGTGTATGTGAACATAAGCAACTTCCCAAAGGTGAAAAGCTTGTTCATCACAATATTGTTTTAGTTGTATCATCTCATACCAAATTTATATGTACTACAAAAAGGAATTAGCAGCCTCTTAAACCAGAGACTTACAAATACTGTCCAGCATCAGAATTAAAATCACTGAAATTCCTTGAGGAATACTTTGCTTATTTCCATCTCAAGTGTCAGCAAATATGATAGTCAGAAATGCTTTGGGGAGGGTAATTCCTTTTCGTGAAGTCACTATCACAATTTTGAAATCTTGATAGGTTCAAAGAGTTCAAGGATATAGTTAAATGTCTATTGTGCATTCAAAATCAAACCCAAATACTAACTTTTAGAGCTTCCCCTGCTTCTGAGCCCAAACTGTAATGATTACTGATCATATTCCATAAAGTACTACTTTGTTGTGGTAGCATATAATAGGAAACTGAGCTGTAGGGGTATTGTATTCTTTCCCTACTACCAAACAAGGAACATGTTTATATATTTTTTTCTATTTCAAGGTCATTTTGGAGAAAGCAAAATATTTATGCTAACAACGATACCTTTTCTTTTTCTTTTTTCTTTTTAATCTGAGAAGCACTATAAAAAGAAGGTGGAGGTCTAGTGGATAGTCTTTAATTCTCAGATAAAGAAACTGGGTCACAGAGAGTTAAGTGCCTTTAAACTACCTGAAAACTTTATCTGTTGGTTCTGCTGACAGCTATGGTGTATTTGTTTATATTGATAAAGATATATATCTTTATATTTGCTTAAGGATAGAACATATCTTTTGCATGTTTGCTCTGCTCATACATAGTTGTAAAAGCTGTGATTTTTTCCACACAGTTTTATAAAATGAATGTCCCATGAAGTAATAATAATGTTTGATTGACTTTACAGACACATCAAAGGAAGTGGCGCAAATTAATGTGCATAATAAGAAAAACTTTTGGGTCAGCAGAGAAGACCCAATGGCAAATGGACTGAAATTAACAAATACAGGTTGATGTAGAGATTAAATGAAGTTGTTCTGAAGTATATTCCATTTGTGGAAGAGACAGTGTCTAAAGGTTGTATGACTTCAAAAGGCACTCTGTTAAATGGAAAAGTGTATTTTCTGATTGTCACAGCTGACAATATCCCAGCTTTACCTGCTGTTTAATATTCTAGTAATGCAGATTTCACTGCAGTTTCTGATAAATGTTAGAGAATTACTTTTGTATACCTACCTCATGGGTGTTCCTCAATTATGTACCCAATAGCATAGTACAGTAGCTTTTGCATTTCACTGTATGTTTCTGGACACCTTTAATAATGAAAATGCTTAACTAGCAAAAGAAACAAGACCTGGAAGATCACCTGAGTGTACAGATTTTTATTGTTACCAAGATCCTTTTCTGAGGTAAAAAAACTTTCATCTCTCTGTCCTAAAGATATCTATTGTAAGCATGTCAATATTCATTCACAGTACTATGTGAATATACTTTTGAAACCTCAAACTCCACTTTACTGCACTTCATCAACTTTGAAAGGAATTCAGGGTTTTCAAGGAATGCAGAATTAAGATGCAGAAGGTAGATAGAAAGCAGTTTCTTCCTTTTGATTTCACTGTTATTTTTTTGCATTGGCTTTTCTATCACACAAAATTAAATATTTTGGTATTTATTTCCATCTTGTTACTAGTAGGCATCAAACTCTAAAATGTCTGTAATGCAGGCTGGTTGTGCAATATTTTATAGTTAAGATACTGTATTTCTGAGTGTCATATATATATATATATATAACATTTTTGTCATGTGTATGTATTGCCGTATGCATATGCATAGATATGTGTAAATATATATGCACAGTTAGTGCCACACAGGGGAAAAAAAAGCTCAATTTCAAATTATACCTCTTATTTCTAAAGAAGGAGTACTGCTCAGTGCTAAAAAATGTAACAGTGTCTTATTCATAGCAATTTCTGACACAGCATTTAGTAAAACCATACAGAGACATAACAAGCAAAAAGAGCTGGAAAATATTTGTATACTTATTAAGGGCCAATAAAGCTGATCAAAAGCACGACTGCCACAGACATTATGCAATAAGGAATAGTAAGTTCTTCTGTTTCTAAAGGATGTGGTTTGAAAGAATAGCAAATAATTTGCAAGAATTAGAGCAGAACTTTAAGGGTAGCATTACTCAGCAAGTTTCATACATAGGAGTCAGCTCTCATTTCTTTGGGGATTTTAGATGTTCAGTTTTAGCTGGCTACAGAGAATATATCATGGATGCTTCTTGTTTAAAGTGTGGAAAGGACACATTCTGGAGAAAAAAAGAAAAATAGTAATAACAGAAATAATCATACCAGGAACTATTTAATTTCTGAAGTAATGTAGAATTGTGATTTGTCCCGTGGCAGAGCAGATATTAAAGGTAACCCTTCTACTAAGTAGCTGGAGAAGGGTAAAAGGAGAATGACAAACTATTCAATCAGCTTTGCCACAAAGCAAAATAGAGCGTCAGTCTGTCTTGCCTTGTACAGTGGCTCACTTAAGACAGTTTGTGGTGTCTCAGAAACGTTGCCACTTGACACAAATCACTTAAGACAAGGACCTATTCATTTGCTAGGAGTTTCAAGGATCATGGGACAGAACATGTTGCCATTTGCTCTGTGCCATTTCTTACTTTCTCCTTCCTCCTTTCCTGTCTGGGCATTTTGACATTTCTTTCTTTGTCAGCTGTGCTGCTCCTTATTCTCACTGCACCCTGCTTGCTCGATCTGTGCCTGTCCTGACCCAGTTCATGAGTATCTACTGGGCCTGGCAGCCCTCTCCTGACACCCGGAGCCTCAGCATGTGCCCATGCTTCAGAAGTGCTGCTGGGGACTGTCTTATCTGTAGCCATGCCAAGGACTAGCTGTATTTCTGGCCTGTCTGGAGCTCTAAGCCCCACACCTCTGTGCCTGACCCACATCTGAAGTGGTGCCATGAACTGCACCTCCTCATTATGCTCAGGGTTCATTCTCATGGTCCTCCCTTGCCTCAGGTCTCACTCCTTCATGCCTGCCTTGTCCCTGGAACCCTGCCCTGCTATGTGCTTTCTCACCACACCTGGTTCCCATCACCTTCCCAGCCCCTAAGCTTTACTCCATCATGTTTGCTCTGTCTCCAAAACAGCACTGGGGCTGTGGCACCTTAGTGCTGCCCTGCCTGTCCTACCGCCTCTCTCAGCCCAAGGCCCTGAAGCTCTGCTGCACCTTTACTGACAGTACATCTCATCCCAGTACTCCAGACAGTGTGTCTCCTGTTTTCTCCTGCTTCGCAAACTTTGAGCTCAGTCTCACTGTCCTATGTCATGAGCACCTGATATATATAAAATTGAACACAGACACTGCCCACACATGACTGATTTGTGTTTTATTCTCTTCAGATGTAATTCAATGAAATGTAATAATGCTGAGTAGATTGATGTAGATGTAGCTTAAGAGACAATTAATATAACTTTAATATAAGAATTTTCATGGTTTTAAGAATAGATTTGTTTTGGATTGTAGTAGACTATGGCTGTAACCATCATGCGCTGCAATGAAGGATACCTGCTTAATAGTCACCAAGGTGATTGAGTTTTGATTCCAGCTTTGCAAGGCATCAGATGAACACTGGGTTTATGCTTTACCAGGTGAAGTAATCTAAATGTTGGTCTGCCAGATAGGCATGAAACTAATTACAGGACAAGTTTCCAAGTATCATGACTCTCAGGTGGTTCCCAGCATGGTAGGTCTCTGCAGTGACCTGTTGTGGCTCACTCTAGCTTCTCTAACTGACTTCTCTAACTGACCACCATGTGGTACAGCAGTAGTAGGACATGATGTCACTGGCCTGGGAGAAAAATTGCTCCCACTAGGTGGGAATCTGGTGAATAATCCCTTTACAGCCTTAAAGAAGAGTTGCAGTTTGTCCAGATGGGCTGGAATTACAAATACCTTCATTTTTCTGCTCTATCTGTTTTGATGCTTTTGTCTTGGGCCAAATATGGCACAGGGTTATACTGCCAGGGTCATTCCAAGGCCAGGAGGAAAGGTAACTGACAATGGCAAAACTGTGGGAGCAGGGAAAAGATAACAGGAACATAGAAAAAGACATGCAGAAGTGAAGTACACAGTACCTGCAATCCCAAACTATGCACAGCCAACTCCTTCAGGAAGTGTTTGGTGTGCTCTCCCCCACAAATGTTCAATTTGTGCCCTGCCATCACAGAAGAGGCCAAGGACTTGTCAGTGGTTGGCTGCAGGAAGCAGTGCATGGGCTTCAGTAAGCATCTCGTTGTACCAGGTCTAGTTGGAACTGTTGTCCTCTACCACCATGACTTCCGTGTACCCCAGTTTGGTACAGTCTGTACAGGTGGGAGTTCCTTTGATTTAAATACCAGTTTATCTAAAATGAATGTAAGATAAGCTTGTGCTTTCCTGACACACTACTCAGATAAAACCAAGTGATAATTACAAAAGTACATGATTAAGTGTTTTCTATATTGTACTTTTTATGGTCTAACCTTTTTAGCCCTAGGCTGAGTCCACTAATAACTCTGGTTATCATTGTTCCTAAATTACAAGTACCCTTAGACTGCAAGAGTCTTGCCTCTGAATTTCTTCTTGTCACTGTGGCATAAACTGCTACATATTTCTACCTTATTTTCTTTTTTTTTTTCCTCTTGTCTGCTGAAGTAAATCAAAGTGGGAAGTCCTTTCTACTTTCAGATTTGATGTCATAACCAATAGAGTTCTCAGACACTATCTAAGCACATACATTTTGGGTCATGAGTGGAAAACAAAACCACCTTTATTTCTGGCATAGGGTCCCTGACATATACCAGAAAAACAAATACTCTGTCTTCCTATCTTGTTGTGACATGTCCCTATGTTACTTTAAATCACTGTTGAGGACTGTCAAATCAATTAGAGTCTGAAATGCAGTCTAGTGGTGTCTGGATCTTTCTTATAAATAGCTGCAATTGGAGTCTTAAATCTCAAATCCAAATTCACAGTTCTTTCAATGACTCATTTGGCAGAGAGGAGTTTCAGTTAAGTTTCAGACCACAGAGAGAGAGAATAGATAATCTTAATTTATAGAAGTATACCTGGAGTGAAAAGTTCAATTTTACTTGCAGTTTGTCGTTAGTGCATGGAGAACATTTTTGGATTAACAAAAGAATTTAATGAATGTTTAACTTAAACTTTGGCTACAGTTTTATTAAAACAAAATATATCTATGCCAACTCACTTGGTACTGCTAAGATCAGAATGGGGAAGGCCATCATCAAAACATACCTTGTATTTTCATCAAGAGTGAAATATTGACATTTTCACAGAGTTCTTAAAAAAAAAAAAAAAGCCAGAATGACAAAATACCATTTTTTTAATCTTCAGTCAGAAAAACCCACATTGAAATATTAATGAATCACTTGCTTACCTTTGAAGTTGCTTCAGAATGAAACAGTGTTCCCTTCAGTGTCTTCAGGGAGATTAGACTTCAAGGAATTTCATGTCCCCATTCTCTGCATTATCTAGTAAAACTGTATTTCTTAAAAGGCATCACACAGGTATGTTAAAGGAGATCACTCTACAAGTTTCATTAGTTACATCCTGCAGATAATACTAGTGGCTCTGATGCTGGGGTGACTTTGGCATTGTGTCTTCTGCAGTGTCTGTAGCGAATCAAGTACTGTAGAACAAAAGTGTCTTGGATTGTAAAGATGTTTTTGTTGTTGCTGGAGAACTACAACTTCAGAAGCCAAAATTACTTACATTTGGTTCCTCAAGTCCACTTCTCATGGTCTGTTCAGATAGCTAATGGCAAAAGATGGCAAAAGTCCAGCTAATGGCAAAAGAGATGAGGATTGTGATCATTCTTAATGTCTGAAAAGAGGCTGCATGTTATGTTTGTTATTCCATCTTTTCCACTGTACCACCACCTCCTCCTGAGACATCTTAAGTTAGTCAAAGCAATGACTCAATTATGTTTTGACTTTTTAAATGGCTGTGTGTATAACATAATATAGACATTTTGTATTTACAGATAGTCATCATTCATGAAGCTGTTATTTTTGGTAGTCATGATTTTTCCAGGAGAATAAACATATGTATTAAATTGAAAAGGATGTGCTCTGTGTAGTATAAATGAAGGAGAGTAAATAGCATCCTGTTTCCCCTTTTATGCTTTTACTTTGTTTTGTTTTAATTTTAAGCCATGTTCAGGGAAGACTGTTTGCAGCAGCAGTTTCCTAAAGAAAAAATGTTAGAGGTGATTGCTAAGTAAATATTTTTGTGTGTGTTTGAAAGCCTTGAAGATACTGCATAGCTCCTTACTGCATTATTTACAGTCTTTCAGCCCAATGAACTGTAGACATTGTTACACTGTTACCTAAATCAGCCAACGACTACTTGACAGAGGGAGTAGGATGATTATGGACAATTCTGGGAATAGAATAGGATCGTAACAGTAAATAGCAGAATAGGAAATAAAAAGATTACTGGGGTAATTCTAGGGACTAAGAATAATCCACAGGATATCAGATATCCTGGCAAAGTACTGAAAACCTAATCAGATTAACTTTGTCAAAAATGGTCTGAAATTAACTTCAGATAAGATGGCTTTCTGATCAAGAAGGAAGGAACCATTTCACCCGTTAAAATTTTTGCTTCTGACATATCATTGATACTAGACGTGGACCATGTTATCTGTCTGTCTTCAAGATACAGGCTTTGTACTTGACTGTTCATTTTGGCATCCTCTTAAAATCTTAGAGCAGAACAAGATCACAAGAACAATCTGCAAGGCAGATTAATTTTATACAGTTTGTGAAATGTATATTTGGTTAAAGTATCTGAGGTTACCAGACTTTGGGTCAGACCCTATGTTTTCAAAGTGCTATGGCCTGGGGGAGATGAAGCATGAGGAATGGTTATCTACTCCCTTACAAAGAGGCAAAGTCAAGCCCTGGAATATATTCTGGTGTCTCTCCTCTGTCTCAGATGGACCCTTGCAGCAGGTAAAACATTTGTCTTCGTATTGTGCCCCATCATTGCATGGTTGAGCATAGAAATTACTCTAGATTGGTGTATGCAACCTTTTCTGGTTAGATGGCTGCCTGACTGCACTGAGGAAAAGCTGTCAGTAGCCCACTGTTCTTTGGTATTTGGAGGGAAGATAGATAGGTAAAGTACTTCCTGTTTTGCTAAGCACAGTGTTATTGCTTTACAGTAGTACAACTTAGCTGTTCTACATATAATGATGAAAAATACAGAGGATATAGACATAATGTGACTTTTGGGAGTTGGAGCTGTGGACAGTCTTTGTTTGCTGGGAAACACTGACACGTCTCTGCCAAGTGTGCACTGCTGTATGTATATGAAGTAGTCAGAGGAATAATCTTTTTGCATTCAGTTTGAATATTACCTTCTGATGTCTTGATGACCTGCAGTGTCCCTGAATATCAGGCTGATTACTGTCAGCCTAGAGTTCAACTTGAAGTACAGGCAAACAGACCAGGTTTATTTCTATTAGACTTCACTGAGTGTAGAATTGGTCATCAACAAAGTAAAAAAAGCAAAAAGAAAATTGTGTTAGTTTAATAAGTCAACATTAAAAAGTTATCACTGCCATTTCATAAACAGACAAAAAGGTTGAATCAGTCAAATCATTATTCAGTCAGCTTCATTTTAGGAGGAAAATGTATACATGGTCACAGCTGTTACAGGTAGTGAATATCTCAGAGCTGTTATTATATGGTATGTCCTCTGAGGCCATCAAAACCTAATGCATTGGTAAATAACAGTATACCTAACTCAAAAGTCCCTGAATCAATATGCAGAAACCTCAGAAAACTGGAACAGTCAGATAAATATGTCTCCATCCCTGGAGAGGTTCATGCATGAGATGTGACAGCTACATAATTAATTTGTTGAGGTATCAGGAAGGACAGAAAATATTAGCAACCAGTGTAGCTTCTTCCACACCTTACTTTCCCCTTCACCACAATGAGCAACAACAGATTAGAATCGTATTGAATGGGTGGTTTTGGTTTTGTCCCCAAACCTTAGCGGTCTTCTGTTGGATAATTTATAATCTTAATGTTTCTGAATAGACAGAATTTGGTCTGTTTCTATATTTTGCCATTGAAATAATGACTAGAAGTGATATTTCTAAATTCATGCTGTCCATATTATAAGTAAGAGCAAAGAAAAAATAGCAAGAGATTGTCTGACTTTGCTATCTACACTAACAATTCCTATTTCCTCCCTGATGACCCAAGCACAGGCACAGCTCTTGTCTTTCTCTCAATTTTCTGTTGCAGAAGCTTTTGCTTCTGACTTCGGAGCTTTTGGGACATCAGTTGTTTTGTTTTCTACATCACACCAAATTTTCTGAATTATACCTTAGCATGGTTTGCCACATGAACTATTTCATGTGAATCTAAAGAAGAATGAATAGCTGCATGAAAATAAAACTTCAGCCAGTATTAAAGAGCTACTTCACTGATCACTAGAGGGAAGGAAGTGAGATTTGCACATGAGGATTTCTAAATTATAAAAACTTGCAACAAACATGAGTATGAGCAATAAGGAACTTCCTTCCAGTTATCAAAATTACTGATACTTCCAGAAATCTGAAGTGTTCTAGAATACTAACATACCAGCATTGCGTTCTCATGGAAAAGCCTGAAAAGCAAGCTGCAACACGAAAGACATGACTAGTGGCTTGATTTACAGGCACATTAACAGAAGAGCTTTAAAAGTAAGGTACAAAGGAACACCCTGCCTTGTCTGCACTGGCAGCTTACCATGTGTGGAAAAAAAGCATCTTTGTGTTTTTAATATTAAGCAAAGGATCTAGGGCATGCCATAGTAAGAATTGAAACATGGAGTACTGCTTATTAATATGCATAAAACCCCCTTGCAGATCTGATCCGTTTAGCAGGCTACTTCCACCACATACATTGTTAAACAATGGCTGAAACAGTATTTACTCTGGCCCCAGAATTTGTTTCATAACCTCTAAGAGTGACAAATGATGCAGATGATATATTAAAATTCTTTGTTATAGCTACTTCCTCTTTGAAGCATCAGATACCCATACAGTATATACTTCTCTGAGGGCATGTCTTACTGTGAAAGGAAATTGCATTATTTTGTGGAGAGATGGCATAAAAAACTATTGGTTTATTAATGATTTTTTAAAAAACTCAAGGAAGCTTGGCTCTAGTTAACTCCCAGTGATATGAATGTTGAAGTTTCTGCAGATAGCTGAGTCCCGGGGGGTGGGACATATCACAGCTGGATGTTTTTTTTCTAGATTACTTTATCTAAAATAAATACATTTGGTTTTGATGCCTATTTTCCTAGTAGAAAATGGAATATTTGAAATTTTTTAATAAATCTACTGGGAATAGGAAAACCAATGTACACTTACTGCTATTTTTAGAACTTCAATGATCTTGTTACATGAATAGTTCCAAAGTTATAACTTGTATGCAATATGTGTATTTTTTTCTACTTATGTTGAGTACAGTCCATAGCAGACCATAGACAGAGTAAAACAGTGAACAAAGGAGTTTGTGGCAAAGATAGCTTGCTTATTGCTGCTGACAGTAGATGTAACACAGCTGCTCCCAGTTCACCAAGCAAGAGGCAGGACTGATGCATGCAGAAGTGAAGATGCTTGACAGCAGTGAGTGAGGGACAGAAGGAGGGAGAAGCTATCTAAAGGCCAAATCCCTACATATAACCCCAGTAGTATGCAATTTTTTCCTGCAAGAATGAGCAAGCAAATTACTACAAATAATTGTATGGGGCCACACTCTGAGTACAAGTTGCTGGCATGTCTTGGTGTGCTTCAAAATATTCTGCTTTTGGCAACAGCAGCATGACCACTACCTGACCTCTAGGTTTTGTGGGTTCAAAGGAAAGCCAGAAACAAAGCAGACTCAGCTTTTGCCTCTAACTCTACAGTAATATGCACAAAACAGGATCAAATTCAAAGCCATTTTTGTGTGGCATGTTACTTATTTTCTGAGCCAAGTGTTGACAGAAAGCTGGATTACTACCAGCTATGTAATTGGCTATTTGAATATGGAAATTTGAAACATAAAGTTCAGAGGTCAACAGGGTGAAGGGTGGTAAACTGTACCAATGAGAGTTCGTATGATTAACCCATAGATGTTAGTTTTGTCTTAGTCCCTTTACTGGTAGGCAGGAAGGCCCATGGAATTTCCCAGACACATACACATCCTTTAGTGTTATACACTTTACTAGTTAGTGTTATCAGCAACATTATATTGTGCAAACACGTTACGTGAAACGGAAACCATTATACTGCCATTGCTCAGACTACTTCAAATTTTAGTCACTAGAAACGAGGATCAACATCCTCTTTTCAAAATATCTTTCCATTATTAAACACACAGCGATCGCTGTATGATGTTGTTTCCTCAAATAGCAACTCAAAGAAGATATTTTTACTCTCCATCACTTATTTTGTATCATATGTTGCCCAATACACAGCGGAGTTTACGCCGCTGTAATAAAACAGAGTAGGGAAAATGTAGGTATTTTAGGAACAGCTGGTTAAGTGATAACTCTCTTTTATTGCACAAATGTTATCAACATACGGTAGCTATCCCATAACTTTATCAATCATGCGATGGACTAGGAATTCTGTCATTTAATCACAAGAGATGAATCACATCTGTAAAAAGATTAACGTAAACAACAACAATATCTAGACATTTCTGTACTTTTTTTACACAGGTGTCAAGGGCTACTACAAAACTAATACCGTATCTCATTTTACCTAACACCACACAAATTTTACAAAGAAGCATCGCTTATAAGCTGTGTTTGGATTCTGTAATAAGCATTTCACAGAATGCAGTGTTATTACTTGAAAAGCAGTCTCAGAAGCATGCTGTTCTTGTATTTATGTTAGAAATGGAAAAAAATTAATGTTAGCGACAATACTACAGGATTAGTGGATATTGATCTTACTGCTACTATAGGAAAACTATTTATTCTTTCAGTTTAAAAGCCCTCAGAGCCTGGATGCCAGGGGCTGCTTGTGGGCTGCCTGGGGAGGTTTCAGGCCAGGTATGTCTTTCAGTCCTGGCTCCTTTGGTTTGGGAGCTATTGCTGGACGTTTGGCAAGCTTTGAAATGAGTGCTGCTCAGGAGGTGATAATCCCCCTCTACTCTTCCCTGGTCAGGCTCCACCTGGAGTGTTCTGCCCAGTTCTGGGCTCCCTGGTATAAAAAAAGACAGGGATCTCCTGGAGAGAATGGCTAGAATGATGATCAAGGGCCTTTAGCATCTTTGCTACGAGGAAAGGCTGAGTGAGCTGGGACTGTTCAGCCTTGAGAAAAGAAGGCTAAGTGGGGACCTTATTAATGTTTATAAATATCTTAATTATGTAATGCAGGGGGAATTGGCCAGCCCCTTTTCAGTGGTCTGTGGGGACAGGACAAGGGGCAATGGCTGCAAGTTGGAGCACAGGAAGTTCCGCACCAACATGGGGAAGAACTTTTTCTCAGTGAGGGTGACAGAGCCCTGGAATTGGCTGCCCAGAGAAGTGGTGGAGTCTCCTTCTCTGGAGATATTCCAGCCCCGTCTGGACACCGACCTGTGCAATATGAGCTGGGGAGCTGCTTTGGCAGGGGGGTTGGACCCGATGATCTCTCGAGGTACCTTCCAACCCCTATGATTCTATGATTCTCTCTACTTCTCCCTCTCCCCTCTCCCCTCTCCCCTCTCCCCTCTCCCCTCTCCCCTCTCCCCTCTCCCCTCTCCCCTCTCCCCTCTCCCCTCTCCCCTCTCCCTCTCCTCCCTCTCCACCTCCTTCTTCTCTCCCTCTCCCTCTCCCTCTCCCTCTCCCTCTCCCTCTCCCTCTCCCTTTCCCTCTCCCTCTCCTTCTCTCCTTCTCCCTCTCCTTCTCTCCTTCTCCCTCTCCCTCTCCTTCTCTCCTTCTCCCTCTCCTTCTTTCTCCTTCTCCCTCTCCTTCTCCGTCGCCCTGTCCCCCTCTCCCTCTCCCTCTCCATCTCTTCCTCCCTCTCCTTGCGGAAATCAGACTCCACAGTCTGTAACGTTGTAAAGTAGGTATGTTTATTTGGGACGGGGCTGCATGGGGGGTATCTCCACCAAAGTCGTGCACACCAGGTAGCAACTCACTGTCTCAACTTATACTATCAAGTGTTACACATTCATGTGATTTTACCAAATGCCTGTATATATGCCTGACCCATCCCCGCTTTGTATTAAAATTGCTTCCAAGAACTCACGTCCATAAGTTCCTCTTGATTGCGGTTGCACATTGCCTCCTTGTGGCGGTTGGTGGTGGCGTCAGGATGAAGGCTGACGGCTCCTCTTCGTCACCGCTAGTAACCTTTTGTTTCTGCGCAGGCTCAGTCATCTCTTGGTTCTTACCCAAACTGCAGGGTCGGTTCTTACTGGCTCGCAAAGCAGCTTCCGTGGCTCCATCCCATTGTGGATAGAGATCTGATTTATATTAGGAGTGTTTGGAAGACCGATTGTAACTACAGGCAGAATCTGGCGATTAATAGTGTCTCTGCTTAGTGGAGGGTTAAGTGGTGTTAGAGAGGGGCAGTGGTAGACCCCTAACACCAGGTCTGGGTGCTTTAATGAAAGAAACTCCTGGTCTTTTCCCAGGGGTGAACTGGGAGCCATGGAAAGGCCATGAATTCTCCATCCCCTTTATTGAGATGAAGATCTGTCCTCAGTATTCCAGTAATGAGCCAGTCCTGGGGAGGAAAAAGAGGACTCTATCGGGGAAGAGGAAGAAGATCAGGACTTAAGTTGAACTCTGCAGGACAGTGCCCAAAGGTAATGATTCAGTACTTCTTAAGGTTAGATTCAGACAGCTTTCTCCAGTACACTGGAAACAATCACTGATGTGTGCCCAGAGACCTTCAGATCTGCAGCCCAGCCTGCTTGCAGCCTTTGGAGCTCCTGATGGAGAGACTGCTTGAGACTGGGAGGGGGCTTGTGGGGAGCATCCAACTGTAACTCCTCTGGTTGGCTAAATATGACAAGGACCTGCTCGGTTCAATGTATGCAAGTTCTATGAACTTCACATAAAATGAGCTTTAATACACCATAGTGTTTCTCTAAACCCAGGCAGGTAATTCTTCTGAATTCTGTGGCACCATCCACTTCAGAGTTCAAAAGATTAAATTTGCTCTGAAAATTTACATCCGGGCACTGTAAGGTACTGGAAATATGCCTTAATCGCCAACAGAACTGTCCCCCCTCTTTTTTCCTCTCACCTAACCAAACCTCATTCCTAGCACACTACATCACCACCACCAGCTCAGGCTTCCAAGGACCTAATGACTATTCAACGAGCCACCCAGAAGATATCAGGGGAGACATCAGGAGCCATTCACACACCGGGAGCCATTCATACATCCGACATTCTGTCATCCACACTGAAGCATTCCCACAAGCCAGGTGGAAGCTTGTGGCAATACAAAGGATGGCTACAAAAGGGAGCATTCAGCCATGGAAATGAATCAAGCAACATGGAGGAAGGGGAAACAATGAAGAATGAACGCATTGAAGGACAAACGAGGGAACGTTCCGCTTCCATTCGACCTGGAGACACTGAAGAATACCCTGCCGGATGGAATGCCGTAGCCTTGTGGTGGTAGATACACACACCCCCACCCCCCCACCCCGCCCCCATCTCTCTGTCTTCCTCTTTACCACACTCTCTCTCTCTCTCTCTCTTTTCCACCTTTTTATCTTTCTTCCCCTCTTTGCCTTCATGTTTGTTGTGGGTGAAAGAAAGCAGCTATAACCTTGACTCCGTTTCGAGTTTTAATTCTCTTCTCCAAGACTTGCAAAGAACTTTTCACAATAAAAGACCTAATCACTGGACATCACTCAGGGGTTAAGCCCAGATGCCCCCAGCCACCCAGAGCGATCTGAGGTTCGGTTGGAATGCAAGGGGGTTTAACCTCTGCCAAATTAAGTCTTGTCTAGGTTGTGGATCCTGACAGGCCCTATGGAGTGGGCCCCAGCACTTGGTCTCACATTTGGCTGCTTTTTTCCCCCTCACAGCCGTAAAGGTGAGCTTTATTTTCTTTGCAGATATTAAAATTCTGTACTACCAGTTACAACCAGGGAAGAAGAACGAGCTCACCAAACAATGCTTGCTCAAAGGCTTCCTTGTGTGAGCAGATTGGAACATGATTATCCTAGGTTTTAATGGCCTTTCTAAGCTGAATAATACATTTTAAAGAAACCTTCCCAGACTTTGAGGACGCAATATAATTACAAACAAAGGAGGTCTTAAAAATATTTGTCATCTGTGCTTTGGGTGGTAAAATAACCGCCCACACATTAAAACTTGACCTTTTCTAGAGAGATGGAGTGAAGCCCAGGCCCTTAGCGCTGCCGAGCAGTGGGGAAAGGCTATGGAAATTAAGTCTGGGATAGGGAACTGTGTGACCTCTTCCTGACTGAATACCTCCAAGCAGTTAACTGAACTGTTGCTAGTGGGGTCTGGCAGAGGAGAGCTAGCTCAAGATCACAGAATTGTAGGGGTTGGAAGGGAGCTCCAGAGACCACTGAGTCCCCTGACAAAGCAGGTTTCCTAGGACAGGCTGCGCAGAGAGGCATCCAGATAGGTCTCAAATATCTCCAGAGAAGGAGACTCCACACCCCCTGGGCAGCCTGTCCCAGGGCTCCCTCACCAGGAAGAAGTTTTTCTGCAGATTGGTGTGGAACTTCCTGTGCTCCAACTTGCAGCCATTGCCCCTTGTCCTGTCCCCACAGACCACTGAAAAGGGGCTGGCTATGTCCCCCTGTGTCCCACACTTCAAATATTGATAGACACTGATCAGATCCCCTCTCAGTCTTCTTTTCTCAAGGCTGAACAGCCCCAGCTCACTCAGCCTTTCCTCATAGGGAAGATGTTCCAGGCCCTTAATCACCTTCGTAGCCTCCACTGGACTCTCTCCAGGAGATCCCTGGCTTTTTTATACCAGGGAGCCCAGGACTGGACACAATACTCCAGGTGGGGCCTGACCAGGGCAGAGTAGAGGGGGAGGATCGAACCTCCTGTGACCTGCTGGCTACACTCCTTTTGATGCACCTAGGGATCCTATTGGCCCTCTTAGCTACCAGGGCACACTGCTGGCTCAGAGATCCCTCTGTCAGAGGTGAGTGCTGAATTCTTTGTAGTACTTTCAGGGCTGTGGCTCTTGGGTGGGCAGGCAGGCAGAGACTCAGCTGAACTGTGTTAGGATATCTAAACCCTGGTATGGGGGACGGAAGAGACACACAGAGGGAGGGGAGGAAAGGGAAATTGCACTTGAAGTGTTTTGCAGGCTTTGTGTTAAGAGCAGGAGAGAAGGGTGCAGGAATGTGATGAGGGTTCTTAGCTGTGGTGAAGCGATTTCTCCCTGTTGCCCTCTTGTCTGTAAGCAAGAACAGGTCTCACTGTGGTGTTCAGTTCAAGAGCACAGTGCAGACATCAGGAAGGTGAGTGAGAGGATGGGAGGACTGGACTAGCCTTGCACATGGCTGCTCTAAAGAGATGCAGGCATAACTGTGCCTGGCAACTCTTTCCTCTGCAAACCTCCAAGACAAAGCATGATGCCTTCTGAAAGCTGAATCTCACCTAAGAGTGGGGAATGTTCCATCAAGCAGTAAGCCTTTACCTCTGAAAAACAAAGTTCAAATGAAATACCTTATTTACAGTCTGAGGGATGGGGTGTTGCTTGTCTCCCCTAATTACAGGCCTCTATTTCACCAGGTAGGGCAGTGGAAGTGGTGGCTGTTAGAAAGCCAGTGTGGGAAGTTGGTATTTCCTGAACAGCCACAGGATGGCATCAGCTCTTCATGCTAGTGCAGGAGAAACGTCCCTGTATCCGGCCGGCCTCTGTGGAAAGACCTTTTATGGGTTAACCAGAGTCTGTGCCTCAGCTTTAGAAGCTGGGACTGCTCAGATAATGCGGTTTGTTTGCTGTCCAGAACTGGCTGTTCTGGTTTCAAGGCTCTGGCTGGTTGGAGTAGTCCCATAAAAATGTCCCAGCCTCTTACCGCCCTTGTTTTGCTCCACTAGCCAGACCTGTAAAGGTGACGCTGCAGTAGGGCGTTAAGAGAGTCTCAAAATCTTTGCTCACTTTGATTTTCTAGCCGGTGAGGTCTGCAACACACCCAGGGGCAGAAGTTGAATCCTGGTCCTCTCTGCCTTGGCCTCCCTGTGTTGATGAGCACTGCTCCCTTGCCAGAACCCAGGACCCATCTGGGGCTCGGTTAGGCACCCCACAGGCTGGATTCTGCGGAACACTGCTGTGGGGGGAGAGTTGGTGGATTCTTTGCCCACCTCTCCACTGTGCCAGGAGGAGGAAGGCGTTCTTTTCCCCAAAGATACCGTACTCTGAATGGTGTCATTGGGAGAGAAGGCAGAGGTGTCGTACTGCTTAGAAAGCAGTAGTGTTTCTTCTGGCTGCGGCTCTAGGCATTGCTGGCTGAATGAACAGAGGAAGAGTTGGAGAAGATCCTGTTCTTCCCTTCCCGTGAGCCTTCCTGGGCCTGTGGGGACAGTTTTTGCATCTCCTCCATCCCAAGACTGCTCTGGGACCCTCAGCTTCACCTCAACCCCTGCCTGTTTCTAACTTAGGACCCAGGAACCTCCCTTTCCCTCTACAAGGAGAGTAAAATCCTCCACAGCCCTCCTTCCCCAGTGCAGAAACACAGCTTTCCTTCTTCCTTCTACTTCTTGCCCTCAGGGAGTGGAGCTTGACTGTTCATTACCAAGGAGAGGCCATTAAACTTGCTTAAACCAATCTGCTGCTTTAAGAAAACCTCTGGGATCTGCATAGCTGGCTGCAGGCTGAGACTGCACAGCCTCTGCCTGCTGAGCTCTCCTGAGTCTTATCTGGGGCCAGGACACAGATAGGAACAAGCTTTCCCCAAGAAAATAAACACATGACTAAGTGCTACAGACACAGCATTTGTTTGCAGTGGGACTCGTTTATTTTTTTGCTTTAAAAAAATAATAATTGCAAAAATCTTGTGGGTGGGTGGGTGTTGTGTGCCCCCTCTCCTGTTGCGTGGATTGTTTAGGAAAATAAAAGGTTGGTACCGAAATGCAGCTGTGGGGAGGCAGCATGGAGGGGTCTGCGGAGCGGGAACCAGTAGCTCTTGTTGGTGTGGGTGCTGTGGGGTCACCGCTGCCCAGCTGATGGGACCCAGTGCACCTCTGGCTGTGGCTGCTGGTCTGCTTTTGTTTGGGAAGCAGTTGTTTCAGTGCATGGTGTGGCTGAGACAGCAACTCTTAAGGGAGTTGCCTCCCCACGCTCTGTGGGGCACAGAGCCTCAGAGCATGCATGGGTTGGATGGATCAGGGTAGGGCTGCATCCCTGTGCCTCCTTGCCCAGCTCAGGGCTGGATGTGAATGATGATCTTGGTGGGTTCTTGAAATTCAGACCAGGCTCTGAATTCCCCAAAGCCTGGGTTGGAGATGTTAGCCATGACACAGAACAGGCAGTTTTCTGACAGTTCTCTGATCCTTGTAGGAATCTCTTGCCCTTGCCTGAATTATTATTCACAAACGTTTCTGGAAAAGGACCTTCTAGCAGGGAGCCATACAGAGCCTGGCAGCTCCATGCCAGGTAGGCTGCACTCCGTTGGCAACAGCTGCCTCCATGCCCCTGCTTGTTCAGGTAAGCCTCCGGCCCCCTATCGTGTTTCCCTTCTCTCTGATTATTCCCCACCCTCGCCAACCCCCACCAACCCCCTCCCCACACCCCACCCCCTCCCCCACTCCCCCACCCCGATTCTTCCAGGCAGCACCACCCTTCCTCCCGAGCTGCTGGTGGCTCTCGATTGCAGCCGGAGCACCCACGTGAGCAGCCTTCCGGCCCTCCCGAGGAGGCTGCTTTGTCCCCCTGGTGAGTACGGAGGCAGGAACGCTGGGAAAAGTACCTGCATGGAGGAAAAGAGGGAAGGAAGAAGGAATAATACACACGCAGTGCTGGTTCTCTGGGGTCATGGGCTTGGGGCAGAGACCAGAGCTGTTCCTGTGTGTGTCTCTCTAGGATTAGGTGTGGCAAATCCTAATTTTTTTATTTAATAGCATTATACGTTGCTTCCTGTTTTGGGGGAGAAAGGAACCACTTATTTCAATGCTAACAAAGCAAGCTGGAAAAAAAGGCACATATGGGGTCAATTTAAAGGGCTGTGCAAGGAGGAGCCTGGTCTCCCAGCACAGCCACACAAAGCCAAGCCCTGTGATGTGATGTTAACATCACTGTGCTGTCCAAGTCGGACAAAACAGGCCACACAGGGACTGGGTGGCACAACCAACCACTCCTAAGTGGTGGCTTTACCCCCCTGCCAGTGCATGCCCTGGGAGCTGGGGGGGGGGTGCAGCATCGCTCTTGCTCAGGCTGGAAGCGGTCGTGGCTGGCAGCTCAGTCCAGACTTGCCCACGTGGGTTTGGCTGCTTGTCCCCCAGATGTCTGGCTCTGGCTGGCAGCTCTGGTCTGCTCCAGAAGCTTTCTTAAGAACTGGAAGAAAACAGGAAGATGACATCCAGTGTACAGGCGCAGGGCAAAAACCAGATGTGATGGGGTTTCTGATCACATGCACACATCCCTCTCTGGCAAAACAAGCCAAGGGAGATGAAGCCTGCTGGATTGGAGAGCATGGGGCAGAGGAGACTCCCAGCTCCTCAGGAGGTAGGCTGGGCACACAGGCATAGGGGGAGCAGAGTGTCAAAAACAGGGTGAGAATTGTGTGTGGTCCTGTTAGGTGCTGTGCCCTGCTGAGCATGCAGGGGGATACAGGATCTAGCCGTAAGACTCATCACCCCTGGGTGAGGAATGACTGTGGGCATGAAATTTCCTCCCCTCAGCTCTTACAGTACATCCTGAATTCCAGAGCTGTACAGAAGCCCTCCATGTGGCACACAGAGCTGCCTCCATGGCATCAGCTGGCAGTGGTGTGTGCTCGTGGGTCGGTGTGTGCACAGGGGCTGGAGGGAGAGGCCACTTCTGAGCGTGCTGGGTGAGCATGTCTGCCGCTTCAGTACTGCTGCGGTGCACCTAGCCCTGTAAGAGGGGCCTTTGGTCCTGCTCCTTAGTAGTCCTTCAATAAGTAACTCTAATGCCCATAGCTAAGCTTTCACGCAGCCTCAGCGTGTGTTTCCGCTCTTGCAGTAGCGTAGTGGGCTCTCTAAAGGCATATCTGTACAAAACAGACCTTCAAGGAAGACTTTTCTCTTGTATTTTTCTCTAAGTGCTGGTGCAAAAGGGCCATAGTCACAGCCTGCTCTTTCTTCCCTGCCTCCAGCCTTGGGTGGCAATGAGTCCTGCTTTGCTGCCTTAAGCTGGTGTCTTGAGGTCTCCAAGTTTGGGCTGAGGGCACCAGTTTTTGGATGCTCTCAGCCACTTTTGGTTTGGCGGCTGGGGAGATGGCACGTCTTTGAGCCCTGGGGTGATGGTGCTTTTTGCATCTCCAGTGTAAGCTGGGTTTGGATGGAGCCTAGATGGTCCAGTTGTGCCACCTCTGTGGCGGGGCGAGCAAACGAGGCATTGCCTGCGTGCAGCGCTGTCCGTGCTTGCGCGGAAGGAGCGGGCGGGTGGCTCAGTCTTGGAACGCACACAGGTCCTGCACACCACTTTGTCTGTGCTGTGATGCATGTGCTTGCATGCCAGTGCAGAGGGGGAGAGCCTTGCACACAGTTTGCTGTGTGCTAGCTCCATGCGTGTGCATTATGCTTGTGGCAGGAGAAGGTCACCCCGGCGTGCTCCGCAGGGCATGCGTCTGTCTGTCCTTTGCAGGCGGTTCTGGCCTGGGGCATGCTCTCACGGTGGGGGAGAAGGGGTTTGCACAAACCTGTGCCCAGCTGCCTTGCTATCTGCTGGCCCTTCAACGTGCTGGCGAGCTGCTGGGCTCAGCCTCTTTTGAAAGTCACTGGAACATGGCAGCAGCTTTGGCATCTCCTCACCCCTCGGAGCACATGCCTGAAAGGGCTGGTGGCTCTCAGGGGAGGGCCTGAACGCCCACCTCTTCACTAGATGGGCAAGGATGGTCTCTTGTCCAGCAAGAGCAGCTTGGGTTGAGCTGAGATCCACAGGTCCTCTTCATCCTTTTTCTTCTTCTTTTTCTTCTTGTTCCTCTCTGCATGCAGCTGCCCGTTGCTGCTGGTACCCCCTTTCTTCACACTTTTTCTTCTCCGGCTGCAGAAGCAGCAGTGGCAGCAGATGAAAATGACCACAATGAGGACAACAAAGGGCAGGCCCATCAGCACGGCCAAGCAGACGGTGTTGAAGATGCCCTCCTTATGCTTGGTACGGATTAGCTCCAAGATGGAATTAAAGAAAGAGCTGATCTTCTGCTCCATGTTTGCTCCCAGGCAGGCTGCCTGTGCCGCTCCCTCCGACTGAAGGCCCCTTGGGATACGTTCAGCTCCTGTAAACAGCTAATGGACCGCACAAGCCTCCTTGGATGGTACCTGCAGAGACAAGAAACCCTGCAGATCAGGGGCCTGCTCCCTCAGCAACTTTCTCCATGGAGCTACTGGCACAGCCAAAGCCTCAGCAAGGTGAGGTGTCTGCTGCCATGGGGGCCAGGCCATGCTGCTGGCCATGGTGCTTTGAGTGTGTCCCCATCTGAGAAACACTCCCCCAGCCTCTCTGAGGGTTCGTTCCTGGCCGGGGGAGTGGGCAAATAGGACTTTGGTTGGGCATCCCTACTTGCCTCGGTATCTGGCCAAGCACAAACCCTGTCCCCCGGACACATATCTCAACCCTTGCTTGGTAGCCGGAGTGTGGAGACTTCACAGCCCCTTGAATGGTTTACTGCCTGGCAGAGAAGAAATCTCTGCAGGATGAGCTTTCCTGGCCAGGAAGGGATGTGACTGGTATGGGTAAGGGACCACCACAGAGAAGGTATCACTGCCATCCGTGCTGGGATTCAACATGGATCTCTCCTTACCCCTGATCCATCCTGGGACAGGGTGTCTGCTTTGGACAGATGGTTTCTCATGGTCCGTGGCCTGGGACAGGCATCACAGAGGCAAGGTATGCCAGGTCCTGCTGCTCTAGCACCTGGGGTGCTGCTGGCAGGTTTGGGGTGGGGACTGTGGTTAAACCACCTGCATTTTTGATGGGGTTACAGTCAGTGGGACTCTCAGGTGGTGGGCAGGAGGACCCCAGTGAGTGGCCTTGCACCCATGGCTGCCTCTGCGCACCCAGGACTGGCTGCTAAGGCAGTGGGTGGGGGAGGACAGGGGTTGGCAGAGGATGGAGAAGCCGCCGCCATGCCTCACCTGGGAATTGCTCCAAGTGTTGGGTAGGGCTGAGGAGCATTTCTGCACCCTGACGTAAGGTTTTCCTCTGCCTCAGGGAGGGAGAGGTGCTGCTGAGTGGCAGGGCTCCCAGGGAAGCCCTCCTGCTACCTCTGCTTACGGCTTTTCTCCTGCCCTGCAGCCAGGCAAAGGTCCTGGGGTGGGGGGGTGGGGGGAGCGGTGTTGAGTTAGGGCAGGGGGCTTTATGCTGTGGTTTTGGGGGTTGGTTCAATACAGGGGGTTTCCAAATTATGGGCTGTGCAGATGAAAAGCTGGCAGGAGCAATATCAGGCTCCAGTATTTCACCCTCACTCAGCATTTTACATCAGTATCTTCACCAGCCTGTGGGATTCAAGCCCTGCAGCCTCTTGAGGAAAGCCCGACATCACTGTGTGCACAGGAGGGGAAACTGAGGCACAGTAAAAAGAAAGCTTCCATATGGCAAAAACCTCAGAGGTACAGCCCGAACTCCAGAGGTGTCCTAGAGGGATTGATTCACTTGTCCTCTGTGACCACTGCCTATTTGGCTCTCCCCTTGGCAGCTCTCGCAGAGCCCGAGCACCTCTGGGTGCCCTTCCCTTCCTGCCCAGGCTTGTTATGGTCAAAGCCTCCTTGTCTGTAGTGCTACGTGACATCTTTCCTGCTTCTGTGTCTCAGTTACTGCTGCTCAGGCACTTGCTAAGGGATGCTGCTGTCTGGAACCAAACATATTGGGAGCTGAGTCCCTGTCCCAAGGGAAAAGGATGCTCTGGTGCCACTCGTGTCCTCCCGCCTCACTTTGCGATGACACCCAACCTCCTCATGAACAGCAAAGCTGCCTGTCTGGCCCAAAAAGGAACCTGTGAGTCCCACCCAACCCCACCCATAGCCCTTGCGCTGCTGCCTTGGCCCTGGGGAGGAAGTGGGGCCATCCTGCCAAGGTGTGAGCTGGTGGGTAGCCCCTAAAGAAGTGTATCCTGAGGGAAAACCTGCCCAACTGTCAGGACCCCAAAAGCCAAATCCTCTGTCACAGAAGTGGAGCTCTCCATTTGGGACTTCAAAAGTGCTCAGATGCTATCAAAAAGAAGTGGTTCACCCACCCTGCCCCTCAAGCAAACAGACTGGCTGCTGCCAATTTACAGTTCTGGTCTGCACAAGACTGTGGCTGAGCTGCCTGCAGTTAGCTGGTGGCTTCTCTTTTGAAGGTACACGTAGGAGACGCGATGGAAAACAGACATATGAATGGCTGGGGGTGCCTGTCCGAAAAACTGGCATTTGAGATTGACCAGATGAAAGACCCATTTCTGGGAGGCAGGCTGGGCTTTGGTGAGAGGGAAGCATTTGTAGCTAATGTTTTAGTGCTGCATCTTCCCGTTTCTGCTTGCTAGGAGGGAAAGTTTATATATATATATATGGTGGGGTGTGTTTTTTTGGAGGGAGACAAGCAGGGTTGGGGAGAGGATGCCAGGCATGCAGCCAGGAGGGATGGACGGTGCTGCAAGAGGCAGAAGAGCCTTTTCATCCCCACCTCTATTGCCAAACTGCTTCCCAGCCTCGGGAAACAGGCTGCTCCCTGCATTGCCTCATTCCCCTTCCCGGCAGCGGACGGTGCTAGCATTGCTGTCCCTACCTGAGAAATCACAGGCTGCCACGGAGGGCTCAGAGGCTGAAATCCCATCCTTCCCCTTCCTTGGAGCTGGTGTCCATCTGTACAGCTGTGCTGCTGCTCACAGGGGAAATAAGCAAGGGCTCTCTGGGTGCCGGTCTCTGCTATCTGCTGCCCGCAGGTGCTGCAAGCAAAGAGTGAGGGGGAGTAGTGGTGAGAGCTGCTTCTTAAAACTGCTTCCTGTCCCAACTTCCATCCTGGCCCAGGCCTTCTTCCTTTTTTTGAAGGTGGTTCTTTTTTGGGACAGCTGTACTAAAGGTTCAGCTGCATCACATATCCACGGAGCAGCTTTTCCTCGCCCTGAATCATCTGCGTGCAGCAGGTTTGCCATTTATCCATAAATATCCTAACAGCTCATTATCCAGGCAGGAACACTGGAGGCCTATGATACACTTCACTCCAAAAAAGAAGTAAAAAAAAAAACAAACCCTCCAAAAAAACCCAAAAGAGAAAACAGGATGTTCAATTTTATTCCTGCCCAGCACTGCTTTATACTTATTGCCTCTAAAGTTCTGGGGAGGGAAGAAGGGCTGGAACTTCCTTTTAAACCTCTAATTAATTGTTTGCAGAGATTATATTTAAAAAAAAAAAAGTTAAATAAATAAATCAGAGCCCTTTGAATTGTTTCCACTTTAAACCAGAGCTGAATGATCTTACAGAGGCCTTCGCTGCTGCTTCCTGGGAAGCGCCCAGCCCAAGACGTGAGGGGACCCCCGAGCAGCAGGGATGTGGCAGAGCATCCCTTGCGAGGGGAAGGCAGAGGTACCTGCCACCGCCCTGAGCGAGCAGCACTGAAATCCCAGGGCCACCTCCTTTGAGCATGACTCCGCAGCTGGTTTGTCAAATGCCTTTTCTTTTGGGTGCGTGCATCGCCTTTTGTTTGGCAGATGAAGGGATGTCTGTGTGCTAAATAAAGAGGTTCTTCAGATTAAAATAAAAGGGAAGGAGAAAGTGGAAAACTGGTGCCTTTTGAGCCACAGCTCCCAGGGCAGAGGGGTTACGCAAGGCCACCCATTGCCAGCTGACAGCCCGTGTGCACTGCAAGGAGCTGAGATCAGAAGTCCCTGCTGCTGCTCGGTTTGGTGCCCCAGCAGCATCTCCCCTTAGAGAGGGGATCACCAGGGGGACCTGGTCACCACGGGCGCAAACCAGGTGCTCAACGGACATGAAGCTGCAGTTGGGAGGTTGGCTGGGTTTTTTGGGGTCAGCCTATGGGACCAGAAAATGGGACAAAGAAGGTTCTAGGAGACAGGGCAGAGTCTCAGGGAGGGCTGCTGAATGCCCTACTAAATGAGCTCTTTGTTTTTGGGTAGCTGGTGCTGTCAGCAAGACAGGGGAGAGCTGACATGGTAACTCAGCTTGGGAAATCCTCTGGCCAGGAACAGACGTCTCTGTCTGATGGCAGCTCTGCATGGCTTGTGTAAATTTTAATTGAAGTTGGGTGTCCAACACGAGGTTCTTTAATCCACCTTGGCTCTGAAAGAGCCGTTTTTCAAGGGTGGAGAGCATCCGCCACTCCTCCAGAGTTATGGGTGGCCATGGGTGGAAAACAAGCTCCTTTTGAGGGCTGGCTTGGGATGGGATGGCACCGCAAACCGTCAGCATGCACAGCTCACCTGGCCAAGCTGGAAGGGTAAGGGCTGCCAGCCTGAGTGTGGGGAAATCGAAACGGGGGGGGGGAGGGGGTGGTGGTGGTGTTGGGGGGTGTTGCCTTGGCAATGCTGGCTTGCCCACATCCCGTGTATTGCAGAGAAACCGCAGCAGCTGTGGATGGAGGTTAGAGTTTGTAGAAAAGCTGCAGTTCGCTGGAAACAGGATGGCAAAGGGCTAGAAACCACAGCCCAGGGTTAGCGGGACAGAGGGTAGAGAGCTGGAGATGGTTTAGAACCTGATTTTGCAAGATTAAGTCCTTGAGGCTCAATCCATAACAAGCTCTTAGGTCCATATGAAGTTTCCTCCAGCCTAATAAACCTCAGCCCACCTGACATACAGCCTGGCCCAAGCAGGAGCAGGATACTCTAAGGTCCTTCTCCCTGCATCCACCTTGAGAGCAGAGGCAGCCCCAGAGAAAAATACACCCGCAGCCCTGAGTGCTTCTGGGCTCTTTTAACTCCCCTGTGCTCGGTGACTGGTGGCCACCCAGGACTTACCAATGTGACAGGAAAGTATCTACCCTGCAGCCACTCCCCCCCTCTGCCCCCCCTCCTTCATGCTGATGAGACCTCACTTCTAGTGAGACTGTGCTTCACACTGTTTGATGCGAAGTGGTGCAAAGCAGGAATAGCAATATTAAACTTGACCGTTTTGTGCTGTTATTGGCTTTATACCGGCTTTATGCCCACTTTCCACTGGTGGTGAGAGCTAGGAGTGAGTCTAGAAGAGGCTCGTTTCTCTGTCAGAGCCTGGAGTTCTCTAACACGACTGCCCAAAGAGGCTGTGGAGTCTCCTCTGGAGACATTCAAACCCTGCCTGGCTGCCTTCCTGTGTGATTTAGTCTGGGTGATCCTACTCAGGCAGGTGGGTTGGACTAGATGATCTTTCGATGTCCCTTCCAAACCCTGATGTTCTATGATTCTGACCCAGAGACGCAGCTACACACACACACCCCGCAGTGACATCTATTTTCCCGCTTGCACCTGCAAATGGACTTAAAGGGAAACTGGATGAAACCTGACACGGAGGGAGAGCAGTTTCCCTATTGCTCATTGCTTCTTTGGAAACAGTGAATAACGAAGAGTTTTGCTGCTGCTGCTCTCCCCAAACTCACAGCCGGCTCTGGAGCTCTTCCTCAAACATTAAAAAAATAAACACTGAAAGCCACCACCCAGCAAACGAAACCAGCTAAAGATCTATTGTCCTCCCATCGCCATCAACGCCCCCAGCCAGAAGCAGCATGCCGAGGCTTTCATCCCCCGAAGGGAGTGATTTGGAGAACTACTGATAACGAATGTTGGATAACAGGGTTAAAGTGAAACTATTTTGCAAGCTGCTCTCCAGCAGCTGGCTCCGCCGTCGTCACCATCTGCGCGCGCAGGGCTGCTGCCAGCCCTGGCATCGGGGTGCATCCCGGCCGAAATGCCTGGTTTGGCTTTAGGAAAGCGCCACTGTCACCCCCAACAGCACTGAGAGCCCCTTGGAGCCAGCCCAGTGCCCTCAGCAGCCCGGTACAGACAGCACTTGAACCCCCGGGCTGGCGGGCAGCCCTTCCCCAGCCCACTTGTGACCTTCCCTGGGGTGGACCGCAGGTATTTTTGGTTGCGTGAGGTGGCCCCGTGGCTCTCCTGAGAAGAAGTTGAGGCACAGTTTGTTGGTATAACCTTACCTCCAGCTTTCACGACCCGACAGCCCCCCCCCCCACGCCCCCTTCAGTGTTGGGCAGGCCGCCTTCTGACACATGTTCCCGGAGAGCTGGTGACTCTCAATCGCCATTTCCTATCGCCACTGGCCCCGTCATCCGGACCACTGCCCCAACCCCATCTCCGCAGCTGCCTGCCTTGCTCCCCGGGAAGGGGGGTGGGGGGGGGGGGGTGGAGGGCGGGGGGCGTACGGGCAGCGGATGATGTGGCCTTAAAAACAAGGCGGAAAAAAAGAAAGCAAAACAGAAAAGCTTTGGCTAACAGCAGCCCAGGCTGACAGCCCGGGAAGCCCGGCTGGGGAATATCCCGGGGCAGCTTCCCCCCAGCCCCCACCCCGGACCCCCATCTCCCGGGACCCCGCATTCCCCGGCCAACCTACCTCCACAACCCCCTCGGCTCGTCGTCTCCCACCCGGCCCAGCGGAGGCTCCCGGCGACCGGAGGAAATGGGACGCCCCATCCTGCCTGCCTCCGCCCCCGGCCCGGCCCCGCCGCCCTCCCGGCCCCACCTGGGGCTCCGCGCCGCGCCCCGGCCCCCTCCCTTCCTCCCTCCCGCCACCCCAGGCGCTGAGCGGGGATGGTGCGGGGAGAGTGGGGAGAATGAGGGGAGACCCCGGTGCGGGGTCCAGGGCGCTCAGGAAGGGCCGGGGAAGTTGGAGTTGTTTAGCCTGGGAAAGGAGCACCGGGGGGAGGTATGGAGCCGGGCCCGAAACGTGCCAGAAAGCGCAGGGAAGAGGGGGAGAACAAAGTGTTTCCCTTCCCGGGAGGGAGGCAAGGGCTTCGGGCAGCAGGGATCCCCCCAGAAACCTTCCGTACGGGCTCTGCGGGTGCGGTGATGCTGCTCCTCTTGTTGGGAGGCTTTTAAGGACGGGGCAGACCTCTGTCCCCTGAAACTGGATGCCGGGACTGTCACCCTGTCACCACTGTGCCACCCGGATGCCCACTCTGCCCATGGAAAGGGGGATGCTGCAGCCGAGTGGGAGCTGATGGAACATCATCACAGGAGGGGATGTCCCGGGGGCTGCTCTCCGCTGCTCCTGCAGCATTATGGGTGCTGGATAATGGGAGATAATAAATGGGGATTCAATCCAAGGAACGTACTCTGGGCTGTGCAGGGATGCAATATTCCCAAAGTTGGATTTCAGTGCAGTTTGGATTGCCATCCCCAGCCCTCACTTGCTGCTCTCTCTCCATCTTACTTCTTTTTCCCTTCCATAAGAGGGATATCCTATCCAGGAACCGCCAGATCCTGATGGCTTTCCCATCCGGAGTTCAACAGTCTCTGTGCAGCGTCGCAATGTCGACAGCCGGGCAAGCTGCGACTAGAAAAATGTTTTGCTGGAATTTTTTCTGGCCAGCTTGAATCCTTTCAGATTACAAAATCCCTGCACTCGCCTTTCTCCCTGCTCTATCCAAAGTCAGCAGCTTTGCTTTTCCCCTTTGGCCTGCCTTGGTGCTCACCCATTGGGATGGGATGGTCAGGGCTGCCTGAGCCTTTGAGGCTGCTGGAAAACACCCCCGTACCCCCAGTGCTACAGCCGGGGAGCAGGGCTGCGCCAGGAACGTGAGAGAAGGGGCAGAGAGAGGGGTGGAGGGATGGAGGATGCAAGCTGCCTGCCAGCCTCGACCACCCCTGCTGCCCTCTGTCCCGCTGCCTTCATCCCGGTGCTGGGGCCGGAGGGGGGAAGAGATCCCAAGAAATGCACAGTCCTGGCTACAACTTGTGCTAAGGGCCTCCTGGTAGCCTTTGGCAAGGTGTTTGTGTGCTGCAGGAAGTACCAAACCCTTTTATCTTAAGGTGTGCTGCTTGCTTATGCCAGGAAATTTTTCCTTGGTTTTATGCTACAGGATGGGGATCCCTGGCCTTTTGCACCATGTTCATGGCTCACTCCATCCCATCCCATCCCATCCCATCCCATCCAGGATCACCCTGTCCTATCTCACCCCATCCCAGCTCACTTCATCCCAGCTTGCCCCATCCCATCTCCCCCCCACTTGCTGAGCTGCGACAGTCCCCACATTTACAGGCACACAATCCCACCCATCACCCTATGAAAACACCTTCTGCAGGGCATGCAGAAGCCACCTGGGTGCTGGCAGTCACCCAGGGGACACCCAACCACCAGTATAACATCACCTTCAAAGCCACCTGTAATAGGATTGCCTGGGAACATTTATTAGGAGCAGTCCCTAAAGGCGAGCATCACCAGAGGTGTCAGGCTTGGGGCCACCTGACCGCGGTGCCGAGGGACTGGAAGCCCTGCCCGTCCCCAGCCGCGCTGCGCTGCGGTGGCTGGGAGGTTTGCTTTGATCCCTGGGCAAACAGCCTTGCTGGGGCTCAGCACTTTCGTGTCACTAATTTGATTTGGCAGAGGCCATGTCGAGGGAGGAACTGCTGGTCTGGGCAATGTCCCTGACTTTTAGGGGGCCCCTCTGAGAAGGGTGTTTGGCATGTGCTTGGCTTCAGGAGGGAACATTGTGGTGATGTGGTGGAGCTGGTGTGCACCAATAACGCTGACCTCACCAGTTAAACCTCTAGTGATGCTGCCACCTGTAAAGAAGAATGTTGATGCCAGCAAGTGTAGCAATACCAGGAAATGGAGTGGGGACGCATCGGATACACTTGGAATTAATGCAAGGATATACAAATATAATCGGTCAGATCCCAGCTCTTTCTAGCCTGGCACCCTCTTCCTCACAGGAGATGCTTTGAAAGGACTCAAATGCCACTTGATGCTTGACTCTATCAGTGTCTTCTGCAGCTCCTTTCTGTGTCATCTGAACAAAAAGGTCCTTTTTTTGAGGCTGGGTTTGACTCTGCCACCTTCTAGTTCTGTTTGGTATCCAGTGTATTGGGCTCCCAGGGATCGCACTTTGTTTTCCAGAAACTTGAATGTGTGAGAGGAAGCTGACTCAGCTGCTGGTGAATCACACCCACTCCAGATCACACGTCTCTCTCTCTCTCTCTTTCTCTGCTTGCTGGTGCCCCAGGCCTGGGACCAGCTGGAAATCAAATCCCACCTCGAGCCCCCAGTTTCCATCCATCCTTCCCAAACTCCTTATTTCCACACAAGATCAAAGTCTTTCCCATGCTAAAAAGCTCCCCTCCTCCCTGGTAATTTCCAGTTCCTCCAAGATCTCCTCAACCTCTACCTTTATTTGGAAAATACTACTAATTTCACACTGAAAATAAAAGCCACCTCCTGAGTTTGGTAGTTTTTTTCCTCTTGTTTCATTAGGCCCAGCTGATTGGGGGTTGGACTTGATGATCTCTCAAAGTCCCTTTCAACTCCTACGATTCTGATTTATTTACCAGTTTGCCCAATTACAGAGCTGGGAGCTCTGTTCCTGCCTTGATAACAGCCAGCTGGTACCCAGGCCTGACCTATTTGCTTTTCCCTTAGTGTGGTGATGTGGTGGAAGATGTGAAGTCACTGCAGATGTGAGTACACCTTCCTTCCTAGGCTGCCTGTTCTGCTCTCTGGTTGTAACTTCTGCTTACGGACACTGGCCTGGCTTAAAGTAAGCAATGGAAAACTCTGCTCCCAGAGGAACATTCCTCTCATTTTTCCTCCCCCTGTTCTTGCATTTTCCCCTCCCAACAACAAAAAAAAAAAGCCTGCAGTTTAGGCACCGAAAATAAGGCACAGACAAAAATAGCAGCCCTTGGTATTTACTTTAGCAGCAGCAACTGGCTTTGGAGGAGAATGGGAAGGCAGAATGGGATGGGGTAGTGGCTCTTGTGGCGGTGGAGGATAAACACTGGGCTGCTGGTTTGGGGGTTGGCAGGCTGCCTGGCTGCTGCTTCATCCTCTCCTCTCCCCCATTTGGTGCCTGCAGGGCTTTGTCCCCCCTGGGAATGGGGAATCCCGGGGGGTGGGGGGATGTTTAGGCATCCCAGTCCCACCTGGGTCCCCACCCGGTGGGTACAGTGGTTTGGGGGTGCCCTCAAGTGCCCAGAGTTTGGCTCCCCATGGGTAATGGTGGGGGGAAGTCCCCCAAGCTGTTGAGGTTTTGGGAGGTGCCCCTTCCTCACCCATCACCTGGGAGACTTTGGGTAGTTGTTGAGGTGGGTCCAGGTCTGCTGGAGCATTCCTCCCTGGTGCTTTGGGGAAGGAAAGGGGCTGGGCTGGGGAGCAAGGTGGGGGCCTCGGGTGCAACCTTGAGTCCTGCTTGATGCTCGTGTTGAGCGAAGATGGGGCACAGGGGCCTGAATGTGTTCGGGGGTGGGGGTGTTTTTCTGAACCTGCTGGGGTGGGAGCAAGCAAGAGATGGCAGCTTGGGGCTTGTTTCAGTGTGTGCTGAGGGGTTTGGGAGGAAAGTGGTCAGGCTTTGTTGTTGTCTTAGAGCTGCTGATTGTTTGGCCTGAGTGAGCCTTCAGGAACTCCTTCCTGAGGAAATCCTACGGGCAGCGCAGTCAGTGGGTGAGGGGGAGGTGGGGAAAGCACTGGGCATGGGTAAGTCCCGGCAGTGTGACGTGGTACCTGCCTGTTCAGGGACAGCTCAAGAGTTAGTGAAGGCCAAGGGATGAAAACCTGTTAGTGAATGGGGGGGGGGGTCTCCTTCCCCCGCCATGGAAATGGGGCCACTGGTCCCACACCAGGAGGGCTGGACCAGAGGCAGAGGAGTGAGTGATGCCTGAGCATGGCTCCGCTGGCCCCAAGGAGCAGCCTGTCTTCTCATCTCCGTGCTTCCTCCCAGAGCAGCTGTTCCTGGGGGCTTCCCATGTTGGGTGGGTGTAGGATCTGGTCTGCCAAGGTGGTGGGTTAGGTGAAGAATCTGTTGTGCCAACTGTCCCCTCCAGGATGGTCCTTCCTCGGGCTCAGGCCCACGGTGCTAAGGAGCAGTCAGCATCCATCCATTCATTCCCCTGCAGCCCAGACAAGGCAGGGAGATCCAATCCCATTTCTTTAATAATAAGCAGTTGCCAAACTATTTTTTTTTTAAATGCTTTTATTAAAACTTCCATAATAAAATTCCAGTGGGAGAAGCTTTTCCTGGAGATCTCCCGTCCGTCAGCTTGGGGCCATGTGAGGACTCTTGTCCCTCACAGTGATGTTTTGTGCTGCCCTTGGGGACTTAGTTCCTGCCTGGGGATGGGGACTGTTTGACCCTTGCTCTTCATGGTTCAAAGTCATCCTCCTCCTCCTCATCATCATCTTGTTTTCTAACAGGGGGCTGGGCAAGGAGGATGCAGCTGTGTGCTGTGGTTCGGGCAGGGGGGCTCAGTGGGGGTTTGCTGACCCTGGGTGGGGGGAACTGAGAGCAAAATGCAAATCATGCTGGGTGAAAGAGGAAAAGCGCAGTGAAAGCCTTTCTCCTGGGGGTGGGGGGATGTTTCTTTCTGCCTCCCACGAGGGAGACTGAGTTCCTTTATTTGGAGAGGGTGCTTATGATGCTGGAGCAGGGAGAGGTGGCCTGACGTTGTGTGTGAGGAACCAATACCAGACGACAAGGGTAGATGCCAGCTGTTTTTGGCATGACTTGAGGGTGGGAGGGGATGTGGGAGCAGGGTGATGGCTGGAGCCTGTCCCCAGAGGCAGGAGGATGTCAGCTGCCAGTGATGTTCCTCACCCTCCATCCCCTATGGTGCCCCTCTCCTGCTCACCCATTTCCATTGCCTTCTCCTGAAATTCGTAGAGGGAGGGTATCCCACTTCACACACAGACATATATACACACCCTCGCTTTCTGGGAGGACTTTTTTCTTTTAAACACTTGCAGAGTTCCTTCCTTCAAGCCCCTCTCTCGTGGCGATGTCACCAAATGCTGGGCATGGTGCGGGGACAAGGGGCTCTTGTGGCAGACAGAGGCGGCTTGTGTTCTCAGCAGCATCCTGGTGCATCCCGCAGCCATGCCTGGGTCTGCAGGGTCACAATGCTGGGAAGATAACCTGAGAGGGAGCAAGAGGATTAGCCATGCCACTGGGAATAAGCGTGCTCATACATCATGTGGTGGAGGGCTTCACATCGCCAGCATCCCTACCAACAGCAGAAAGCAATCTGAAACGCAGGGAGGGGGAGAGGTGCTGCTCTGAGCAAGTCCCTAATCACAGCTCAGCTTCAGTGCTTCTGCCTCAAATGCAACGCATGGTTTGGGGGTTGTTTTTTGCTGGGGAAAATCACTGAAATGGGCTGGGAGCAGAGAAGCCAGTGCATGTCAAGGCTGTGGCGTGGGGAAGGGACAGTGAGCCTGTGTTCACAGCACACCTCATCCTGCAGAGAGGGGACAAACCAACGATGTGTGAAAGCCCCACGTTTAGATTTGATTAAAAGAGGTTTAATTTTTATTATTTTTAATTTTCCTCTGCTCTATACAATTAAGCTTCGGAGCTCGTAGCTGCAGGAGTTGATAAATTTAACAATGGGTTGGTGAGCAGCACGTCCAGGCTTCTGAGGGGGAATTAAAACCCACAAAGGTTAAAAATAGTGCTATAGAACTCACATCCCACAAGGCATGAGGCAGCTGTGAATTCAGGGGGCGAGGATGCCCCTTCATGGACCCACTCCAGCCTTGCATTTCCTCCCGCAGCCCTGCTTACTCCTGGGTGAGCCTTTCCCTTGCATTGTTTTTTGGGGGTGAGGTTGGAGGGTGTTTTGTTGGGAATGAGTTGCTGGAGCTCTAGGTTTGGGACATATGCCCAGAACCCTTGCTGAGGACCTTTGTATGCCCTCCTGATGTTTTCTGGTGGCACAAAGTTCCCAAGCATTGCTCATGCAAGAAAGGGACTTCGTTAAGAAGGCTGTGATGAAATATCTCTGTACAAAGTGCAGATGGGGGAGTGCTGATGGTGGGATGCTCTGCAGTGGCTGGAAGTACCTGAAGAGGAGAGTGGCTGCCCACAGTGTGGCTGTGCTGCCTGCAGGTTCTGCCTGCACAGTCTCAGCTGCCCAAGGAGGTGTGCTCCTTGGAGAGGCTGGAAGTGTGAGGTGCCATCATACGTGATGCTGCAGGATCATACATGATGGCTTTGAACTATGTTAAGAGGGAGAAGCCTCTGCAATGAGGGTGGTGGGCACCTGCAATGGGCTGTGGGGCAGAAGCTCCCTGGAGGTTGGTGTGGTGGGATAGAATACCTCTCTGAGCTTAGGTCAAAGCTCAGAGAGTATAGGAGAGGGCTTGTGCTAGTTGTCGCTGTGTGCTCATCCCATCTGAGCCATGGAGCTGTGCTGTGGCTCTGGTTGTGGGAAGTGGGTTACAGTCTGGAGGGATGCTGTGTCTCCACATGCTCCTGCCTTCTCTGAGCACTCATCTCGAGCACTGTGTGTCCACCTCTTAATGGAGGTCTGTGTTTCCTCAAGCTCTCTTTGGGTGCTCTGAAGGGATTTTGAGGTTCTGTGACCCCCGCCTGGCCCCAGATGTGCTGGATGGGGCACAGTGGAGGGTGCTGCCCTTCTCTAAGGCACAAAAAATTAATCCCACCATGTTGGATCAAGTGCTTGGCCAAGCAGGGCGAGACCAGGGTGGCAAGCACTGGTGCAGGCAACCTTTCCTCCCAATCCCATCCCTCTCCCCAGGCCCCTACAAGCACAGGAGAGAGACCTGGGGCTTGTTGGAAAAGTCTTCCCTGGCATTGACTCCCTTCAGACGTGAGAAGGGTCATTCAATGCAGACAACCGAGCCTGTCTGGCTTCAGGCTGTGTTTTGCTGCGCCGGTGGCTGTGGACAAGGAGACAGGGGATCCCCACGCTCACAACTTCCTTTTTTTGGGTGGGTTTTTTTTTCTCCCCCTGTTCAAATTAGAACAAGAAAGGGAAGCTGAGAAGCTGCTGCAATGCAAATCCCCCTGTTTTGTCTGTCTGAAATTAGATTTAGAAAACGTTGAAGCAGTCTGGCAGAAAGAGCTTCTTTCGGGCTTTCTCATCCCACCTCGCTGTGTGTCAAGCACAGAAACTTAAGATGAGGAGGCCTAAATAAAGTTTGTGTGCGAAACGAGAAGAGACTTTCAGAATCCTCTGCCATTCCTGTCTCTCCTGGACCTTGGTTTTGGTTTTGTTGGAGCACATTATGCTGGGAAATAGTCTCGCAGTTGGGTGTTTCAATGGGGTTTCCATTGTGCTGGGGCCAGACTGGTGTCTGAATCAGGAGGACGGCATTAGCTGAAGACTTTGGGGTTAGTTTCGCTCCACTCCCGAGCCCCTATTGCCATGGCATTGTGTTCTCTGGCTGTGAGCTGCGGAGCTGAGGGCTTCTTGGGCTTGTGGGAGTAGCTGAGAACTTACCAACGGGACATCTTGTGCTGGGCTGAGGCCGAAGCCCGGCTCCCTGCCTTACTAGCGCTAAAGGACCAGCTGTGCTGACCCAGCTTTGTAGTTGCTTTATTATTATTTATTTTAACAGGAGAACTTGGGCAGGGAGGAACCGTGGTCTGCCCAAGGCAGTCCTGGAGTTGGATTGGGTTGCTTAGGGCTTTCTCCAGCCTGGCCTTGAACACCTCCAAGGATGGAGATGACACCACCTCTTTTGGGCAGCTTGCCCCAACGTTGGGCTGCACCTACTATTTCCTCCCTCTGTATGGGTGTGAACCAAAAACCCACGTGTCTCTAGTGAAAAACCAACGCCCTGCCCTGTGGCCAACCGCTTCAGATGCAGAAGTATCTGAGCTCCATCAGGGCTGGGCATGGTGAGAAGAGGAGGGTGAGAGCATGTGAATTCTTGCTAATGAGCCCCCCATTGCTGCTCCTTTCATGGGATACATGAGGATTAGGGAGGGAGGATGCATGTGCCCGCTTGGTGTGACATCAGGGCTGTGATGCTGTTGGGCTTGGGCGTGCCGGGACCCCGTTCCCACCCCGTTCCCGGACAGGCACACAGCTCACTCCTTCGGTATCTTTTATTAATGTATAGAAAATGCATTAAAAAAAGGAACTATACATAGCCTAAGAGCAGTCAGGACTAGAAATACTAGTTAACAATGGTTAACAAGCATCGATCCCATTCTCCAAGCTACGTTTTCATTAAAGCGTGGGGAGGGTTGTTTTAATATATTATTTATTTATACTATTTATTTTGCTTATGCATTTATTTGCTTTTTTCTTCCCCCTCATTTGGTTGTGTTGGTTTGAGTTCATCAGAACCCATCCGAGGGATTTCATTGCCTCTGTTCTTCCTACTTATTTATGGGTTTTAATGATTATTTTTTGTTTTTTCTGAGTAATAAACACAATTCCAGGGTAACACCTGCACGCAGGGGGCTGTTTCTTTGTTTGTTTAGGTCTTTGTGTCACCATCCTTCTGAGAAACCACTGAGACACCTGGAGATCTGTGGGCTGGGTACTGAGATGGCTCTGGACGTTGGCATCTGCCCAGGGAAGAGTCTTTCCCTCCTCCTCACCACAAATATCTCCCCTGGAAGGGGTGAGGAGCTGCCACCGCCATCTAGGCACCATCAGGTTTAAGGAAGGGAGAAGGTCACCCTGAAGGGTACCAGTGGCCTCCAAGGGGCTCCATTAGGTTTGGTGGCCATCCCAGAGTGATGGCAGAAACAGGGATGGGCTTCTTGCTTGGCCCCGGTGCAGAGCCCTTTGTTAGAGGGTTTAAGTGTTAATTTAAGTTTTGTTTTGGGGGCGAGAGCTCTTTGGAGGCAGTATCTGGTAAGGGTCAAAGCTTGTGGGCACTGCTGGGTCACAGGGCAAGTGATCTGTGGTCACCCCAGGGTGCAGTGGTGGGTACATACCAAGGTGATAGCTCTGGGTCTGGATGGAGGGCATGTGCTGGTGTGGAGATGACACAGCAGGAGCCAAAACACTTGTTCGGTGCATTTCAGCAGGTCAGTCTAAAGTCTGTTGTGGGCACAGGGACACCTCAGGACTGGGACACCACTGCCCTTGTCTTCACCTGATGTATCACTGGGGATGAAGGTGGTGTGAGCTGTGCTTTCCACACCCCAATGCTTCTCCTGAGGTAAGCACCGCTTTGGGAAGGAGGTAAGAGGTTGGGACAAGAGGGCGTTTAGGCCGATGTTACACTTTGAGATGCCCATGGAAAAGTAACACAGAGATAAGGAGTAGAAGCAAAGGCTTCTTCTCAATCTTTGTCTCTCACACTCTTCCAGCATCTTTCTGCCAAAATTGAGCTACCTTTGGGGAAACCTTGGCCTCTTTATTTCCCCAGATGACTGATTTATAAAGGCTATCTTAAGCATCTCTTTACTAAAGCAGATTTTTTTTTTTGCTCAGGCCTTGTTTTTTCTTTTTTCTTTGGTTATGTTTTAGTGCAGTGTGTGATGGAAAGGTGGACTTGGAGGTCTGATGTGGGGAAATCAAAATTGGCTGAGATGAAAAAGTCCCTCGGTGTCTCCTGACAGGATTTTTGGGGTTAGAAAAAGCAGTGTCTTTGAAAGGCTGTAGGGGTCCAGGACACGTGCAGTGTTCTGCTGGGTGTGAAGAATCTGACGTGCTTCTCCTTACTTTAGGTTATGGGTGTTGGCATCTCGCTGCAGGTAGTGTGGTTTGGGTAACAGCTTTAAGTTCATCTGGGAGCCTGGGTCAAGCCTGGGCCATATAAGCTGGATGGCAGAAGAGCCACCAGAGCCTAGTGATGTTTCCTGTGCTGGAGAGAAGGTCTCTTGAGATAAGAGCTGTGCAGGATCCAGTGTGGGTTTCTGGGGGTTTCAAGCGTGTTGCTAAGACTTCATTCGGTGTCGGTGCCATACTGATGTGGGACAGGGCTAAACTTGATCTGGTTGTAGGATGAATGCAGAAAAAAGGACTTGCCCAACCAGTGATAGAGGCTAAAGAGAGTCTGTGCTTAATCACCTGGCTGCTCTGTAGCATCAACTTAAACCACAAAATTTGCTTGAAACTGCCGGCAGGAGCTTTATCCAAAACAGTTCATCAGGCAATGATGAAAAAATGATTTTCCAAAACTTTATCTTGTAGATGGAGAATGTGAACAAGGGACATTGGCCCAAATGACTGGGTTGTCATTGCTGATTGTTGACCTAGGGTTGGGTTAGACTTTCACCAGGAGGACAAAGTCACCATTTGTAGATGTCTTTCATTTAAAAGATTTTAGCAACTGCATTTCATCAAGGTAACAGAAAGGTACCACATTTGAGATCCAGGGCCAGCACTGGTGTACAGCAGCATGGCAAGGTTGGATATTGTCTCTGAGGATGTTCTTCAGACTTGATGATGGGGTTGAATTAACTGGGCTTTTCATCGCTCCAGGCCTTTGAAAAGGATGACAGACATAAGCAGGGAGGGAAGTGATGTACATCAGGAAATCTATTCAGAGAGTAATCAGCCTTTTTTACAATCTTTTGAACCTCCTAGTAAAGTTTGGCATGTTTTGACTTTCTGTTTGACTTGTACTTTTGAAGAGAGAAGTTTCTTGCCTTCCACTTGACTGTGAATGATGAGCTCCCATATTTCCACTGACACCTCTTCCTTCCACACTGGGTAGATAAGCAAACAGCACCATCGGAGGCAGGCGATGAATGCCTTCCACTGCTGTTCTCTGCTTCTAATTGCCACACTACACTATAGTGCTTTTGTTAGGACTGTTCTTGCCTATAAACTCTTGGTGATGTTGGGAAAAATATTGCTCTGCTGGCCTACTAGGAGGCTTCTTAAGTTTTAATCAGTTTTGTCTCCTGTTTCATATTGTTTTGGGGACCTAAACGAAGGCAATTGCTGCCACTGGTGATGCTGGCCATGGCCTGCAAGAGATCCCATCATTGCAGCATCTCTGACTGACCCATTCCTCAACTTGTTGACTTGTTGTCTGATTAGATGCTTGACCTTATCACTGCCTACAATTACCCGACAGGAGGGTGTAGAGAGGTGGGCAATGGTCTCTTCAGCCAGGTGACAGGATGAGGGGGAATGGGCTCAAGCTGCACCAGGGCAGGGTCAGATCAGATGTTAGAAAAAGGTTCTTCACTGAAAGAGTTGTGGGAATGTGGAACAGGCTGCCCAGGGAGGGGGTTGAGTCACCGACCCTGGGTGTGTTTAACAGATGGACAGATGAGGTGCTCAGGGATATGGTTTAGCATAGGACAGGAATGGTTTGACTCGATCTTAAAGGTCTTTTCCAACCTTGTGGTTCTATGAAATAGGAAGAGATGCCTTGTTTTCATATGAGATGCTGCTGAGCTACAGCATTCTTCCTCTAGGTCAGACTGCAGCTTATAAGCTGACTGCTTGAAGGGCTGGACCCCATATCTAATCCTGCCCTTGGGGTTAGCTGTGATTTCATGTGCCAGTACGTGGCACGGACAATGAGGCCATGTTTCCTGCTTAATGCTCTTCAGCTCTGCAGCCCTGGTGAGTAACGTCAGAAAACTCAGGAGCATGACCGTGAAAGAGACACTGGCCTGAATTATAAGCTACTGCAAAGATGCCTTTATGTTGCCATCTGGAAGATGTTTCTTGAGACAAAGCAGCTTCAGTGTGATAAAATCAAAAAACAGTGTTTAGTGTTTGTAATGTTCCCTTGGCTGTGAATCCAGTGATGAGCTGCATTGTCCTTGGGTGTGGGGATAAGTCCCTTCCCCGAGACCAGGCCAGTGACAATGCCCATCATTGATCAGAGCCCTTGGCAGAGGAGAGACTCAAGCATGGTGGTCCTTTGGGCTACATAGAGATGGTATCAATGACAACAGAGTAGCCAAAGCTATTTGAAGGATCCATCATCCTGAGGATGGGAAGAGCAAGCTCATCTTCTTCCAAGAGTCTTGAAGAGCTCCAAAATCTGCATGGACTAAGCCTTCCCTCCAGGAGGGGAAACAGTTGATTTGCTGTTAGTGAGATGGTGATACCAAGGCACTGAGATTTGAGTCCCTCTTGAGATGGTGAAGAGGGACGGTGTAGGAGAAGGAAGGGAACGGGTGTTTCTCAGCTTGCACTTATCTCTGGGATGTGTCCTCACCCTTCCCGTGTGCGTGGAGGTCCCTGAACAAGAGGGCCTGGGCTGTGATAGCTGCATTCCAGGCTGTGGTTGTGTGATAGCTCTTTTGGCTGCTGGTCCTTCTCTGAGATTTTTTTGGTTTGGGACCAAAGATTTCTGTGTGAGACGACATGGTGGCACACAGAAACAGCAGAGGAAACAGTCCCTAGACTCCAATTTAACTCCTTTTCTCTCCATCAAGCTCAGCGTAGCCCAGGCAGATGTGCACCTGAGGTGGGATGAGTTTAGCTCAGAGGAGTGGATGATGCAGGTTGGGGCTGGTGGAGCAGAGCTTGTTCCCCTCCATCCCATGTATGCAAGGATGACTTTGGCTGTGGTGGGGCCAACACTTGAACTGTGGGTTCTGTAGAGTTTGCCCACACAGACAAGATATTTACCAAGCCCTCCTGGTGTGATCTGTGAAAACTGGAGGTGGGATAAGCCTTGAGTTTGCTCATCTCCTTTGTCTCCATGTGTACAGTGACAGTAAGGGAGGGGTGACCAGGCTATGTGGAATTGGCCACAAAGAGAGATGGGCCTCTGCCTGCTGGGAGAGTTTGTGTCTACAGGATGTCATAAAGCTTGGGAATCTCCCTCCTGGAAGGGATGTGGAGACAGGGAGAAGACAGGTGTCCCTGGCCATGGCTGAGGTGGAAATGGCTGCACCAAGGTCCCTGTGGGCAATATTTCTGCCATGACCCTCATGACAAAGGTTTCTAATGGGGTTTGCTGGGGATTTCTAAGTCTTTTAAAAAAATATCAAAAATCTGTCTATCTGTTTCTCTCTCTTCTCATATTAAGGGCCAAAGTATTGGGGTAGGGAGACTGGAAATTTGGTATTTCTCTGGGACAGGTGCAATGAGGTCTCTCCTTTCCTACAGCCTTTGTTTGTGTCATGGTTCCCTCCAGTACTCATGAGGGGCAGGTTGCTATCTCAGGCGAGTAGTAATTAATTCTCTTCCCACCCCCCACCCCCCCTTTTCATATTATAAAATACAAACAAATGACAGAAAAGGTCAGGTGGCAGGAGGTGGGAGGGGGTTCAGCTGGCTCAGAGCTGTAGGGACCGTCGCTTCCTCCCAGAGATGTTACGGTGGTTGTAAGGTCGCATCTTCATTTCCACAAAGGGGATGGAGAACTCATGGCCTTTCCAATGGTACCAGTTAATCCCCTGGCAGGCAGAAGAGAGAAAGGCACAGGTGAGAAAGGTGAAAACACACCCTATCACAGAACTAGAGCAGGAGAGGAAGGTGCAGGTGATGGGACAAGGGCAAATGGCTTCAAGCTGCGCCAGGGCAGGTTCAGATTAGACATTAGGAAAAAGCTCTTCACCAAAAGAGTTTTTGGGATGTGGAACAGGCTGCCCAGGGAGTCACTGACCCTGGGTGTGTTTAACAGATGGACAGATGGGGTGCTCAGGGATATGGTTTAGCATAGGACAGGAACAGTTGGACTCAATGGTCTTAAAGCTCTTTTCCAACCTAGTGATTCTGTAGCAAGGTTGGCTGCCACAGAGAAGCCAGAAGGAAGAATGTGCAACAGCAGGAGAAAGAAACTCCTCTGCTGCTCTGGCTTGATTGGGTTTTTTCCCCCTGCACACAGGCTGCTCATCAAATTTTATGTAAGTTTTATTTTAATGTAACTTGACAAGGTGCCACAGTAAATAACCATGGCAGCCAGTATGGCCACAGTGCACTGGCCAAAACGGCCTGCTCCAGCTTGTGTTGGGTCACTTCTCCAGCGCTCCTGACCCTGATGTACCCACCACACAGCCCTAGCTTAGCTTGAGACTGCTTTAGCCATGCTACTATAAGAAATGCCGACGGCTTTCAACGCAGCTCTGCCCTTACCTGACTGTGCCGGGACTCTCCGTACTTGCCGTTTAGGTTGGTGCGGTGGCAGTTCTTGTACCACCAGGCCCCTTTGTAGGACATGGCACAGTTGGTCACAGCGACGTCATTGTCCCTGTCCTTGGTGGAGAAGGGGCGACCCTGGTGATAGGTGAGGGAGTCCCCTGTGGAAAGAGGTGCTGTTAGGGGTGATGGAGCACAAATCATCTGGTCTCTTCAGAAGGAAATTAGGATATTCTGGTATATTTGGTTGCCTGTGGATCAACGGTACAAGCAGCTGGAGATTCTGGGACTAGCAACCACATTTGCTCATAGTTGGCTAATCTGAGGTCCTCTGCTGTTGGTTTAGGATAAGTACACACCATGGCAAATCTGAGAGGCTGCTTGGATTTGGCAGATAAAATACTGTATAGTTTTTGGTCTGAATTTCAGTGTTTCAGAAATGAATTCAATCCTAGATTTGGGCATCCCATATTTCCTGAAGCTTGGTTCTGCTACATAACTTCGGGATGCTTTCAGCCTCCTTCTCTCCTGTTACCCAAAGGTAGCTTTTTCTCCCAGAGGAGGCCAAGCCTCTTGAATCAAGACACTTGGCCTTCTTTTCCCCCCTTTGGAAATTGGGAAGTAGCTTTTTAAAGCTGTATGATGTCTTATTCCACCAAAGCCATCAACCTCATCTCCCCTCCTTTTACCCAAAAGCAGCTCTCTTGTTCTTTAGTAATAAGAGCTAAAGGGAAGTATGATCATTATTACATTTGGGTGATGACCTTACAGGAGACATTCTTAATATGCTCCTTGGTGGTCCCTAAGAAAACACAAAGTGGACCCACGCTAGCTGTGTGCGGCACTGAGAGACTTGCTAGAAAACCTCTTGGCAATGAACCATTTGGTGAGTCTCGGCTCTCTGGCTCAAGGTGAAGCAGAAGCTCTTTGGTTGGAGGGCTCGAAGAAGAGCTTGCATGGAGAGGAGGGAGTCGTGTCTACAGCACTGTTACTGGTGGTTTTGGGTACAAGTTGGGTACCTTGCGCCCTGGGACTTAAGGTCAGAGCGAGTGCTGTGTTGCACACATCCAAGAACCCTGTTGCTTCCCTTCCAGTGACAACTACCAGGTGTTGTGTAGGAAAACTCCTGTGCTTTAGATAAGGTGTGGTGTTCCTTGGTAACTCCGTGGTGGTGAAGTCTTGTCTGGGCAAGTCTATCCCAGCTAAAGGGGATGCAGCTGTACCCCTCTCCCCCTTCTTGGGGAAGAGACCCCATGCCCCCACCTCCACCACCCACTGTTTTCTGGTGGGCAAAGCCTGGGGCTGCTGCATCAGCTGAGCATCAGGTGTGACAGTGCCCTTGCAAGACTGCACTGCGCTTGGCCTCTGCGTGAGGAAACAGTGCACAGGATTTCAGATTTTTCCATTGCTGTGAGAGGGCAGTAAACACACCCTCCAGCATGGCATCAATAGCAAGCTGTGGTTATTGCAGAATGAGATGACACCTCGGACGATTGACCTGTTATTTGAACAGCAGTGCCTGTGATATTAGTATCTAATCCCCAATGGAAAATTCCCCGTGTCCTTAGTTGGATTTATCAGCCTGGTTTACATGATAGACTGCAGGAAGGCAGCAAGAACTACAGGCTTGTGTCTTGCTGCTCCAGACAAGTAAGCTTTGATGTTTGGATTTCCCTTAGAGTTTCAGACCCACTGGTCCCAAGATTTCTCTGTGACCTGTGAGCAACAAGGCTGTACCCGAAGTGCCGTTATAGTCCCCGATTCGCAGCTTGTACAGGCTCCGGGAATCACCAATGGAGAACTTGTTGTAGTAGGCATACGCTGCTTCTTGGCCATCCCTCATGTCTATTCGCAGCTCATAACGCCCTTGGGATGTGATCTTGTGGATGTTGTCCAAGCCTGGTAACACAAGCAATGAGACACCCGGTGAGACCCGGTGCCTGGATCCACTCCATGAGCAAACACAAAAAGCTCTAGGCAAATAAAACAGCTCTGGGAAATGAGAGTGAGGAGAGAAACCAGAGCAACAGCACTTTTGGTTGGGTCTGTCTCTCCTGGCACTGGTGGGATCTGAGCTCTCTGTCCCACTTGATTTCCCCATAGCTACGAGGTGTGTGTTTGAGGTGCATGTTCAGCTTTCTCCATGCTGCTGAAGCTGGGGATGTTCAGGTGTGGAACCCTGGTGCTTGTCATGTTGCTGTTAAGCTCCTGTACAAGCCAGCATGTTTACACTGAAGGGCTGGCCTTGGCTCGTGCTCAGGTTTTGGGGGAGCACACCACATTTCAGAGCCATGCTGGCTCTCTCACCAACCCCTTTCCTACTTTCCTGGCTTTCTGGCCAAGGTCAAGTGAGGTCCATGAGCTATAGACACCACTAGCACAACCTGTAGACATCCAAAGGGTGATGATGGGTTTTGGTCTGTGAAAACCCCTAGCATACCCCCTTCTTTCCCTGGAGTAGCAAGTTAGGGAGATGCTGGCCTTCACAGTGTGCACTTATATGGTGTGTCCATGAGTGACTTCCTAACATGCAGGGCAGGGAATGGACAGTGGAGGAGGACTTTGCAGGGGAGATCATAGAGGAGTGGGGTGGCAGGTGGGTAGCCAACAGTTGGCTCGGGAGTACTGCCTTGTTTGACACATTGATGAAAGACAACCCATTAAGTTCTTACCCAGCCAAAACTCGTCCTCCAAGTTTCCAAAGCCAACCCGATAATCTGCCCATTTCCGAAAGAAATCGGTCAGCCCGTTCTGCCGCCTCTGGAAGACCTGTAGTGGGGAAGACCGGGGGTGCGATCAGTGTGAAGGAGAAGCGGGACGGCCTTGCCGGGCTTTGGGTGCACACAAAGAAATGTTTTGTCTTACCATCGTGCCTTTCAGGGAAGAAAATTGCAACGCCTGTCCCCTTAGTGCTAATTGCAGCTGTGCAATTAATTCGTGCACAGATGGAGAAACTGAAGAAATGCTAGATGATGTCTAAGGCAAATCAGTGTTATAATAGGAAGGGATTGTCCTTCAAGCTTTCTGCTTTTCCCCGTGGGTGGTACTTCTGGTCTTCTAGCATGTGATTCTGCTTTAGACTGGCTCTTTCTGTGACAGCCAGGGGATGATGCTCCGAGGCAGAGTGAGGTGGAGGGAAATTTATTGGCTAAAATAACATCCATGCTAGAAATCAGCATCTAAAGAAGCCTGGTTTTTTTTTTTTTTCCCCCTCTTGTTTCAACTATACATCTAGTGCAGTTTTTGTGTAATGCATGTAAGTGTTTGACATGAATAAAATCAAAGCACCAGAGCATTATTTACTTAAGCTGTCAGTCTATCTGCGTCAAGACAAGCAGGGTTTGTGCAATACAAAAGCCAAACAGCCATTTGCCTCTAAAATGCTGCTGTGTGGACTCAATTGGGGTGATGTCTGACACCCTCCTAACGCAAGCAGTGTGAATCATTCCCCATGAAAGCTATTGGCCATTAATTTAATTTCTAGGACAATAAATCAGCCTCACTCTCGGATTTGGCTCTCCAGAAGCACTGAAAACATGTCAAATAAATCAAAGGACATTTCTCCAAGTGTAACTATTATTACTGGAGCGTGGGCCATTCCCTATGGCGTGGGAAATGAAGCATGCAATATTAAGCCTCCTGTTGTTCCCACACAAGTGTGGTGCATGGTTTAGCTGGTAGGATGAGGCTTGGTTACTTTGAGATGGGGAGGATGCGTAGGACAGCAGTGCAGCTACTCACAAGCCAGCCGCCTCCGTCAGTGGTCATGTCGCAGTAGACCTGCACCCGCTGGCTGAGGTCCCCATTGATAGAGATGGTGTAGACGCCGCTCAGCGTGTCTCCATTCATCAGATGCTGGGCACAGTCCTGTGGGTGAGCAAAGACTCGGCCACCTGCAACAGTTAAAAAAAAAAAAGTAAAATTTAAGCAAAGTGACACCCTTGCTATAAGGGCTGGGGCACAGGTGGTTATGACCCAGGAAATGTCTAACTTGGCTTCTGTGCCCTGAGTTATTCTGTGAGGTGGTGGGACTTTACCTGTGCCAACGGCATTGGAGGATTTAATGGGAAAAAAAATGTGTCTCCCATACATCCTCTGTTGGAAAGGAGCACAGTAACATTGCTGTGAGTGATGAAGGATGTCACTTTTTGCACCATCTTTCTGCACAGTGTCGGAAACCCTGGGGTTTAAGCTGTCACCAGCTTATTTAGACAGCTGTGGAAATACCAAAACCTGATCTCTTCTCAGGACTGCCAGCTCCAAACAAGTTTTATGGCTTTGCTGATTCCAGGGGCATTCTCCCAATCCATGCCCTTCTGTCACAGTTTTACATACCTGGGTGCTGGGAAAGACCAGGGGCTGCAGAAAATGGCTGCTGTAAGGAACAGCTCGAGTTCTCTGCAGGCTCCAGACTGTAAACATCGGCCAATTCAAGGCCAAAGTTGCTGCTGACCAAGGCTGAGCCAGTCACAATGGTCACAGCGCCTCTGGGAATCACATATAGGAGAAAAAAACCTGGAAGCAGCTGCATTTTGCCACCGGAGAAGGGAGTGAGGAGATGAAACGAGCTGTGCAGACACCAAGGCCAGGGAAGGCGGGGGAGGAGGCACCCCGGGTGCCGGAGAGAAAAAATGCCCCTGCAGCCTGTGGAGAAACCTGTGGTGGAGTGGGTGGCCCCCCACAGCCCATGGAAAAGGCCGAGACCCCACCTGCAGCCCGTGGAGAGGCCCCACGCTGGATGGAGCAGATGGAGACACAGAGAAGATGCTGTGACTCACATTGGAGCGAGACCCTGCCAGCACTTGCAGCCCATGGAGAGAGACGGAGACACAGAGATCAGCGACAGAGATTTGCACCAGAACAGGTTTGCTGGGGGGAGGCTGGTGACCCCGTGGAGGACTGGGACTGGGAGATGTTGTGATTTATGACTGCCCGCCATGGCAGTGACCCACGGCGGGGCAGCTGGTGAAGAGACAAAGCCCTGGGGGAAAGGATGCACTGGAGAAGTTCGTGGAGGACTCTCCCGTGGGTGGGACCCCACAGTGCAGCAGGGGGAGGGTGTGGAATGAATGCCCCCTGCCCCCAGCCAAGAAGGAAACCGACTTGCAAGGAACTGACTGAAGCCCCCGTTTTCCCAGTCCTTGCCCCTCCTCATGACACAATGAGGGGGAAGAAGGGAGTGAAATCATGACTGATGTGAAGTCTGCTAAGGAGTAAGAAGGGAGGGATGGGGGGAAGGTGCTACTGAGAACCCTATTTTCCCCATTCCCTGCCCCACCCTGTGCCACAATGGGAGGGAAGAAGGGAGGAAAATCCTGACTTAAGTCTGCTAAGAAGAGGGGGGGGAAGGTGTTTTAAAATCTGGTTGCATTGTTTAAAGATCTGGTCGCGCTTCTCATTATCCAACTCTGGTTTCACTGTGTGTAGTGTAGTCTAATAAATTAGATAGTTTTCTTTCCTTTACTCTGTGTTGAGTCTGGTTTGCCCATGTCATTGGTGACAGGATGATCTCTCCCTGTCCTTACATTGACTCCTAAGCCTCTCAATATATATTTTCTCTCCTGTCCAACTACAAAGGGGAGTGATAGACCAACTTTGGTGGGCGTCTGGCCCCCAGCCAGGGCTAAACCACCACAAAAACGATGGTGGACTTACGCTGGGCTGAGCAAACTGAGCAGGGATTAGGCCATGCAAGATGCTGTGTGGCTGTGCTGCACGTGTCTTCTAACAAAGAAACCTCTCATTTGGGGGTCAGAGTTTGAGAGTCTTAACTACAGGTATTGGGATGTCAACTCTGGATTCAATTTAACACGTGCCGCCAATGTGTATGGATGATGGAGTAACTGAGTGCAGAGTTGACAATGTGGATGTGGTGTTCAAGGGTGTCTTGGTGCGTGTCCATCACAGTGGGGTCCATCACAACTGTGTGATACCCCATAAGACCCTTGTCTGTTATTTCTTCGTGGGTGTGTATTCCCGTGCCACTGGAAAACTCTGAGGTCATAACTTTGTCAAAGTATTGAAGACACTCTATTTTGCCCATCTCCATGGTCTGGTGAGACAGCGTTTGCATTCTATGGTATTCAACAATTAAAACTGCTTCAAAGACAGCCTCTCCAAGCTCCCCTGAGCTGCACTGAGATTACTGGTTTCTTAATTTATATTCATATCTTTAAGAGGCAAGGAGACCTTGAAAGAAGTTTCAAACCACTATAAATTATAAATGCTGTATCTGTTTCTTCCTTTTGTCCCATCTGTACATAATTCCCCAAGAACCTTATGCAAACATGAAACAAAGAGGCTGACCTATTAATATGGTAGAGGGAATAGAACCACAGGATATGCATAGTGGGCAGAAGGAAGCAAAACAATTTAAATTATGACTGGTCTTTTCCCCCCCTTTTTTTCCTTTCTTGCCTCCCCCCCTTTTTCCTTTCCTCTCTTTCCCGTTCCTATTTTTTTTCTTCCCTTTCTTTTTTTTTTCCTTCCCCTCCTTTCCCCCTTTATTTCCCCTTTTTCTTCTCCTTGATGTTAAGTCCTTGCCCTCTGGGAAGTGCCCTGTGAATTGAGCCCCAGACCCCAATTCTTCGCTGAGGTATGCTGCCTGTGGGTTGCATCGCCCTGGTTTTGATGCTTTTGTCACATTGATACCCTAGGTAAGTGGGCAGAAACTGCTGTCCTGATGATGCCTGTCTTCATCTTAAAAGCAAATTCAGCCTGTGTTCGGATGGTATGTTGGCTGGCAATGGTGTCTCTAATGCTGCCGAGGCCTGACATTCGAGTTTAATGGGAACGGTGCTCTCCTGACCTGACATGAATGGGTTTCTGCTGCTTTATCCTAGATGAGAAGCCAGCCCTGAGCAATTCTGTCCCTGGCTCTCAAACAGCATCAAAGATTACACGTGTTTGACCAGTACCTGCCTGAATTGCTTTATATACCCATGTAAGAGGCAAGAATAACAAGGAAGCCAGATCTGTAGATGCATTAGAGAAGAGCCTTTTTTTTTTGTTGACTTATTATCTCTTAAAAGCAGGTGAAGGGACCTTTGCATGCAACCAAGATGGGGAAGTGTACCCACAGCAGATTCAAAGGAAACTCTCCTAATCAAACTGGCAGCGCAGCTGGGAGTAATTTCAGTGGACATCATCTTCAGGCTTCTTAGTGCTTTTGAAGCCCAGGAGAAACATAATTGGATTCAGCCCTGAAAGAAATGCACTCTGTCAAGTGCCCCGGCCCAGCAAGACTTTTCAAAGGCTTTGCATGGTTTTTAATGTGAATGGGTGCGAAGGGTAGGGGCAATGGTAGCATTTTCATGCAAACTTCATTCTTGCAAGCACCAGGACCCCATCTGTGAGGGCTGCAGTGGCTGTGGATGGCCATTGTTTGATAGTCAGAGGAAATTCCTGTTCCCTTAGGGGATGCTGGCTTCTCTGGAGTTAGAGGGGAAAGGAATAACGCGGTTAGATAAAATTGGCGAGACCACAGTCCTGCGGGTACCCTGGCCCTGCTCTCTGTGGCACTGCTGATGGTGGTGGAGATGTGCCTGCTTGATATTTCTAAGGATGCCCCATCTCTGGAAATATTCAGTGCCAGGTTGGACGGGGCTCTGAGTAACCTAATCTGGTTAATGATGTCCCTGCTCGGTGCAGGTGGACGTTGGACTAGATGACCCTTAAAGACCCCCTTCCAACCCTAACCATTCTATAATATTTATGAGGAATTGGACTATGTCTACAGCATGGAGAGACCAGCTGGGTCTCTCCCCACTCGCTATGAAAGTTGGTATGTGTTGCTGACTTCTGTGGGTTTTTCCTGTCCAGGCATTTGAGGAACATCAAGATGGAGGCACAGGGCCTGATAGATGGTTCTTGATCTGAAGCCCTTTTCCCAAGTCTTGTATTTTAGGCCCTTCAGCCATTAACTTCTTGTAACAGAGCAGTGCTGTGGGTCATGGCAATGGGTTTTACCTCTGTGGATCATGATTAAATGCTGCCTGAGGAGGTAAAATCCATGGAAACAGTACATGTTGAGCAGATGTGGTGCAAGTCCTCACCTGTGGTGAAGGTGGTGGAGATGAAGCCACTCCTCATGGCGTGTTGGGCGGCCTCCAGACGGACGGTGTACTCTGTGGTCTCAGAAAGCCCCTCCAGGCGGATCCATGTGTCCTCAGCATCCACAATCAGCTCCTGTACATGGGTCCCAGAAGGAGGTAGATATCAAGAGCAACAGATGAGAAAGCGATGGGGAGCCTGAAGAGCAAGCGAGGAGGGAAGGGAAGCTACAAACTACTGCAGCCCTTGGTGCCTGGCCAAGGAGCGTTACATGGCTGCTTACATCCCTGGACTAAGTCAAGGTGAGGTTAATGAATACATTCAGCCTTTTGGGGTGGCTCGGATGGGAGAAAACTGACCAGCTTGGACGCAGGAGATTTCAGTGTTTGCCTTGTGCTTGTGTGCTCTATTTACCAACTCTCATGGGATCTGCATGCCCTCAATACAGGAGGGCATGACAGATTACCCAAACATTGCGAGGAGTAGAGCTTGCCAAACATGGTTTTCAGCTGGTTTTGGCTCCGCCAATTCCTATCACGTTGATTTTTCTGGTCATGAGCCAAAGCTACATAGTGTTATATCAAACCCCTTCTGCAAAGCTGTTACCCTTTGCCCGCTGCGAGCCAGTCACACCAGCAAAGGAAATCAGACTATTTGTGGTGACGTATTTCTGATAATGTTTGTACCAGCTCTTCCAGACAGGCAGATATGGACACACTCATTAAATAATCAAATATATTGTATTGTGGGACTAATTAGGTGTCTGTACCTCTCTCCCATTTTTGCACGTAGGGCAAATAGTATTTAGCATCTCTGTTGGTGGGATAATTCTCTCCTGCCTTAGCTTGCTTGTGTTTCAGAAGTTGTGAATTTCCCCTGTTCCCCCAAACTCTCCAGGTGTGTCCTCTTTGTCCAGGCCTGCATGTGTGTACAAAGATTTTGCCCTAGGCAATCTTTTCCCACTTTTCCTGATTGTTTATCTAATGTATTGCTTGTGCAGATAGCAGCATCTGTCCTTGTGGTCTCTCCCTGACCCGGTGGGTATCTTTCTTTTGCTTTGTTGGGTTTCTCCCACTCATTTCACAGAATCACAGGATTGTAGGCGTTGGAAGGGACCTCAAGAGATCATCGGATCCAATCCCTCTGCCAAAGCAGGGCCCCTAGGACAGGTTGCACAAGGAGGCATCCAGACAGGTCTCAAACATCTCCAGAGGAGACTCCACAACCCCCCTGGGCAGCCTGTCCCAGGGCTCTGTCACCCTCACCGGGAAGTTCTTTTGCATATTGGTGTGGAACTTCCTATGCTCCAAGTCCTATTTCTCCAAGGTCAAGTATTCCTCTACTTAATGACACTCCTTTCTTTGTGCGGACTCGCTCACCTTGCGGCTGCCATCAGTGGATCTGTAGGTCATGATGTAGTTCTCGATCTCTCCCACGGGAGGCACCCAGGAGAGCAGGGCACTCCGTCGAGTAACTTCACTGGCAGTCAGATTTGATGGAGGATCCAAAACTGCAAGGGTGGATAGAGACCTGGGGAAGCGCAAGGTCTCACACACAACCTCCCCAGCCCTTCTTCCCAACTCAGTGCATTGGGACTCAACCTTTCAAACCTGAGCTACAGCCCCAAATCCATCCTCACCCTCTGTTTCCATCCCATCCCAGCCTTGAGCAGAGAGATCTGTAAGCCCTCTAAGAGTCCTCCTCTTGTCTGCATGCTCTCTGAAGCGTAATAGCCGTGTAAATCTTGTATTATGGGGCTTTTCAATCTTGTAAGAAAAATAAGTTGTAGTCCTCTTCTAGGCTATGGCCTTGGGCAAGAAAAAGACCTGGTCAAGGGTCTTCTTGGGAAACCACATCCAGGGGAACTTGAAGAAAAGGGTGAGTTAATGTTGAAAGAGTGAAAATGGTGGTTGATGCAATTAAAATTCTGTTCTTGTGTTCTGCTCAGTGCTGGCATCTGGGGGTCCTTTTGGCATGTGGCTAGTTCTACACCCACATGTATGTGATGAGAGCTTTGGCTCAGCCTTACTGGCTGCTTTTCCTGGGGTGGATGTATGGTCAAGGGTGTGTAACAGGCAGTGGGGAAGGTGATTGTACGTACAAGTTGTAAAATTGGTGCTGATGGTCTGGCTGGTGAGAGGCCCGTTGGTGGCATACATGGAGACTGTGTAGGTCGTGCTGGGCACGAGGTTGGTCAGCTGGTACTCCTGGTTGACTCCATCCACAAGAACTGTTTCTCCTGCAACTGTGTAAGCCAAAGGAGATGACTTAGGGTAGATCACAGAATCATTACAAGGTTGGAAAAGACCTTTAAGATCATCAAGTCCAACCATTCCTGTCCTATGCTAAAGCATATCCCTAAGTATATGGTTCAAGATGGTTCTCCAAAGTGTGTCTATGGATATGACTTCATGATCAAAAGCATTTATACTGCTGAAAAACACTCTGAGATACTGTGGGGCAGCTGAGCCGTAGGGGTGGTGGTTGGTCTGAAGGGTGGTTTTATTTTTCTCACAGTCCCCTTATTCACCTGATTCTTTCCCTTCAGCAGTGGGCTTCGTGGAGTTTGCTGCACACTGAGTTTCTGTGGCTGGGTACTTGCTTGCCTGATTGTGGGCCAGTTAGTAAAGTGGGAGGGTCTCAGTCCCCTCCTGTGTGGACTGCCATGCTGTGGGGCTTGGGAAGGGGCACTGTTATGAGACCTGCATGGGAGAAGTTGGCATCTGAGGATGCCACCCACCCACCCTGCCAAGGGCTCTTTCCGTACTCTCTCCATGGAGGGTGCCCACTGAGCCCTGGGCTTTGAGGTGGGGGAGAAGTGAAGGTGAGCTCATGGCAGAGGGGCACAAGGTTTTGGTGTACCTGCATGGCGGGTGAGGATGACGACGTAGTTCTCCACTTCTGACAGCGGCGGGTTCCACTGCAGCAGTGCCTCAGTGGGGGTGATGTTGGTGGCTGTGACCCCCAAGGGGGCATCCATGGCTGCATGGGGGACAGATTCAGTGAGTCAGAGGCACTAAGAGACTGGGCTGTGAACTGGAAGGGCTTCTTGTGGCCCGTTGCTCGTGGTCCTGCCTTGCCACCCAAGCAGATGTGCCTGCAGAGGAGTTACTGCTACCCTGACTGGAGAGCGGAGATGTCACAGCTTGAGCTACTCTGCTATCTGGGCTGCTGTCCCACAGTTTTCCTGATGCACAGCCTGCAATGTCAGAGTATTTTTTAGGTTTGAGGAGTCTAGGGTCAGCAGAGCATTTTACTTTTGCATCAGATGCTGTTTGTGCTAGGGCTTCCCCAAGGATTATTTCTGGAAGATGGTACTTGCTTTTGGAAAGGTTGTCATGGTTGCCCAACATCATATCTCAGGCTTCCCCATGCTCAGTACACGGATTTATCACTCCCCTCCATGACTACCCATGCATATATGGGAAAAGCTTTGCTTAGGTGTACTTCAAAAGTCTATGCTGGGCCCTGGTGAGCCTCGCTCATCATCTTGAGCTTGCATCAGGCTGGCATGAGGTTCATCTTTCAGCTGCCTGACTGCTACTGCAAGCAGGGGCTGGCACTGTTTGATGGATACCTGCTCACCAAGGAGCTCCTTCCCACCTGTGTACACAGTGATGGAGGCCAACTCGCTCTCCTCCCGCCCCCGCACGCTCTTCACCCCAATCTCATATTTGGTGGCAGGCTGCAGGTGGTGAAGGGTGTACTCGGTGGCATCGTTAGAGATGGCAGTGCTGTCGGTCCTCCCTGTGGGGACAGAACAAAGAGCTTTAGCATCACTGCTGGTCCCATCCCTGGGGTACAGGAGGTGCTCAGGAGGGGGAGGGCGATGCTGCAACCCCTCTCAAGGGCCAATGCTGGGGGTAACTGGGTTTTGTGCCTGCAGGTGCACACTTGTGTACCCATGACTGTGGGCTCAACCTTTTCAGCATCGTAGGTGAAAGTGGGGCTAAGGGAAATGAGCCAGGGAAGGTAGAGGTGGGATTTCAGGATTGGTCCCTGAATTAACCATCCCCAGGGAGGGCATGCACTCCTTGTGCTCCTCTGTGCTGACCTGGCCCTTGGCTACAGTTGGCCCATCCTTGCCCCAGACACCCCGTTCTCCGTCCCTGCAGCCTCTTGGTCCATCCCAGCTATTGTTGGCTTTTCCCAGGGCACTGGGATGCTGCCTGGGGTGAGGATGACCTGGTGGCTTGCTCGTGCCTACAGATGGTGGGAGGGTTGGAAGCTGCAAGCCCAGGAAGAATGGTCTGACCTTCTGTGGCACGGTAGGTTATTCTGTAGTGGTCAAAGGCGGCAATGGGAGGGCTCCAATAGATGATCATGGACTCCTGGGTGATGTTGCCTACCCTGAGGTCTTTTGGCCCATCGATCCCTGGTGAGATGGAGCAGAAAGCAAAGCTGTGGGAGGCAGGTCTGCTCTCCGTACCCCCACCCACCCTCCTGGTGGGGTCCCATGCCCGGCAGGGGGTTCCCGTGGTACCTGTCGTGATGGAGCCCACAACAGGCTCAGAGCTGATGGCACCATGCATGGCTACCAGTGACACCAGGTACTCGGTGGATGGCCGCAAGCCTGTCAGGCTGACATGCCTGCGGGTACCATCAAGCGTGAGCTGCTGCGCCTCCTCCTCGTCCCGGGGGCTGTAGGTGAGGACAAGGCGGTCTGCTGGCGGGGATGGGTCACTCCACGTGACATTCACACTGGAGGATGTCAGCTGGGAGAAGTGGAGCTGTGTGATGGGCCGGACCCCTGCAAGATGGAGAGGAGAGATGCAACCCTGACCCCCTGCAGACCCCATCCCTGCATTGTTCCCAACACTTATATGGGAAGTACCCAGCAGAGGTGGCAAAGCTGCAGCACTGGGCTCTCCATTGATCCAAAGCTGTGCTGGGGTCGAGAGGAAGAACCATGACGAGAAAAATGGTGCTTTTCTCAGCTCTGCCCGCAAACACGCTCCACCCCAGACCCATATGGTATGTGATGGGGCTGTCCCACTACAGATGGTGTGTGCTGTCTGGGATTCTTGACTGCAGGCTTTTCACCCAGAGGTACTTGTGAGGTCCCTCAAGGCTTGTTTTTTTCTTCTTATAGACATACAGACCACCCTAACCACAGAGGACAGCTTGGACTGTCTGTTCCCCCAACCCTGCCTCTTCCTTATGAGAGCCTCCAGCCAGGCAAGTGTGCTCAGTGCTGCTGGCCAGGAGCAATGAGATGTCCATGTTGGTAGGCCTGTTCTCTTTCTGAAGTCCACAGACCACCTCCCAGGTGGATGGATTGACCCCATCACCAGTTTTGACACCCATCATGAGTTTTGGAGCTGGGGATGTGGCGGTTTGGTGGAGGTGCCAGTGTGGGATGGTGGTTTGAGCCCTTGGCCCCATGCCAATTTGTCTTTCTCTACCTGTGAAGGCATCCACGGTGGCCTCCAGGCTCTGCTGGCGTCCCCTCTCAGCAATGATGGAGATGGTGTACTCTGTCCCAGGCTCCAGCTCTGAGAGGGTGAGCTGTGACTCATCCCGGGGCACTGTCACTTCAGAGGCCATACCCGAGGCAGGGATGAAGGTGACACGGTAGTGGTCAATGGGACCTGTGGCTTTGGTCCAGGTCAGCGAGATGGACGTCTCTGTGGAGGCTGTCACCAGGAGGTCCCGGGGGCTGTCAAGCTCTGTGGGAGAGGATTGGTGCAGACCTTTGTCCTCGTGCACAGACTGTCCCATGGGGACATCTGCACCATAGGAGCTGGCCATGCTTGAAGCACTCAGTGGGGCCAAACTCACCAGTCCTGGCATTCATGGTTGCTGGCACGCTCTGTTGGCTGTCCATCACGGCTGAAATCCCAATGCCGTACTCTGTCCCCGGCACCAGATCTGCCAGGGGGTGCAAAGGACACAAAGGGGCATCAGAGCAGTGCCTGGCTGGGTGGCCTTAGGGTGCAAACCCACCCCCAACTACCACCACCACTTCCCTTGGCTGGGAACAGGGGGGTCCCTCATGAGCATCTCGGGGGTGAGCAGCCCTCCCACAGGTCAGCAGCTCCTCTGTGTTTTGGAGAAGAGCTGAGCCTTTTTTAAAAGCCCCATGGATGCTTTTCGACAGGGAATTTGGAATATTCTGGCTTGGAAATAAGCAGTTTTTAAAAGTTGTTGTTGAGGTTGGCTGTAATTGCTGGCACCGAGACAGAAACTGCGGGTGTGTGAGCAGAGATGGGGACCATAAAGCAGCTATATTTGTTTCCAAAGTGATGCAGCATCAAATATTGTCACAGGGCTGCTGTCTTGAAGAGGAATAAATTATGTGGAGTAAATGAAATGCACATTAACTAGGAAAGGCAAGGTCTTTCCAGCAGCCCAATCAGGTACAGCTCCTTGGGGTGGACATGTCTTATGGTGCCTCTCTCAAGGGACATGGGAATCTTGCTCATCCAGCTCCTTTTCATCCCCTGCACCTCTTGCTGATCCCTGTTTTATCTCCATGGGACATCTCCTGTCTCTGCCTGTTGCTTCTGCTTGGCAGCTTTATTTCCCCTCCTCCCCGTGAGCTTTCCCATGGGGTTAGAGAAGCCCTAAACCCTCCAACCTCACTGTGCCTTGCCCAGGGGCAGTCCCCAGAAGCCTCCAAAACTTTCCCTGAGGTGCTGGGAAGGAGGGAAGACCCATCCCCTGCTCCTTTCCTCTCACTATGGTGCAGTCTCAGTGATGGGGGACAGATGAACCCCCTTCACCACTGACCAATAAGCCTCAGAAGCATCTTGGAAACGTGAAGAGAGAAAGGGGAGAAAGGGGAAGGAAGAGGAGGAAATGAGACAGGAGCATATAAAACGATGCCTTTTCTCTCCCAGTTCTTTCAGGTAGAGCAAAATGATGGATATTTCTGTGCAAACACTGATTTTGGAGACATATAGGGGGTAGAGCAAGGCTTGCTGTGCTTTTAAGCTTAAACCTTTGATAAACTCTGCTCAAGCACTGCTTCTCCTGCAGGCAGGTGAAGGGATCTGAAGAAATCGCTACTTGCTCTCACACCATGGATCCCACTGGGTCCTGGGCAGCTGGAAACCCACCCTCACTGGCTTTGCACCATGTGCAATGAGACCTTGGAGACAGGGCTACCATGTGCCATCCCCACTGTGGCTCTCCTGCAGCAAGGGTTGGGATTGTTTTTTTCTGTTATTTTCGATGCAATTAGATTTTTTTTTAAAAAAGAATTGCTTGGTTATTAGGAAGTGCCCTGGGAGCTAGAAGCAATGCACTGAAGTGATGATGGAGGCACTGTACTGAAAAAAAATCATTCACTGCCATTGACTGACACTTCTGTATCTCTGGAGCTTGTGCCGCGAGTCTCCAGCTGTGTTTAGTTTTACTGAGAGAGTGGAAGAGCCTCTGGGCTGTCCCTTTGTGCTGTCCCTTCCTCTGGAGCAAATTCGGGCTCTGCCATGGATGTCATCACAGTTTAGGTCAGTGGGGTAGTATTGCCCCAGTATATATAGTGTATATATTATATATATATACACACTGTAGTATACTATATGTACACACTATAGTGTGTGTGTATATATATATGTATATACTATATATAGGATCTGGCCCATTTTTAATGCTCCTCCTCACCTAGAAAGGCAGCAAATGCCTAGAGTAAAATTACCAGGGGACCAGCACTGGGTCTTCCCATCCCTTCTGTCCCCTCCCATCTAATCCCACTTCTCCATGCATGCCCTCATCACGAACGCAGCGGCAGCTATCCCTAACATTTCTTTTTTCCACATACCACATTGGTTTGGGCTTTTTTCCCAAGGGAGCTGCTCAAATTGCTTTCCCGCCCTCCAGCCTTCCTTATGACTCGCTGGGAACTTGGCATTCGGCTTTCCCACTGAACATATTCCCATAGGTCCATCTGGCAGAGATGTCTGAGTCCTCTTTGGGCTGGGGAGGTCCCAGGAGGGCAAAGAGAGTCAACGTGGAAGAACCCAGCATCCTGCAAGCTGAATGAGTGAGCTTTTTTCCCCTGCATTTGTAAGTCAGTCTTGTCTTTGCTTAAAAAAAAATGCCGCCGGAGCTGCGAATCTGGCAGGCGAGCGGTTTAGTTGAGGGGAAGAATTAGGAAACCAGATCTCACACGGTGCTGTGTGGCATTGCGGCCGTGAAGGGTGCTCAGGACTTTCCCAGCAGCGGGAGGTGGGTGGTGTTTGCAGCCCTCGTGGTGTCCCGAATAACTAAATGCTTCAGGTGGGGCTAATGTACGGCTTCGGGTTGTGTGCTCAAAAATTGCATCCCTGGATTTGGGTCTGCTTTGCCTCTGATTTGGGAAAAAGGCAATGAACTTGGACAGCCTGCATCCTTATGGCTGCCTGTGGGGCATTGGTGCCTGCAGTTTTCCCAACAAGGAAGGAAGGAAAAAAAAAAACCCCAAGGTGAAACAATATTCTCCTCCCTGTCAGCCTAAAAATATCTTTCTTCTCCCCACTTCTCGCTTTGCCCCTTGCCAGCTCGATTTGGGACGTGGTCACAGCCCTGCTGGAGGTTGCGCCACTTGCAAGCGTATCACTTGGAGACATGTTGGGGATAAGCAATGCCCAAATCCAGACCCACAGAGGGGAAAGCAAACTACATCCCAAGGAAAACCTTGCCTCCAGTAGCTAGTAAACCCCAAACCAGCCTCAGATATGTGCCAGCATAAGGGCAAACAAGCACCAGTGCTGATCTGGACATCTCTGTTACCCTAACTGCTTGAAGGGAAGAGGACAGGGAGGAAGGGCATGTGGGTGCACATGTACCTGTGAGGGTGGCCCGGGTGGTGGGACCGGTGTCACGTGGCACCAGGACTTCGTGGTAGTGCTCCCCGGCCAGGGTGCTGTAGACCACCCTGTAGCTGTGTGCCTCAGCCTCACTGTTGTCCCAGGCAAGCTCGAGGCTGGCAGGTGTCCGTGAGCCCACCCTCAGGTTCTTGGGGGCATCGATATCTGTGCAACACAAGGGAGAGAGGCTCTGTCTCACTGCCGGGCACCGGGGGTGCACCCTGTAGCCTTGACACGGCTAAATAGCAGCAGAGGGGCACCCAGGTGTGATGCCCATGAGTTTCCGCCTTCCTGGGGCATGTCCCTACAGCAGGGACTGGGGATTAGCATGGACCTGGAGGTGCCACCCATGGGTTACTTGCAGCATCTCTCGGTAAGTTGCTTCAGGAGCTAATTGCATGTTGCTTGAAAAAGAAAAGCATTTCCCCCCCTATATTAGAGTAAAGGAAACAGGCATCGTGCATAAGGGGTGGGGGTGGGGCCACAAAAGAACTCTGCAGCAGTCACCCATTGGTGTGAACTGCTCTTAGAAGAACCTCCCACATCTTTACAGGCTCATTCACACTCAGACACAACCCAAAGGGGGGTTGTTTATTAGCATGACCGGGGCTGTGCACCGGATCTGCTCTGACTTGCGCGATAAACCTTCTCGTGAGCAACGGGTTGGTGCCTGGCAGGGGCTGGGTGCCAGCAGATGGGGGGTAATTACTGCTGCTTGATGGATCTGAGGTTTTTTTGGGGGGTCGGGGGATGGGAGAAGGTTTTTATATGTTGCCTTTTAGAAATAAAGCAAGGAAGGCTAACGCAGCAAATCAGTCAGGGTGAGCATCTCCTCTGAAATATCTATCTGTAGAAATATACACACAGGCGCAATTTGCACGCCACGGGTATTGTAATAGGAGCCTAGCATCCCCCAGTAATGTACACGACAAGTAATTTATATACCATAAACCAGCACTGAAATACATGCTCTACCTCTTCCTCTTTGGCACGGTAAATTAAACCTGTTAGCTATCTGCAGGCTTAACATTAATTAAAGTTTTACCGACCAGTTAGGGAATACAGAGAGGATATAAAACAAGATAACCGTGTCTCTGGTTGGACTGCTTCCAGCAGCTTGACTGCAGATTCCTCAGGCAACGCATCTGCCTTGGCTCTTGGTGCTGAACGGGAGCGAGCGTCGCCTTGAAGTCAGCCCTGTGTTTGCTGGTTTGGTGCTTTGAGAATTTCACGTTGATCTACGGGTGGTGCTAAGGGTGTAAACTGCTGGGGTTTAAAGTTTTAGCTGTGAGCTGAAGCTGAGCGGTGGGTCTAAATGGGAATTGGAGGTGGTGGGGGATGTGTGTCCTGGGCAGCAGCAGGTTCAGCCTTGGTGCCAAGGCAACACGTGGCCAAGGTGGAGGTTTGTTTGGTGCTTGTCACCTAAATGTAAGGGGTTTTTTGAGTCATCTGCATGGTTGTTGGCATCTGGGGTCACCTGGGGTTGCCCCGGGGGACCATCTGAGCATCCCTGTGGGGTATGGTGGAGACCCATGGTGCTGGAGGTTTAGGGACTACGCAGAAACTTAGGTCCAAGTGGAAGAGAGTGGTCAGAGGGTGGTTTGAGCTGTGTGTATGTGGTTTGAGGTGAGGTGAATCATTTGCTCTGCCCTGTGCCAGAACCATGACGGGATGTGAGAAACCCATGCTCAGGCATCTTCGTTCAAACCTGCATCTTAACCACTGTGTTTTCTTCATGTCACTTCCTCCCAGTACACTGCACTCAACCCCATCTCACCGTGCTGGGTCAAAAAAACAGGTGCCACTAAATCCCAGGTGCAAAACCCCCCACCCTTGATTTAGTTCCGAATATACAAGCCCCCCCTGCCCTGCTTATTATGGGACAGTCCATCTGCAGATCACAGCAAACCACCTGCCCATGCTTTCTGGAGCCTTAAAAATTCACGCCGGTTCTCCCGGCAAAGCCAGCTAGCTACCTGTGGTGAACTGGGCGAGGGCCGGCCGGCTCTCGTTGGCACCCCGGAGGGCACTGACAGCCAGGTGGTAGCGGGCACCGGGGCGCAGGGCCTGCAGGGAGTACTGGCTGAGCGGGGGCTGCAGGCGGAAGGTGGTCCTCCCGCCCTCCCCATCCGCCAGCCCATACTTCAGCAGGATGGCGTCCACCTTGGCGTGTGGCGGCGTCCATTCCACGAAGGCCACTGTGTCGGAGACATCCCGCACCAGGATCTGCGTTGGGCCGTCGATGACTGTGGAGGAGGTGGGGGGGGAAACGGCCACCTGTTACTTTGGAAGAGATGGATGGGGAAGGATGGTGGCTTTGGGGGTACACCAAGCTTCAGGGCTGCTTTAACCTGACCTTTGGAGTGGCCCAATTTAGTAGTTGGGGATGTGGCAGAGAGGTAGTGCAGGGAAGAGACATGCCCTCCCCGCCGCCCCCCCCCCCCCCCCCCCCCCCAGGATACTCGTTAGGTTTGGTCCTGGAGGGTTCCTGGTCCCTCGTCTCAGTGTTCTGGTGGAGAGGTAGAGGGTTCCTGAACCCTCTCCACCAGTGTCTCTTCCAAGCTGTGGACACTAGAGCAGGACCCAGCAGCTCTCCCGTTGACGCCCCCACAGCAATAAGGCAACTCATGCCCTTCTTTGGAGCGGAGCTGGTTGTCAGCAACAAATCCCCACCCCGGTTTTTCCAGGCAGAATTTCCCAGGATAAACCCACCTATGTCTAACTGGAGTCCATTTCCTTTGCTCCCAGCTAACTTTGTGATGCATTAAAAACCCCAGTTTTCCTTTGTGCCCGGCTCTTTGAGCCATTCAAACTGCTTTCAGATGATTTCCTTCCACTCAATTTACTCTTTTCTGCGCCTTTCTGTCATTGGCAAAATTTATCAGCAAGGATATTATGTCTTTTGAAAGGCGTTGACAATGTGTTAAATAATGTGGGGCCAAGAACCAATCCAAGCATCGAGAACTGAGGAATCTCTCTAGAAATGTTCCAGCTTTGGTGCCAGCTCCCAGTTTGTATTTAAGGTGGGAGATCCAGCTCATAAAGCTGTTGATGCGCTTGTTATGGGGAGAGAGGAGAAAATGCTACTGTTCTGGCAAGCCCTTCTAGCTAGCTGGGTGTGGGGACCACAGTGGGTGTCCACCAAACCCTCTCAGATAAAGGGAGTTTAGCTAAATTCATACTGTTCTGGACATTTCTGCTTTCTTTTTTGCAGAGAATCTGGGCCCTTCCGTCCTCTGCATCCCCCAACACTTGACTTCCTCCAAACTTGGAAATCATGGGCTCAAGTCTGGGTGGTGGATGCTTTGAGTCCAGTAGAACATAAGTGCTGCACGGACAGATGGACAGACCAAGCCTGGCCATCGCTCCCATGCCATTGCAGCGTGGATGCAGCGAGCCTGCCAGGCAGCCCCTTTCATCATTTAAATGGTCACAAGGTGGGCATGAAAATGTGCTCGTTTTGTGATTCAAGCTATACTGTGTCTATTATGCCGTATACCTTGGGCAACAACATTAAGTCACAAGGATGCGCTGAATGCTGTACCCCGGGGTGAGAAGTCCTGGGGAAGATGTGTGTGGGCCAGGATGGGAAGGACCAGGGAGGGTTAGAGAGGGCATGGGGGAATTGGGAGCAGTAGGGTGAGGTCCAGGGAGAAGGGAGGAGGGCTGGGAAGTAGGGTGTTGAGGTGAGGTCACCTGGGTTACCAGGTCATGCACATCCAAACTTTCAATCTCCCAACTGCTACAAGGTGTCCAGGTGATGCTGGGGTACCACAAGTCACACTTAGCTGTGCAACCCAAAACTGTGCCTGTGCTACTCAACCCCAGCGCAGGGTGTTGGGGCGGAACAAGGATGGTGGGGACAAAGCTATGGGGGTGCCGCAGAGGAGGGCGGACACACCAGCGTTGGGGATGCCCTCATGCAACAGAGAGCTGGGAGCCCACCGGTCCAGCTATGCTCCCCTGCAAAGGTCACCCCCTGAGCTTCAAGTACCAACCTCTCTTGTTTTTGCTTGCTAGAGAAAGGAAGATTTGGGCTCGACCAGGAGGTGTCTCTGTTAAGCCATGTCTTGCTGAGCAGGGAGGCGAAGCAGGAGCAGGAGGCTGTGCTGAGGACTCCCTGATCTGCAGCAAGCTGCTGCTTGAGGAGGGACCCTCCTTTCCCTCTCATCATTACTTTGAATTAGCAGCCTGGAGAGAGCATCACCTCGTTACAACAACCTTCCAGTTCCTTTTTTTAATGCTGTTTCCACTTGCAACAGCTCAGATGGAGGTAGATGTCTGCCGGGCTGCCAAGGTAGGCTGCAGCAGATATGGCATGGACAGCCTCTTCTCTACAGTGAGCAATGCCCATCACCATGCCTCCTTCGGCAAAGAGAAGACCCAGTTGTATTTCCTCTAGCCTACGGGCCAGGCTGGCTGGATAAATGGGTTAGGAGGGGATATGCCGTCGTTCCTGGCTCCTGATCCGTCTGAATAGGCTGGGAATAGAGGGCATTTAACAGCACAAAAGCAGGTGGGAGTTTTAATCTGTTATATATGAGCAGGAAACACATTTATAGAGACGTGTCTTGGGGGCATCCAGCCTCTGAAATGTGAGATTAGCGGAGAGGAGGAATTTATCTAGATATCTAATAAAAGCAGACCTGTGCCTTTACTCCCAACCCCATTAACCTTGCCACGGTTTCTGTGCTTGCAGCAATTTGGGAGTGAGAGGGACCAAATACTGCACAAAGAAGAAACTGTTGCTGTGATGCACCTGTAGCTTGGGCAGGTGCTCGTTTTTATCCCTGCCTGTGCAGTTGCCAGGATGCTCTTTCTGATGGGACCTATGTTTTGGGGACCAAGCCCTGGGAGCTGCAGTGCTGCCTGAAGTCAAGCTCACTCACGGGTTGAGACGCTGTCGGAGGCGGGAGGACTCCTGGCTTGTTCCTTCAGGGCCACCACAGTGACGGTGTACTCTTCCCCTGGCTTTAGCCCTGTCTGGTTGAAGGTGGTGACAGTGCTGGGAAGCTGGGCAATCACACCGCCCTCGTTGTTCTGCTCAGGGGGAGAAATAAGCATTAAAAAAGAAAAATAATTAATAAAAATGGTGGGTTGGGGGGGGCTGATACATGGGGAGGAGGTTCCCCTCATGTCGCATCCTTCTATGCCCCAACCCTGCTTCCCCATATGGCATCCTTGCCCTGGCATGTCTCACCATGGAGGTGCACAAGCCCAGGGTGAAGTTGTCCACCAAGCATGGAGCACCCATGTTGCTGGGCTTGAGAAACCCTTCCCATCATCCCTTCTTCCCACCCACATTGTTCCCCTCCTCCCGCCCCAAACTTCTGTATTTTGCCAACTGCATGTCTCCTGTTTTCCAGAAGAGAAAAAATGATAAAATCAAAGCCCAGGCTGGACTCCTTTCCTCTGCTACTCAGCTTCCAGGAGCCTTCTGTGGCTCATACCTAGGTATGAAACCTTAAGGTCTATTTTGGCATCTCCTACTTTTTAAGTTGTCTTCATTAAACTCATTAGGCTTTGTGGTTTTGCTCTGAAAAAAAAACCAAAAAAGCTTCAAGCAACCACAAATGTCACCTTTCCTGCCAGTGTTTGGACAAAGGATCTTTTCTTGCCTCTCTCTCCACTAATAACACACTAGACAAATCTTTGCGCATAGATCCTCTCTCATTAAACAGGAAATCTTCCATTTGGGCCATAAATTGCCATCTTACTTTCCCTAATTCTCTTTTCTAGTTCTGTCATTGCTTGCTCTTTCCTCCCCACCTCCATCCCCTGTGCATGTAGCAGATGGATGAGCCGCCCTTCCCGCCCTGACCCCGCTTTCAGGGGGCAAGAACATCACAGGGACCACGGAAGGAGGATTTCTCTGCAGGAGGGTGTCAGCATCCTTGTGGGGATGCTGAGGACCAAATTAACTTCCTTTCACCCACTTCTCATGAAGGCAGAGTGGGTTTAATTCTGTGCATGGAGGTTATTTGTGATGATGCTGTTATAACTTTTTTTACCTCTGGGACTAGGTTTTGGGTTTATTTGGGGTGCAGCAACGATTTAGTGTTTGCTTGAGCTGGTCTATCTTCCAGGCAGTGAAGGAAACAGCACCTTCTGCCTTATTTTAGGAGAAAAGCTGATGGTGGAGATTCAAGAGAGACCGACTTTTAACAGGCAACGGGCAGAAAGCACGGCTGTGTCTTCAGAGCGCCGGACCATGTGCGTGACTGATGAATATGAGAACGTCAAAGCCCAGCAAGGTACATCCCTTCCCTGCTCCAAAACCCTGCATCTAGGAGCAGACGTCCTTCGGCACTTTATCGCTTCAAGTTCTGAAATGTTTCTGCATGGTTTTGAGTTTTAAGCTTTAAAACAGAAATGGAGCCAACAGTTTGCATTTATTGGGGGAAAAACCCACCTTCACCCTACATCTGATGACCCTGTGGGGAGAAAATTTGCTTCTGTCCCTCACCCTAAACTGGATACATCCTCATTTATCTGCTTCAGGAGGATGCTGTTAGGCTTAATTGCTGAATATCCATGAAATGGTTGAAAGGTGGCTATTTTTTTGCTGCCAAAATCTCCTCCCTGATGTTGCCTTGTCGTTTTGGCTTTTATCCCAGTGAATGAAAATTACACCAGGGTTTATACCTACAGTACCTGAACTCTGACTTCTGACACAATATCTGCATGGATATAGCCAAAATCATACCCAGACCCTTCCAGTCTCTTTGGAAGTGAGGGAAAGAGTCATTTAAAGCAATCAGACCCTTGCTGCATAATGATAATTCACAGTTAAGAGCATTTAAAACTTTGGGGCCAAGTTCTGCAGTTCTCCGCTGCCCAGAGCTGCCTTTGACTCCAGTGAGGGTTTTGTACAAGTGAAAAATGGCATAATTGAGCCCTTAATCAGCATTTCTTTTACTGCTGGGGCTTGAATGCTCTTGTAAAGAGGCTCCATATACAATTGAAGCTATACTTATGGCTAAATGGTGTAGAAATTATGAATATAGATGAAATACTTCATGTACAATTTTTGTTACTGCACATGGAAAATATGCGATATTTAGGGCAACATTTTCATCCTTTCATCTTTTCTGGCACAAATTCTACCTGTTCATCACTGCAATTAAAATTCCGTGGCAGGAAGTAGCTGAGGATGCTGAAGGTTGTTGTTGTCTGAGAGCCGAGGCGGCTGCTCGGTCCGATGTCGCCCGCTTCATGCGGCTTTCATGTGCTAAGAGCACGGGCGAGGAGAAAGGGTCACAGAGAAGGAGGTGGAAGGGAGGAGGAGGGGGGGTCACAGCAAGAGGTGGTGAGGCTGAGAGGTTTATGTGCTGGTCTCTTGATCTTATCAAGATATCTCTTTGAAGGACATGTATGTCTTGACACAAAAGACTGCTAGGGTGAAGACAAGCTGGCAAAATGGGGTTGAGGGGTTGGGGAATGTCTGATGTGAAGCACAGGAGTTGCAAACAGAGGCCAGGATTATTTAATTTTTTTGGGGGTGATGGAGATAATTGGAAGCTAATTTGGCACCCGCTTGCCCGATGTTTTTAGGGTGACCGCCTCTACCCTGCAGTGCGGTGGCAGTACCTTGGGGATGAAGCTGATCTCCCAGCCATCGAAGGGGAAGGAGAAGGGCTCCCACTGCACCTCCGCTGTTGTCTCTGTGATGGTCTTGAACTTCAGCCCCTGCGGCGTGGCGAGGTCTGGAAGGGAGCAGGGGGTGGTAAGCAGAGCCACTCCTTGTGGCTACTTTGTTCTCTGGACACTGAAAACGGGGACCTTTTGGTAGCTGTAAGCAGAGTTATTGCCCCTTTGTCCCCCCTCCAGGCAGGTTAGAGGGGGAGGGGGGAAAATGCCTGGGCTACTGAGTGCCACAGCATTCCTTCATGTTGCACCTAATGGCACTGTGCGGCACAATGGGGTCGCACAAAGAGTGCCTGAATGAATTTTGTCATTCAGTCAATACGTCAATATGTTTTCCCTCTGTGTTTTTAGTTTCTGAGGACCCTCTTAGGTGGTTGCCACTACAGCTTGATGCTCCTGTTTTACTCTATGCATCATGGTCCCGGTCAGGACTATTTATCTCCCAATGCGTAGCTGCGCTGTCACCCATGTCACAGGGAGGCTCTCCAAGAGTGGGAAGAGAACCTGTGACTTCTATGACATATTGCAATATTTTCTATGAGGGAAAAACAAACAAACAAAAATTAAGATGATTTGGGCTATATTCTGTGGGCTCAATCAGACACCGAAAGCTTCTTTGATTTTCGGTTGTTCAGGTTTACATCCAGACTTTTTCTTCAGAGAGTGTGGACACATTTCACCCTTTCCTATAGCCCCATAAGGATATAAATGGTGATAAAACTATCCTTGATATCTATCTATTTTTTTCTGAAGCCTCAGTTTTCTGCTGCAAGAAGGTGTTTTATGGAAAACGCTAGCCAGGTTGAGCATCACCTCTGGTTATCTGGGTATCAAACAGCAAGTGCAGTAGGATACTTACTAGTCATCACCTTGGAGCTAGCGGGGATGCTCAAGACATCGCTGATGACTGCATAGACACTGATGTTGTAGGCAATGCCTGGCTCAAGCTCCGTGATGGTGATGCTGCTCCAGTCCCCGGGTACCCGCTGCTGGAGCTGGGTGCCCCCAGGCACCGCCGGCTGATAGGAGACCACATACTCAGTGGCTGCCCCAGGGCTGTCCCATGTCAGCTCGATGGAGCTGTCACCGATTCCAGTCACTCGCAGGTTTTCAGGAGGAGCCACTGATGGGAAGGGTAGAGGTAAGGAGACTGTCATAGCACACATGGCTTATCCTCCCGCCCGGCTGTGGGGAAGGGTATGCGGTGGGACACAGCTGTGGGATTTGGCCTGGGAGTTACGTGTTCTCTGTTGTTGTATTAAACACTATGGCAAGGCACGGGCTTGGGAGAACCTTCCTGCAAGCTGCACGAAGTGTTTACCACTGATACTGGGACAAACCTTGCTGTTTTTTTGCTTGCCTCCCAAACTTTTGACTATGGCGTCTCTGGGGCAGGGACAACAGGGAGAAGGTCAAACTGCAGAGCCTGAGCAGATCCTATGTGACATGCTCTGCCAGGTGTGGGTTTCTCCCAAGCTTCATGATGCTTCTATGTGTCTCTGGGCATCTCGAAGCACTTATAAATCAAGGTATAACTCTCCCCATGCCCGCCCCTCGCTACCTGCTGAGCAATCCTGCCCGTCGTAGCCATCCTCGCAGACACAGAAACCATCCTGGCAGACTCCATGGCCGCTGCAGGCGTTGGGACAGTGCAGCCACCTGCAGTCCTCCCCGGCATAGCCCTCCTGGCAGATGCACGTGCCGTTGACGCAATGGCCCTTTCCTGAGCAGTCGTGGGGACACCGTAGCTGGGAGCAATCCTCCCCAGAGAAACCTTCCTCACAGACGCACTCACCGTCCACGCAGAGCCCACGGGACCCGCAGCCAGCAGGGCAGCGGAGCTGGGAGCAGTCCTCGCCCCCGTAGTCGTTGTCACAGATGCACTGGCCCTCCAAGCAGACACCGCGGCTGGAGCAACCCCGGGGACAGAGGGGCTCAGAGCAGTTGCTGCCTGCCCAGCCCTCCATGCACACGCAGCTGCAGGACTCCAGGCTGAAGTTCCCATGGCCACTGCACTGAGGGGTGTAATCCAGCTGCCCTGCAAGGAGGTGGGACCGAGGGTCAGAGCTCACCCAGCCAGAGGTGGAAAAAGGTCAGTGTTTACCCCGGATCAGCTTTTGGGTGGGCTGTAGGGGAGGGGAAGAAGGGTGTGGAGCACGCAGGGCATGGCCTTCCCTGTGGCTGAGCATGCCTAACTTTAGGGAGCCATTGGCTTTAGGGCTGGCAGGGGCAGAGTCGGTGATATGGGCTCATGTTGGGGCTTGGGAGTGTCCCTCAGGAGCACTGGCCTTCTTGGCTGTGCGTGCCATCAGCTGTGTGGGAGTGCAAGTGCTCCCTCTGGTTTCTCTTCAGCTCAGTGCTCAGTTGATGGGAACCTCCCTAGACCTCTTGCTGGGGAAAACCCTTCCCTGGCCAGGCCCTGTGCACCAGCCATAACTTTAACAGGTTCCTGTTGTCTCCTCTCCACCCACTGTTCCTTTTTACAGGCAAGAGATCCCTGTCTGTTAGCTCAATCTCCTACAAAAAGCTGGTGTGTACCCAAAGACATCATTTCCATCCCTATTCTTGGCTTTGCAGAACGTATCATGAGGTATGCTGGATTAGTGGGAAAGCACATGGCCACCATGGCCATCATCTCTGATGTCCCCCCCTGTACCTGGCAGCCTAGTACAGGACACCTTGGGGTGAAGAGGGATGCATGGGGACAACAGCATCCATCACTCTGCCAACAGTCTCCTCTTTTACCTTTGACATGGAGCCACAGATCCAGCTGCAGGTTATGAACTAAGGAAGAGCAGAAACCTTTTCCATGCTTCCCCCAGCACCCTTGGGAAACCTCTACACCCTGAAGACCCCAAGCTGCGTGACTTTTTGTCCCCCAACTAAGTTTTCCACCCTAGCTGTGGCAAGCACAGCAGATGCTGACATCAATGGGTTTCAGTTGCACGCTGTGCCCGACAGACCCGTTTGGGGTATTTTTTAGGATGCTTCCCACCTAAACCATGAATACTGGGGATGGAGATCAGGTTCTCTTCAGATCTCAGCCCTTAGTGAAGTTACCAAAACCTAGGAGCTCTCCTGGGGGAGATGCCTCAGGCAGTGGGGTAGGGATCCCCATCTCCTCTGCAGTGTATCAAATTGAAAGCAACTCTGGTAAAAATAAATGAAATTACTCCAGTTTTGGCTCAGCGCATCTGCGATGGGAGCGGGGACTCCACCAAGCCATGAATATTTAATGCGACCATCTGCCTGCGCTACAAGTAACCCAAATAGGCCCATCGGAGTTTCAAGTTAACTCCCTTTAGCACAGGTTTTTCTTTCCCCATGGTGTTTTCTTTGTGGTTCTTTGTTTAACTCTTGCTTTGCACGGGTGGCTGGTTTCTGGTTTGTCATCTTTTTTATTTTTTAATGCAGCTTGATGACTGCTGCATCCAGAGGGGCAGTCCCTCTTACCCGCCTCCTCGAAACCCAAGGAGACCCACTAGCATGCTAGCCCCCCACGCTACTGAAATGCAGCCTCCTGCCCAAGCCTTCCTTAACCCATCTTGTTTCAACCACGTGCTGCTTCCCCGGCTCTGAGGAGCAGCCGCAGGGAAATGAGGGTCTGTCTTTGATGATAGGGGTGACCCCAATAGGGGGTCTTGGGGAGCATGCTGTTATTCAGAGGAAGCTGTTGATGGTTTTCATGCCCGTTACAGGTTTTGTTTGCATCTTTCGTGGCAACAGAAGTTATTTTCTGTAGATTTTGTTCTTTTTTTCTTTTTTAACTTAGCTTTTCATGCTGATTTTCTCGTGCCACAGAGAAGATGATGAAGGGGTTTATCGCTGGCTCTTGTGGTGCTGCCTGCAGCCAAGGGTCAGCTCAGGGGAGCAGCAGCCACATCTCTCCTCCCTGTCCCGCGCATGGTGGCTGATTCCGAACAGCACTGCGAGAAGTGCAGGGTTGGGAGATCACCCACACGACTGCGGGTCTTATCTGTGATGGGGCTTTGGCTCTGGCTGCTATGGGGCTTCTGCAGGGCATGGGGGCTCAAGTGGCCAAATCCCATCCAGGGGATTTTCCTACCTTGAAGGGTTAAGTCAGGCTTTTCCCTAAACCCACAGCCACGCCATGGGTGAGCACAAGTTTTTCCTCTGTTGCCACTCTGAGCCGCATCACCGGCTTTGTATTTATTTCTCCTGCCTTTTGCTCAAGCCCTCAGTACCCAGCAAGAGCTAACAGGATGGAATTTACTACCTGTGGCTGCATTTTCTTGGCAGCAATTGGAGTTGCATTGGTCCCGGAGCATGGAGACCTCCCTCTCCAGCATCTCAATCCTGCTCAGCAGCTCCTGCAGGGACGGGAGGGAGGTGGAGCACTTGCAGGCCTGCTTGGGCAAGTTTATCCTGTGGGTGAAGGTGACCCGGCTCTTGCTGTCGGAGGTCTGCTCCGTGTACTCTGCCAGCTGGTCGTCTTCTGAACTCACCTCCTCGGCTGAAGACTTGAACATGGATGAGCAGCAGCTGTCCACAGGAATGTTGATGTTGTAGATGTGGTGGAAGACCATGGGCTGCTCTTTGATGGGTGGGCTGCAGTTGGCAAGGCCACCCTCCTCATCCACTGCTGGTCTTTCGGCTGGGTCTGTTGTCACCTCCAGCCGGCACTCAAAAGGTTTGAGGACAGTGCCCAGCAGAAGCAAGTTGAAGCTGATGAGCACATTCCTCAGGACTGGGTTTTCACTGTCAGTCCCCATTTTCTTGGGAGTTGGAGGAGCCTTTTAAGCCAGCCTTGGTCAGCCAAGCACAGCAGGACCTGGGGACACGTAAGAAAGAGAGCATGGTTGGTGTTACCTCTGAAACTCTGCACTAGCTTTGAGAGCCACGTCCTTCTGGGCAAAGTTATCCAGACTCGATGGGGCTGATTTGACTCATGCACAGTCCTACTGGCTTTGGTGGAGCCTAAATCAGCTCCAAGTGAGCCCAATGTCCCCACCAGCCATAGCCCTTGAGCAGTGACAGAGGCAGATTCTCTTTGCTATTTTTTATTAGTAGTATTTTAAAGGAAACAGTTAATCCAGTACTAACAAAGCATGGGTGTTGAGGAGAGACACACCTAACTTTCAGTGCTACAGCAGTATGGCATGTAGGCTCCAAAGGGTTAATGCAGGGGTGACAGAACCACACATCCTCTGGTCATTTCCTGTGCCCCAGAAGCTGCGGCCTGGGTTGCTAAGTTTCCTCCAGTAGCTATAGGAACGGCAGCCTTGATGTTAAACACCATGAAATTACGCCACACAGGCTCCAGCTTGTTTGAGTTGACACTCTGAGCAGACAAATCCCTCCTGTTAAAGTGGCTTCACCCCCTGCCCGTGCTCTGGATTATGGGTTAACCTTGCCTTGATTTGGAGCTCACTTCTTGTTCTGGTATTGATTGTGAGCCCTGGGGTGGTAATCCAGCCTCTGAGGACCACATTTATCTCCAGCCTAAAATCACTGATGCCAGCCCAGTTGCACCACGGATGGATTCACCCCCATTACTCTTGTTGGGACTATTGTGTACTGACCAATACTTAATGCCAATGGGTTTGCTATGAGGAATCACTGCCTGGTCCTTCAGAGGACACAGTGCTAATGTGTAGGTGAGGACATGTCTGTGATGCCATCACATCCAAGGACACTATTTACCTTGTGATTTCTTCGCAGGAGGTTGTCTACCTGCAGTTTAAGAGGGATTGCTGGAGCATGGCTGCTTGGAGGGCATGTTGTGCATTGGTTAGAGGCTCTTGGCTGAGATCTGGCACTGCCTGGGTGTTGGGACAGCTCCTAAAATATTTCTGGCTAATAGCTGCAAATGCTCGATTGGATTTCTTGCAGTGTTTTAGGAGGGCTTGTAAATTGCCGTGTTTACTGCTCCCTACCTGTGTTAGCTTTGTAGGACTTGGACTGATGAAAGATGGTGATGTGCTTTGTGCTTCTGCACCAGCAGTGCAAAAGATGCATCGGGCACATTAAATCTCGTCAACAGGCTCTTTATAGTGCGGCTAAAAAGATGCAAAGGGATGAAGACATGCTTACTGCATCACTGAAAAATTTACCAAAGCCCCAAGAAGTTGTGGGTTCAGGTATTGTTTGAAGTCAGAACACAGCTTTGGCAGTGTTCAGCCTTAATTAATAATGAACTTTAATAGCTTTGCATTTAGTACCATTAATAACCCTATGCTCAGACTCTAAGTGGGCTTAGCCATTCATACAGATTCAAAGACTATGAATAAGCACCCAGGTCTGTGTGGGTTACGGAGGACTTAAAACCTCCAGGACTTAAAACCCCCAGGACTTAAACACCCCAAGTGCTGGGGTGACCCGTTTGGATGGGATATGCCTCGAAGGGCTGCTATGCGGAGAGGTGCAACTCGCTACATCTGCTAGCTACACCATGTTCCTCCTTCTGGGACATTCAGTAGCGAGAGGAGATGGGACATCAAACCAGTCCAGCTCAACTGTCTATCGCAGCAGCTCTCATACTGGTTCCTATAACTGGGTAACGGAGGTTGAATGTTTCCAACACGCTGCTTAAAGCTGAGTCTCACAAGCTGCATTTAGTGCAGACCTTGTAGGGTCTGGGCTTGGGGTTTCACATTTGGCCCACGGTGGGAAACGCTGGCCATGGTGACAACGAGGTGGAGAAGATGTCCCAACGGCTTTTGGTGGATCCTTCCCAACTACCTGTGTGGGGTATTTTCCAAGCCATGGCAGCTGGCCCAGCAGGGTGGGTGCAGTACCCCAGTGGTTTGGTTTTTGGGGGTAGGAGAAGATGGCAGTGCGATGCTCAGCTGCAACCCACAGCTGAGCCACGCTTGGGACTGCTCACTGAGTCTCACATTGCCGGTATCTGCCAGTGCCATAATTGTGAGCAATTGCCCTCTTTCCCTTCTCATGACTCTCCTGTTCTGGAGCTCCTCTCCAGCTCCCCTGGGAATGGCCCTACCTCCCCATTTCTGCTACTGCTGAATAAAAACATTTGTTTACTGGTTTCTCGCCCACAATGCCATTCTGCTCCAGAAAATATCACTGCTCAGCTGCCTCGCAGCATTTGCAGGGTTATTATCCCAAATTACCACACTGTTTCTGCTGCACTTGGCTCTCTGCTTAATGCCTACTTCTCCTGAGCAGGCACCTGGGACTCCTTTGGTGGGCTCTCACTTTTTCTTCAGGGTTTCAGGAAGAGCAAGAAAAGTGGAAGTAATTCCACAGTGGGGTTGTCTCCTCCTTTCCCTTGGCTCCTGTGGCCACACTTGCAGAAGAGGAGAAGGAGGGCACCTGAGATAACAACTGGAGAGAGTGAGAGGGGTGGGATCCATCTCCATTAGTGGCAATTTGGGGCTGCACTCTTAGACTCCAACCTCCTCTGCCTCCCGGGGTCTCAAGGGGCTCTTAGGTGGGCCCCAGCTGACCCACAGAGAGACTTCTCTAGGTCCCTGCATCATGGGTGGGAGGGACAGGAACTAATTAGTGCTGTCTGCCTTTGATTGACTTGTCAGCATTCAAGGCTAACTACCAGCTCCTTGGCCTCTTGCTCAGCTTTTCTGTATGTGCTTGGAGTGGAAGTAATTGCAGCTGTGAGCCAGCTACACTGAGCTGGGCTGGAGCTTCAAAGCAAGCCTCCTTGCAGGATTACAGGAGTAGCTTAGGCACGGGAGGATGAAATCCTCCCTTTCCCGGCATGTTGGATCCAGCCTGGCTCAACAGAGATGCCAAAGCCTGTTTGTGTGGGATGGGGGGAGGAGCGATCCAGTTGGATACAGGGACGAGGGAGCAGGAGATGGGTTGGTGAACAAAGAGGTGTGAGCGGATGCAGGGAGGAGACTGCTCCTTAATGACAGTGAGTAGGTTGGGTAGTTAACGACTCTCTAACCCGTAGCCCAAAAGCCATTCATTTTCTGGTAGAAACTGCTGGGCTCATTGATTTGAATCTCTTTATTGGCATATTCATCACAGTGGATGCCGGCGGGATGCTGTCCAGCTCCCATAACCGAGTGGCGAGTCACAGCATCCCCCTCCAGCCCCACTCAAGGCAGTGGCCCTGGACAGGGAGTGATGCTGTAGGGGTGATGTCATCCCCAAGGCACAATACTAGAGGAGATTTCTCTTTTTTTGTTATTATTAGAAGCAGGATCACAGAAGGGAAGCGAAAAATTGTCTTCCTCAATTGGGTGCCAGGTCAGGTTTAATGACTCTGGCTGGGCTCTGCTGTAAAATGGTGAATAGTCACCCCAGTTCAGACTGTCCCTGTTTCAAACCAGGCTGAATCCATGGGGTCCTGCAGAGCAGGAGGGTGCTCCTTGGTGTCCTCCACCCCTCAGCAGACTGTTTGATCCAGAAAGCAGTATTAATCCCTGACTTTTTCCTGATGGCTTGTGCTGACAGCTCTGAAACACTGCCAAATTTGTGGATGTACTCCTATGGTCTGTTGTCTCCCTTCCCTATCTGCTCCTGCTTTGTCTCCCGGTCCTCTTGTCAATGACATCCTTTTTCCCGATGGACCTCATGACTCTGAGTTCAGCTGGGGTGAGTTAACACAGGGATTTGGGTGGCAGTGCTCTGGGGCTGTGTGAATGGTCTGGCAGCACAAGGCTTGCTGACCAGGGAACAGAAGTTTTATTGATGTTCCTGCTTCAGGTTCCTTGTCTTCCTGCCCTCCTAGTGCTTCCCAACCCAGGGAACGCTGTCCATGGATAGTGGCAGAACCACTGGAAACCATTGACTGAGTGAACAGATCCAGGGGTATGTATATTTTCCTTCTCCCTGTATAAGGAAAAAGCAAACTTCTGTAGATTTTTTGCATGTAAGATTAGTTGCATTGGGGCAAATTTAGTCTATTTTCCCCTTTCTCCTTCCTTGCCACCACATGCAGATAAAACTCCAAGCTGGTGGTGTTCCTGGTGGCTTCAGTCCCTCTGATTGCGGAGGTGACCTCGGAAAACCTCCTAGCTGGCACACCAAAGGCAGCTGTGAACCCAGCCCTTTCACAGAATCCAACAGTGATGTCTTCTCCTTTGCTTTCCCCCAGGCTGAGGCAATGCCTTCCATTCACACCCACAATATGGGGACTTTGAGCTCCAGTTGCCTTTGGCACAGCACAACCTCAGGGCTGGTGCTTTACCTTCAGTATCAGGTTTTGTTTTGGCTTTCGTAGGTGGCTGGTGGGAGTCATCATCACTGGGAAGCAGCTTTCCTTGTGTTTCACAAATCAGAGCTGGTTTCCCTTGTTTTGCTTTGCTTCACACTCCCCACCCCAGCATCCCCCCACCCAATCAAAAAAAAAAAAGGGGTGTTTGAATTAAAACTCAAATTAAAGAGTTATTAAAGTTAATGATGAAGTTTGGCAGGCACCGAGCTCTCAACTCCAAAGCATCAACTTTGGGAAGCTGTGAAAGAATCAATCTGCTGCAACTCCTGTGTCGTTCTTAATTAAAAAACCTGACGCAGTATAAACCAGAAAATAACTGAGGACTTTTGCCAAGCACATGCCATAGCAAAGTGCTCTCCTTCCCCCACGAACCATCTCTCTCCATCCAGGGCTGGTGTCTTATGGGCCAGCAAAGGAAGAAATAGAAAAACCCTATTAAATCTGCAGTGCATCCACCCTAATTATATCTTTTTGGCTATTTTTACATTTTGCTGATGGGTGGTATCTGCACAGGCACATGGTGCTGGGAATGCAAAAGGGAACCTGTGTGTGGTGATGCTCAGAGCAGCTGCACAGAGAAAGTCATAAATGGTGTGGCATGGATTTCTGAGGGGGAAGCATCACCCAGAGATACATCCCCATGTCTCCCAGCAGCATCTGCACTCCCTGGTTTGTTTTTTTTTAATTGCTTTGCAATATCAACATAGCAAATGCAAACAGTGCCCTGGGGGCTGCTGCAGAGTGGGCACAGGGACAACAGATCTGCACAGCAGGGATGATGCCAGAGGTTTTATCTTTAGCATTTCACTGGAGATCATTTAATGTTTGGGTGGTCCAACAAAGCTTTAAATTTTGTGGTAGTTTTGGCGAATTGCTTGCATTAAAAAAACCCAAAAAACCAAAAAACCCAAAGCCAAACTAAAAGCCCAAACACTGCCTGGAAAGGTGATTGACAAATCAAAGCATATATTTCTCCAGCCAGATATTGTCTATTAAAAGGTTTTTAAATTGTTAAAGATGTGAATATGAGGTGAATGTTTTGTTCTGGTTGAGGAATGCTTTAATCTACCGAGAGCACATGGAGATATATGTGTATATATACATATTTATATGCATTTATCGCACTCTTTTCCTGAACGCCAGGTAAGCCACAAGCCCTGCTTTTTGGTGCAGATGGCAAGCTGGAAAATCAGATTTATTTGGAGGTCAGATTGGCACTCGTCCTAAACGCCAAGCAACAAGCCATCAAGAAACAGAGTTTGTTGCCTGCTTCCTTGGTGCGGCAGGAGCAGGCAGATATTCACTAACAGCCAGCAGTCCCCGAGCTGTGACAGGGCCGGCTGATTGGAGCTGTGATGTGTTCCCTGCCAGAGTTTGGCTGGCAGGAGCCAGACCACCGTGACGGATTTGCTCCCGGCTGCTGCTAATGATGGGAGCGAGCCCAGTGCGTGGTGGTGCACGAAGCAGGCCGGAAGCCTCTGAGCGTGCTATTTAGGTTGAAAAGTGTGTTGAAGCTTTGCCACAAGCCAAAAAAAACCTCAAACCAAACTCCAAACAACCCCAACAAATACTGTTGTATGGTTTGCAAGGCTCCCAAAACTGCTCTAGAGAGACCCAAGTGCTCAGCACAGATGGTGCCTGCTCCATGCTACGGCAAGATGCAGCCCATGCAAACTTCCCTCCCTCCAACTTTCCTGGGCTTGTAGGAGAGGAAATTTAGCTCCATGGTGTCCCTGGTTGGCTTCCCAGCTATACACTTGCTATTCCGAGGTGACCATGCAGCTTGGAAAATGAGATCACAATCACAGGACATGAGGAATTGGAAAGGACCTCGAAAGACCATCTAGTCTAACCCCCCTACCAGAGCAGGATCACCCAGACTAAATCACACAGGAACGCATCCAGGTGGGGTTTGAATGTCTCCAGAGGAGGAGACTCCACAACCTCTCTGGGCAGCCTGTCCCAGGGCTCTGTCACCCTCACAGGGAAAAAGTTCCTCCTTACATTCCCATGGAATTTCCTCTGCTCCAGCTTGCACCTGCTGCCCCTTGTCCTATCCCCGGCTGTCACTGAGAAGAGCCTGGCTCTGACCTCATGACTTCCGCCCTTTACGTATTTATAGACATTCATAAGGTCACCCTTCGGTCTCCTCTGAAAGCTCTGAAGCTCCACCCTGGTTTTTCTTAGACCTCCCGAGACAGACTGCAGCACTTGCCAGTTTAGACCAACCCATCGCTCCCATGTGCCAGTGTTGTTACTGGCTCTGCGCTGAAATTGCTGCTGGGTGCCACAGCGTCCAGCCATGGCAGGTGAGGATGTGTGCACGGGAAGATGCACACCTTGCCTGTGCCTCACTTCACCCAGCAAGAAGCTCCTTCCTCATCCTCTGCCAAATTGCAATTTTGTCTCTCCTCTAAACCCATCCTGCTGCATGTGGAATTAAAGGAGATGGAAAGCTTAGAGAAGCATCACATCTCTCCCCCAGTGCTGGTCCACAGCCTGTGGTCAGTTAGCTGAAGGCCAGACCCTGTGGACTCATGGGGCTGGCGCTGGAGACCGACCCTGGCACCATGCTGGAGAAACCCAACCAAGTAATTTCATGCCACTGCCAAGCAGCACTTGGAAAGGGAACGATTTTCACCCTGCTGACTAATTGCATATTTAAGGATGAAATACTTTGATGTTTTTACCAGCATTCCCTAACTATACATGGAGGAAGAAATCTATAATTCCCCCAACTGACTGTAAATTCTGCTGGTTTAATAATTCATGCACGCCTCTGTGATTGCAGCCTATATTGTATCGTGCTCTCATTATATATTCTTTTACTGAATCACATGGCATATATCAATAGCCTCTATAAGCTCCCAAGGGAAAGCAGGCAGCAGCTTAGCACAAGGTTTTGGGGGAATCTCCTTTCATTTTCCCATTAACAGGTAAATCCAGGATATGGCGTGTCCGACTTCACACTGGCGCATGTTCTACTGCTGCCTCCCGCTTGGTCCTTGGTGAGGCCTGGGGAGTTGCCAGGTAGGTCTCATTTTTGCAAGGGCTCTAATCTGAGCCCACCCCAGCCTTTCACTGAGCAAATTGGGGCATTGACTGTCTTTGTTTATCTCTCTCTATAGGCAGCTCTATAGGCAGCTGCCTGCTTTTGTAAGTCTGGGGAGGTGATTGTGCTGCACCTCGAGTGCTGTGTCCAGTTCTGGGCTCCTCACGATAAGAAGGACATTGAGATCCTGGAGCATGTCCAGAGCAACAAGGCTGGGGAAGGGGCTGGAGAGCAAACCTCAAGAGGAGGGACTGAGGAAGCTGGGGGTGTTCAGCCTGGAGAAGAGGAGGCTGAGGGGAGACCTTATCACCGCCTACATTGACCTGAAAGGAGGGTGCAGAGAGGTGGGCGATGGTCTCATCAGCCAGGGGACAGGAGATGGGACAAGGGGAAATGGGCTCAAGCTGTGCCAGGGCAGGTTCAGATTAGATGTTAAGAAAAAATTTTTTACTGAAAGAGCTGTGGGGATGTGGAACAGACTGCCCAGGGAGAGGGTTGAGTCACTTTGTCTGGATGTGTTTAAAAGATGGGTAGATGAGGTGCTCAGGGATATGGTTTAGCACAAGACAGGAACAGTTGGACTTGATGATCTTAAAGGTCTTTTCCAACCTTATGATTCTGTGTTTCTGCCTCCTGCTTCAAAGCGACAGCTTGCCACAAAAACCCCACCAAACCCACTCGCTCAGAGTAAAATGTCCTTGTACCACCAGCTTGCAAAGGGGGGCACAAGACTTTGTGACGGAAGCCAAGGTGGATGCCTGGCTTGGCAGTGAAAGCCACGGGCAGTGGGCTTGCACAGTACCCAGCCGCTGCCCGCACCTCTTTGCCAGGACTGGCCCCCGCATCCTGAGATGCTGAGATGCAGGCACAGGCTGCAAGCCCATGGCACAGCATATCACAGCACATGGTCAGAGGCTTTTTTTCCCCATTGTTTGCTGACTATAGAAGGGTCCCCCTTAACGTCCTGCATCACTGCCGGCTCATAACTATGCTCCTGAGGGCATCCCTCCTTCCCCAATGCCTGAGGAGAGATTAAATTTCTGAAGAAAGATTTTTGGGATGCTGCCCTTCAATGCTAAAGCTGCACACTGCATTTCTGAGCCCCAGGATGGCCACACTCCCTGCCCTGGCAGCTCCTGGATCTCCGCCGGAGATGCTCAGAAGCCATAAAGAGGAATTAGCCATAATTACGGAGCACCACAGGGCATAAACACCCTCTAAATCCACTTTAATTACGTGGTAGCACTTAATTACATGGCAACTGGAATGCAAGCACAAAAATAAATATGATTTCAGTTTTTTTCTTCAGCAGGGGCTCAGGTAATTAATTTTGGAGGGTAACATAGGACCTAGCTGAATGAGGGCATGGTGTGGACCCTGCACACACAGCTCTGCAGAGGTGCTGCCCCCACCCCGGGATGCTCAAATCTGCCTTCTTCTCCAACATCCACAGCTTTGCCAGCCCTTCCCAACTGCCCCCTCAGCAGGATCCCTCCTTTCAGTCCATCCATCCATGGGCAGAGATTTGTGGGTGTCTCTTGGAGGACCGAGTAGCAGGGTACCTGCTGATTTGGCAGCATGGAGAAAAACAAGCGCGAGAGCCTCTGCAGCTAATTCTTCCCACCTAAATTACACTGCAAACCCACAGCCCATAACCAGACAGAGGGACGCAGACCACTCTCTGCCATGGGCATAAGGTTGTTTAGGGGTTTTTTTTTCTGCTGTTTGCTCCCAGCACGCAGCTTGGGTGCTGGCAGCAAGTCTTCGTGCTTGTGTAGCTGATGCTTGGCTGTCATGTTGAATTAGAATCTATGAGTCAACCTGGACCTCCCCAAGGCTTAGCTGAAGTGGATGTGAATGACCTAGCTTGGGATGCTCCTTTGCCAAAATGCCACCAATCCCCCTGCCCCCAGTGTGGATGGAGTGTACAGCTTGATGAAGGAGTGTGCAATGAAGTGCAAAGTCACTTTGAGGATGCACTGCGATCTCCAGCACCCTGTATAATCACCACATGCTGCCAGTGTGACCACATTTAAATGGAGAGGAAATTCCCTATGATTATCACAGCCTTTATTTTTTAACCATAATTAGGGATTTATGGCATTTTTTCCCCAAGAACCCTGAGTAGGAGCACCCAGAAACTTTATATATTTTCAGTAAAAGCAAAAAAAACACCTGCTGAAGTCAAATGAGCACATTTTTATAGACTGACCTTTTAGTTTGCCTAGTCATTTATCCCCTGACCCCGAGCCAGGGGACTGGAAAAGAAACACTCTTCTGCTGCTGCTTTGCATTTGTTTTCTCTCCACATATGTATTTTCACGCCACGGAGATGAAGCAGAGCTGTGGCTTTCCCCCACCTGCATTATAACGTCTATATTGGGAAAATTCTGGTATTACTCCTTTTCTTTTTTTTAATATATCACTCAAACCACGCAGCTGACTTACAACCTGGCAGGTAGCAGCTGGGATCATGTCATTAGCTCACCGATAATTGATATCTTTTACTTGCCTTCCCATTGTAATTTCCCTCCGAATGTTAGGAGCAGCGGGAGAAACTTGCACAACAGATTTTGGTCTGGGGAACAAAGATGCTGTGGTGGAGCTGGCTGATGCTAGAGGGTGGCTTTTCTCGGGTAGAACTTGTCCCGGATCCATTCTGGGGACCTGCAGGATCTCCTTGGGAGGGGGGTCAACTTGTGGTGGCAACTGCAAGGAGCCTGCAAATGGTTTCTCTCATCTCCCATCAAAAAGAGAGCCAAAGAGAGTGCAGGCAAGCAGGAGGCAGATAAATGAACTGTAGTCCTGCTGCAGAGACTTCATTTGATAAATAATGTATATAGAGTTTGCAGCAACAACTACTTTTTTCCAACTCAGGCAGCTGGGCTGGGTTTGACACATCCCAGATGTATTCCTCCTTCCAGGCAGGGGGTGGGAGGACTGCCGCTCATTCCGGCAGTGGGGAAGGCAGGACAGGCAGTGACAGGCTCTGCTGGGTCAGGTGGGTTCACCTGGGGCTTTTCTCACTTCTCACCAAGAGGTAACATATAGCCCTGGGTCTGCACGCAGGTACCGCCTGCTTGAGCACCCTGACCCTGCCCGCCAGCTCGGTGCTGGAGATGTCATTTCCCCACCCTAGGACCACATCCATCATCCCTTCCCTGGTAAAGGAAGGGTGTTCTCTGAAATGTCATTTTTGGCTTTGAGCATGCTTCCCAAAGACCACCTGGCATCATCCACAAGTGGGCTCCCCCAGGAAAGATAGGACCTTGGAGTTGATGAGCTAAATCCCCCCCTGTTTATCCCTGCACAGTACTGGGAGCAAGGATTTCCCTTTGACATCCCATGCTGTTGTATTGCCTCCCCTCCACAATTTACCATCCCTATGACCCCAATAGCCATCGCAGTGGGGCAATGCAACCAGTGGGTTTGGCCTTCATCCTCCCTTTTCTGACATCTCAAGACATGGAGGTGGGAAAATGGGGTTGGAAGTGGGTCCATCTCATTAGGATGCCAAAAACATGGGGGAGGAATTCCCCCCCTGCCTCTCCACCCTGATGCCTTTAAAAACTGCTTTCACAACAAATAAGGAAAAATGTGCACCTTCCCAAAGAGCAAGCTGAGTCTCCAGATCTCGTGAAGTTTCAGGGGCTCATTTTTGGGTTCCCAGAAAAGAGCAAAGAAGGATGGGGAAGGAGAGGAGTCCACCCACTGAGCCTTGGAGGCCACAGTGGCTCAAGGCACTCCTAACTTGCAAAGACCTGGCCAGCCTCTGGTGCTAAGCAGGGCTCATGAGGTAGGATAGAATTAGTCTGGGCTTTTAGGAGGGGCTACAGTAAGTCGTGTTGGGGTGTGTAGTTAAAATCCCAGATTCCCTTAGGTTATACTTTCCTGCTGGGACAGCTGCCATGGACACATCTGGGGCTGAGGAGTGAGCAGGATGCCTACACAGACCCCTCCCCCAGTGCCACTGGAGATGTATAACATGGCTTTAATCAAGGCATGCCAGAGATAATGCTCTCTGATGGTTCTTATGGCAGGCTTTGAACATTTATACTGGAGCAGTTTGGTTAAGAACTGGTTTGTTTCTGTCAGACTTTGGAGGAAGACCCAGGCTACCTTGTTAATGAAAGCAAGTAGGAAAACCCACCTCTCTCCTCATTTTACACCCCTGCATAAGGACTGGAAATAGCCTCCATGCTTTTATTGCAGGAAAAACACCAACAAGACCCTTGGGAAGGGAAAATAGCTGTGGTCAATGTGGGCTTGCACCAGCTGAAGAGCTGAGTAATATAACAGGTAAGCACCCTCGTTAAGGAGTGGATATAAACACGTAACCTAATTTCATCGACCCTGGAGCCTGTGGAGGGTGCAGGAGCTTGGAAACAAACCTACTGCTTTGGGGTGGTTTTTTTTAAGCTAGAGCTTGGTTTTGCTCACTTCAGTTCTCCCACTCGTATTGTAAGCGTTGGGGTTAGACAGGTCACAAGCGAGCACTTAAAATCAATTTTATGGCCAGTTTGTGGGGGGTTTTAATGCTGAAGAAATGCGTGGAGATGTAAGTCTCAGGATGAAGGAGACCTCTTTGGTCCTGTGACAGAGTGATGTGATCTAACCCCTTTCATGAATGGGTCAAAATTCATCTTTGGGCTGACCCCCAATGGTCCCCAGCATCCCAGAAGGCTGGCTCAGCACCTTGTATTTCCAAGACTTAACAATTTCTAAGCCAAAATTACCCACAGTCAGCCGAAACACACTTTCCTGCCTGCCTTTGCTGCTCTCCTTCACTTCCAATCAAATGGATGGATAAACAGTGCTGAGAACACGCTGCAGCCATCAGCCAGGGCAAGGCTTGCTGAACTGAGAAATTAGATTGCTTGGGCAGCAATTGCTGTACCATGGGAAGAGAGGAGACAGCCAAACATGTTTACAGGTTCGGAGAGCTGCAATTTGGAAGTGAGGGATCATTGGCTGCATCCTGCATAAAGTGAGGAGCAAACACCACCACCCCCACAATGCCTGCCATGAGCAGGACATCCTGGTCAAATTAGGCGAATTCAACTCACTAATTGAGGTGGGCATGGACTCTGCTTCTCACACCATAAATACACAGGGCCACGATCAGATAGATGTCTTAATATATGGCTGCTCCTGGCTTCCTGCACCCACCACCAGCCTGTAGCGGGCCATGCAATGAGGACCGATCAACTGCAGTTCTCCCTTAGACATCAGCTGCGGTGCCTCTGCCATCATGTGATGCTGAGCTGTGGCTGCTGAGCACCAAGGGACAGATCCAATGACGTGTCAGAGCGGTCCTCCTTGGGAGGGGGACAATGCTAAGGTGACATCCCATCCAGCCCCTGCACCCATGTATGATGTCTCCAGTTGGGTATGGGGATCCTCCTGGAAGGAGGTCACCATCAGGCTGTCAAGCAGTCCGATCTCCTAACACAGCTACTTCCATTTTTGAATGATTGTTTTCCCCTTTTGGGATATAATTTGTTTGTTTGGTGTGGGTAGGGTGGGCAGCAGCAGCCAGCCAGTCGTCTCCCACCCTGACTGTGCCGTTTCACAGTACCTCTCACTGCTGCCACTGCTGCTTCTTATCCCCTTTGAAAAACAGGGACGATTTAGGGCGCTCTCCCTATGAAATGTTGAGCTGACAGCCTAATGCTCCACGAGCTGGTGGAGATTCAACTTCTGTGCAGAGGTGACAATCTGATTTTCCACTCCAGATAGAAATTTAATAACCCGAAGTCCTCTTATTCTGGTGGGATTATCTGGGGAGCATTTTTCTTCCACAAAGTCCAAAGTACTCTACTAAAGTGCATGTGAGAAGCACAAAGAGAAAGCCTGGTAAGAGACCCCTCAGACACACGCTTAGATGAGTGGTTGGCAGGGAATGACTCCCCTGATGGAACTACTGAAAAATACCAATTTTACAATCTGGTCTGAAATTTGGGTGGATTCTCTTCCTATCCCAGCTGGCCTTGCCCTGGTGTTTGGCTGGTGTCGAGGAGATGAAAATGAGCTGTGAAGTCTCTGATACCTCGCCTTCTTTTATAAAGTGAAGTAACTGGAAAGGAATGTTCTTTTAATGCAAAGCTTGGCTTGAAGATCAATAGCAGCTTCACATGTATTTTTGTCCAATATTTGATTTTTCAGGGCTTTGGGGGAAAAAAAAAACCCACGTTGCTTTTCACGCAGCACATGGACATGAAGAGCTCTGCTGCCAGGTTCTGGGCTTTTATCACTAATTTCCTCCCCAGCCTGAGCCATCGAGTCTAAAACTACAGGGCAGGCAGTGAGCCAGGACTGTCTGTACTCATCTCAGACCTTCTCCCACCACATAGGTGGACACCCTGAAGCCACAGCAGGGTTGGTGTTTAGCCTATGGTGTTCTGGTGTGCCTTGCAGAGGAGCTCTCACTCATTTCTGCTTGTACAGAGCCATGAGATGCTCTGATGGAAGGTTTTTCTGATTCCAAGGCATTATAATCGCTCTCATGTATGATTACATTTCTCAGCAGAGAAGCTAGCCTGATAGATATACACCTCCTTGGCAAGAAATGCCAAGCATTGCTCATAGATACCTCAAATCCTCATCTTCCTCACCCCATGTTTCTCCTTTCTAAAGCTGCTACAGCTTTTGCAGGTGAGATGACTAATTACAGGGGGTGGTACCAGCCATAAGTAATTAGGCTGGTTGGCCAACTGCTTTAAGCCTGTGTGGCTCCACTGATTTCTGTGCTCATTTGTGTTGAGAGCAAGCTGGAAGCAGAGTAGCTATAGTAAATGTTGGGGGGCTTTGTGGTGTTTGGAGGATAACGAGTGTCTGTTGATGCTCTAGACCAATAGGAGATAGTAAGAGGGAGAAGGGAGGGAATTGTGGGGGGTTTTGTTGGGTTGTTTTTTTAAGGGCTGTGCTTCTAAGAGGGACAGCCCAAGTTTGGTAGGGTGCCTGTGGGAGCATTGCCTTTTGATACTGGGCAGAAGAAATGCCTGAGGGCCCTGGAGTGTTACTTCTGTCTTGTTCTGGTGTCTGCCATCTGATGGCCTCTGGGAAGTCTGGCTGTTGCCTTGCTGGGAGTGCTGGAGGAGGGAAAGCATCAATCTTCTCTGACCTTCTGTGACTCTGGAGTTCAGGTGTGCCTGTATTGATTTTCTGCTGTGCCTCCTTCTCTATGAGGTTGTGCCCTGCAGGGTTTTCTGTATCTCATGCTTGTGTAGTTATATAATGGCATAAATAGGTACATGTATATATATGTATATATGCTCCATTTTTGGATGTGTGGTGGACCTTGTTCTGTGCAAAGTTGGGCTGCTAGAAGGATGTAGCAGTAATCTACAAGGGAAGACTTGTGTTTGGAGGGGATTCAAGTTTTTGTCTTTAAATCTCCATGCTCTGAGAAGAATGATACTTAAAACTAAGCATCCAATCTCAAGCTCCTCAGAGCAGGCCATCAAGCATGGGATGGAAGAAGACAGGGTGGGAAGGTCTCACTGCTTCACCTGCCTCTGCACTTGGTGTTTCCTTGCCTGTGGCTTCAAGGTGGACTTGGTTCTTGCCAGGACTTAGTTGTGTACCCAGCTGATGCTCTGCCTCTTGGAGGTGCTTTTGTCTCTCTCCTGTGCTGCTCCCACATCTCTGAGGGGCTTTTCTGCCCCTCCTGGGTCACCTGAGAGTCTTCTCTTCCCCCTAAACCTGCTTTGGTAGGGGGGTTGGATTTGATGATCTCTTGAGGTCCCTTCCAACCCCTGTGATTCTAAGCAAGAGTGCTTTGGAGCACACAGGTTTCTGTATGATGCAAACAAAGCTTAGAGGAACAGCTGAATACAGTGAGATGCTCTTCCTTTGCCAAAGACAGGGGGAAGAACCTTATTTTTTTTTTCTTAAGAAAATCAGTGATTTGTTCTGGCTTTGAGAGTTTGCCAGTAAACCAAAGGTGACTAGAGTACATAGTCCTGAGCTGGCACAACTGCAGCAAGGGTTGTCCAGCTTTTACAGCAGCCTTCTGAGGTGGTTTTCTTACTATTATTCATTTTTAGACAAAGCTTCTCCATGTTTGCTGACAACTCCTCCTGTAAAAGCTGGCCAGGCAGTGAAGGTGAGAGCCTCTCCAAAAGGCATCTTGGGATGCAGTGCCACCGTGCGGATGGGACAATGGGTGTCCCATGAACAGCAGCGAGTCGGTTCCGCTCTGCGACTGGTGCTGCCCAGTGCAGGGGGCCTGAGTCCTGCTGGGATTACTGGGGACAGTGGGAACCTCTGAGCCAGTTAAACCTACGTAAGCCACGTGGCCGAGGGCGGCTTCTGGGTGCTTGCCCTTGGCTGTTAGTACTGGGTGAGGGGTCTTGTTCCAGCTTCATGTGGTGTCCCTGGGTGGGGGGAAGCTGCTGGGCAGACAGACAGGGAACAGCCTCCCCTGCCCCCCTCGCCATGCCCCAGCTGCAATGCTCTTTTTCCCCTGGATTAACTTAAAACCATACAAGCAGCCTGACAAACTCTGTTTTCCCTTGCTGGATGTTGTGTTTTGCATTTTTGCTGCACTTAAACCGTGGGATAATGCTTCTGTACGTGATTATAAATCCGATGGAGCCCCCACTGAGGTACCTGCCTTTCTGAGGAGCTTAAGTAATATTTTTCAAAAAGCACTTCAGTGACCTCTGAATTCCCATGGAGCACTTGAGTACACACGACCTGAGGCTTCAGTGTTATGAATCCAATTCTGAAAAAGCCTGGAAATTGATTTGTGGTTGTGTGAGACACACACAGGCTTCAGAGATGCAGGTAAAGTGATGACTTATTACCTGACTCTGGAAATGACTCAATGTTGGACCATCACCACGGGTATGCCCATAGTGTGTCCATCCATCCTGTGGCAGACCAGCTGGTGGTGTTGCTGGGTGCTTCCCACCATAGGAAAATGCAAGTTTGTGTTGAACAGAGGTGGGTTTTTTAAGTGTCTTTGCCAGTTGGGAAAGCCAGAATTACTAGAATAAATAGTGCTGATGGTGCTAGGATCTATCTGTCTTATGTTTATCCGGTGCCTCTACTGTGCTCACACACCTCAGGCTGTCTGCTTTGGGTCTGCAGTTATGTTCTTGTTAGCACCTGGGCAGGAGGAGGATTGGGATAGGTGATGGAAATTCGCCTGTGCTTCATGTCAGCCTTCCTTAGCATGTTAAAAAACATCTTCTATTTACAATGACAGTGGAAGCTTAAATCAAACCTTAAATATCCATCAAAATGTATTGGTTGTGGAAGTCTCCGCTTCCTGGGGGTGCAGTACTAGAAGGGATCATCTGATACTGCACAATCCACAGGAAAATGGGACCTGGGACAAGGTAAGGAGGTGAGGGAACAAACCTGGCTCTGCTGCCCTCAACAGAGCATCCTGTGGGTGCTGCTCCAGCTCCTGGCTTTGGTCTGGGGCTGGCTGCTGGGGTAGCATGTTGGTTGGCGAAGGCCAACCAGGGCATATCAGAGCTGCCTGCACACCTGCATAAAGTTAACTCTGTGTGGCTGCAGTTGGAAAATGGCCCTGAAGTCTGACTATGGTTAAGGAAACATCTCAAGCTGTGCTTCAGGACAACTTGCTTCCCCAGTAACCTTACACTGTTGAAGGGGAAGGAGGAGTAGCTGCTGGGTTATGGTGGGTCTCAGTCTCCTGCTGCCAAGCCTGGCTGGAGGGCTGATGCTAAGAAAATGGAGAACTTTTGCAGAGATCCAGATGCTGTCTGTGAGCTGAGCTTGCCAGGGGAGGATAAACTGCCCAAATAAACCTCTCTAGAGAACATGTCTGAGCCTGTGAAGGAGGCAGCAAGTGACACGAAAGCCAAGGGATGCAGGTGAAGATTCACAGCATGGTGGTCACAACCCTGTGCACTGGTTACCTGGGATTCAGCATGGCTTTGTGGATGCTTCCTTTGCCTAATTCCCACCCCCACCCCCAAAAATGAGGGAAGGATGCAGCATTGTGGGGAGCTCCCTGTCTGCATGGGGGGAAGCTGATGTTGCTGCACACCCAGCATGTTCAATCCAGAGCTGCTTTGGGATTGGGGGGGAGGAGATAGCTGCATCCTCAGGAAGGCTCTGGGATGTGGTTGGAGCTGAGAATTTCTAAATTTATATTTTTATTTTTCTTTCTAACTTTATTTTTAGACCCAACACTCACGGTGCCATGTCAGAGCTTGCCCAAAGTCTGACTCAGACTGTGCTGATGCCCAGGTGAAACAGCTCATGAGTCCAAGGCTGCATTGTTCTGGTGTTTGCCTGCTGTGGGAGATGATGTCATGCTCCTGGGCTCAAAAGCAGTAGACAACATCTTCCACCAGCTGCACACGGGGTACATCATGGCAGCGACAGGTGCCCTGCAGCCCCTCTGTCTCACTGGTGCTTTGCACTATTCAAGTGGGGAAAATCATGTTCCTGAAGGCAGAGGTGGCTGAGGGTAACAAGGATGCCTTGCCTGTGCCAAAACCAGCTTCTGTGGTATCTCCTCCCTGCTCACACCAGTGCTTGGTGCCGTGGGTTGGTCATGGTGTTGGGAGGGCGTCAAGTCCCCAGGACCTTGCTGTGACATCTATTTTATATTTATAAATGAGGAGGCTGTAGAGGAACATCCCTTGGAGATGGGAAGCTGGTGTGTGTGTGTGTGCTTAACTTGCATCCCACTGAACACCTTCATATGAGAGATTGCAAACACACCATGCTTGCCACCATCCACGAGAGGACCTGTGATGCTGCAAGAACCTGGATAAGGCAGCTCCAGCTCTACAGGACTCTTCCCCCAGGCACTTCACCCAAGCTCTCCCAGGCAGTTGCCACTTCTCTGAATGGCTCAAGAGCTCACAAGAAGTCAAACTTCTACATTTTGGGCATATAGATGGAGACTTGTGTCCTGGGGAGGAATCAGCATGTGTGTCTGTGCACACACACAGGCTAAGAAATTCCTGTCATGGGGACTACTGCAGCAGTTGGCTGTAGTCCCTCTGGTCAAAAAGAGTGAATCTTCAATTTCTGCAACACCAACAGCAAGGTGGTGTGGAGGCAACTGGTGGCTTTGGCAGGTTCGTCCCTGAGGGTCAGGGAAAGGACTCGCAGGGCTTTGTGGCAGCCTGTTCCCACAAGAGATGGTTTCACTCCCACTTCTTACATGGAAGATAATCAATTTTTTTGAGGTTTTTTGATGACTTTTTTCTTTCTTTTTTACAAAACACCTGGTCAGGATCTCTCACCACAGCAATAGCCACAAAACCCCCTTGGTTTGTCTGGAAAAACCTGAACTGGAACCTGTGCATCTGAGCTCAGCCTGAAGATGGGTTTTGGCAAGAGACCCCTGAGCTCCCACACCCCAGCAGTGATATACCAGAATCTTATTCTAAGCTAAACAACCACAGATGCCAAGAGGAGTCCAACTTGCAAATTCTTGCAGGATCTAAACTAGGAGTTAAAGAGAAACCATCGCTTCAGGGAAATGTAATTTAAGTTGTGGTTCCTGGCCCTATCTTACCTCTCTGAAAGCAGCAGAGAGGTTAATAGGAAGTGACTTTCTTATGGGTTTTTGTGGATCATGCCCTGTGAAAGGGCAAGAATAATTCTCCCTGTCACAAAACCCCCAAACGCTTTGAATGGTTACAAACTGCTATTAGAGCATCCCAACCTATTAAATCCTGCAGGTTTCAGGGTCATTCCATTAGCTGCGCTGCTGCTGCATCCTAAAGGATTTTCCCACAGGGTGTGGCTTCTCAGGGAGCTTGAACTACATGTGCTGGCACTCTAAAAAAGCCAAAATAAGGCTGTTTCTCCTTTTGCATAATGAGGATTTTTATCTCCCTTTTTCTTTTCAAAATTTTTTCTTCCCTCTCCAGCTCTTTCAGAAAGGATCTGAGGTTGTGCCTGGGCACTGGTACCCTTGCAAGCTCGGGCAGAGAGATGTGGGGTGGTGTGTGTGGGCTTTCTCCTTCAGCAGCAGGTGCTTGCCTGGATGGGTGGGCTTATGCAGGGTAAAGGCTGCTTGTTGGGCACAAGATATGATCGAAGCTGGCATATAATGCCCCCAAAAGTTGATTTTTATTGGAGTTTTAAATGATCTTTACTATTTCTTGCTCTGCCTTCCCAGACTAACATGATCCATGCAAGCTGTGGCTGGAGCTGGCTCCCTGTGGGACTGACTGTCCCTGGCTTTCTACCTTCCTGGCATGCATCAAAGCTGATGTGTCCTTCATGTGCCCCTGTGATGGGGTGGGAGCACGGAGATGATGCCATCAGCAACAGGAGCTGCATCTCATTGCTCCTGTGCCTGGTGCCTCTGAGAAGCGGGTGGCAGGGAGCAAAAGGGGCATTGAGCCCTTACTCTGCGGGGTTTCCTGTAACTGGGAAGGGAAGCCCTGCTCCCAGTCTCCTCCAGCAGCCAGCAACCCGTCAGCTGCTGGTTTGGTTTATTTTATTCCCTCAGCCTTTACTTCTGTTCTTTGCCTCTGCCATGCTGTCTCCAAAGGAAATCACAGCCACTCATCTGCGAGCATGGGGGCCTGGTCTGGGGAGAGGCCTCCACCCCAGGCGTTCCTGAGTGGGGATAATGCTGTTCCAGCACTTAGACTGTCTGGGCTGAGAGCTCAGTGGGAAAGCAGTCTCCAAATGGCTTACATGCTTTATATTAAGACTGGTGGACAAGGCATTGATCCTGTCCAGCTCTGTGTTGCTGGTGCCTTCCTGTGCGCTAGCACAAGTTTTATCTTTTTTTTCCCTTCTGCTCTTGCTTTTTTTTGTCTTTTTTTTTTTTCCAGGTTTTTCCTCCTACATCAAGCAGCTATAAGCAGCTTTGTTTCAAAATGACTGGCAAAGATCCCAATCCTGTGAAATCCCTACTCAGTCTCTTTGGAGCTTCCCAACCATCCCGACACTGGAGGTAAGGGTTACCTTCTCAGTGCAAAACTCCTAAACAACAGCGTCTGAAAGCCAACCATACAAGTTTCCCTTCAAGGCTCCATTCCCTGCCTTGATTTCTAATCTTGATCTGCTCATGGATTTTTCCCAACTCGTTATTTATCAGGGCTGGAGCTTCTGGTGATGACAAAAATGGGAGGTTTTTTCAGCAAGGTCCCTGAGCAGCCACAACTGGTTTGTCATTAAGGTCCCTGTGCACAACTTCAACCTGAAGTTGGGCAGAGCTTCTCTTCCAATATCCCTCCTATTCTTCACTCTCATTCCCTCTTTTCCCTTTGGGAGATCTGCTGCAGTGTATTTCACCCCCCTATGCCCACCCACTCCCCTGTATCTAGCAGAGTTTGATTTGGAGACCATCCAGGAGAGGAAGGACTTGCAATTGCTTTGGCCTCTGGTGAGTAGTTGTGACTTCACAGTGTTCTGTTGGGAAAGAGATTAAGAAGGAGAAGTCCTGCCTGTGACTGAAAATGGACTTGTGGTGATAAAAAAAAATGTCCCTAGGCTATCTCTAAGGTTGGTGCTATCTCCTGCATTTTTTTCCAATTTCCCCCCTTCCACCCTTCCCATATATATATATATATTTAATATTTTTTTGTTAGCTCTATGTATTTCACAAGTGCCCACTCATTTAAAAGATACTTCTTCCCTTCTTGGGCATTCACAGGTGGTACCTTAAACCCCTGGAAGCAGTGGGGAGCAGAATCGCAAATTTTTAGGGGAGCTCTGGGTGAAACGAGCCAAGAAGTGTCTGATGGAAAGGCTGCTGGAGTCAGGCTTGTCATCTTGTTTATGGGTGAGGAGTGGAGAAATGCTCCCATCTAGCATTGACTTTGGGGATCAGCACAACCAGAGACACTTGTGTATGGGGGTGTCCTCGCTGGGGCCAGGCTAGGATCCCCCCTTAATTAGGAAAGGCACCTGGTTGTGCTGGCTTGGTGTCAGAACAAGGAGGTGCCATGTAGCCCCTGGTGACCAGAAGAAACACTGACAAATGGCAGGGTGGAAAGAAAAAACAGATCAGAGAAGGTGTTAGAAAGCAAACAAGGTCAACATGTCTGCACACACATGCCTGGGCATGGCAAACAGGCTGATGTAGATGTCATAGTACCTTGAGCTAAGGCTTAAATATCATTACAGGGACTTGGGGGGACAAATGGGAACCCAGTGTGGCTTGCTGGGGAAGAGCAAGCTGGGAGTGAAGGACAGGAGTGCACCCAGAATAGGGCAGGCTTGCCCAGAAGCCTCGCAAGGGGCTGGCACCTGCCTACTTCAACATGAGTGACTCACAAGGAGTGAAACTGTGGTGGGACAGACCCCATGTGAGTGGTGAGGAGGTGAGTGCGTGAGGGGCCCTTCATACTCAGGCCACCTCAGCGTGGCCCAGCATGGTGGTAACAGCATCTTAAACTATGCTGGCATCTCTTCAGTTCTATGGCTGTGTTGGTGCAGCATCTCATTTCCCATGATGGTGGAAGCTACTGGAGCAGCTGCTACTTTGGACTTGATTTGGGCTTTAGAGCAAGAACCAGTTGAGGAAAAAGTGGAAGGTGGTATCAGGAAGTAAGTCTCGGAATAGTGGAGCCTGTAATGCCAAGGGAAAGGGGGAGCAGCACAGTAAGGATAATGGGGTGCAAGAATCTCAGGGAACTGGTGGGGTAACACCTCTAGGGAAGTATGACCCAGGAAGTGAGTGCAGGCAAGCTGGTGATGAACTGAAATGACAGCTTTAGGGCATCACAGCCACCCATCCTGATGCAGAAGAATGAGAGGTGATGCAGAGACCTCATGGACCTCAGACCCAAAGAAGAGTGTCAGAAAAGGGCAACTGAGGCCAGAGACCTGGCAAAGGGGGAGAGTAGAGCCATGGCCATGCAGATAGGTAGGAAGTCAGAGGTGCGAAGAAGCACTGGTGGGCTGTCCAAGACTGTGCAAAAACCTGTTGCAAACATGTAGGAAGGGAAAAGGAGAGCTGAGGAAAGCCCAAGCATGTTGCTTCAATGGAGGAGGAAAGCTGAGGGATTCAGCATGGGTTTTGCTTCAGCCTTCTGCTGTACCAAGCTAATTAGGACAGGATGATTATACTGGGCGGGAGCCCAACTCGGGAAGGGGGAGAAGACCTTCGAGGGTGTTTAGATCTGTCGGGTGTGCTTGTGTTGACAGGACCTGCTGAAACTCTACTTCCTCTCCCATGTACTTCCAGAGCTAAGCCAGCCTTGGAAGCATTTAGGACTTCTTCAAGCGCTGTGTGAGCCCAGGGCCAGCTGAGAGCTGCAGTGGGGCAACCCTGGGAGTTAGAGGCTTCAGAACAGCCAGTGATGCAAGAAGTAGTTATTAAACAATCAATTTGTAAGGACATGGAGGATAATGAGGTTAGAAAGTAACAACCAACATGGGTTTGTCAGGAACAAGTCATGTGAAACCAATCTAATTTTCTCCTCTGACAACAGGGTAACTGGGCTTGCAGATAGGGGAGTGGAGGCAGGTGGGCTGGGGCTGGGCTGGTGCTGTGTGGCAAGCAGCCCTGTGAGGGTTGGGGACCTTGGGCCGAGTTTCTGGGCAAGGTGAAGAGCATGGAAGTGAGAATGAGAACCTTGATGTATGATGTCTTCAGCTGCCTTCTGAAGTCTTCCCCTACGGTGGTGCTTGTATCGCTGCAGGCTGATGTGCTTGCTTCTGTGTCCACCCCAATGCTGCAAGGATCAGCCCTGTCCTTGCTCATTGCCATCATCTGGTCAACATGTCCATCACCTCTGTGCAGGGGCTGCCCTCGCTGGGGGCACACAGCCAGCACTAACTGCTTTCCCCTGCCCCATCTCTTGGGTTCCAGACCCGGAAGGGCAGCCCTGCCCTAAAACAACCTTTGCAGGGCTTGCCCAGGTCATTTGTCACCATGCTTTTTATAGCCTCTTCTGCTCATGCTGCCGCACAGCATCCCCCCTTCCCCACATCTGCACCTCCACCTTGTGTCTCCTGGGACCGCGGTTCTGCCATGCTCCTTGCGTGGCTGCATTTGTCTTAACGATTGACCCCTTCAGTTATTATTAGCCTCATGGTCACCTCTAGCACTGCTTGTCATGAGGAATTAGAAATAGTCCTCTCTGCATCATAGTCCTCATTAAACCAACCATCTCTTTTACCTGCCGCAGTCGTCACCTCATTATATCTCCATTACCTTTAACAACAACTCCATTACCATCCATTATCTTTCTTATCATCTCCTTTACAAGCTGTTATCTGCACCTCCTCCTCTACAGCCATCCCCTCCTCAATTACGTTTCCATTATCTTTATTACTGCCCCATTACAGTCATAATTATGCCCATTACAATTTTGAGATCTGCGTCTCCATCCAGACAACTTGGTGCTCCATCAGAGCCATCACCAGCAGTGTGCCTTTCTCTCCCAGTGCTCCTCATTGCCTTCGTCATCTACTTCAGCTACTGCCACCTTTCCTGCATTTGTAATCATCCTCATACCAATGGCTGTATCTTAATTTTTTTCATTATGTCTTTATAGTCCTTTGCTGTTATTGCTTCCCTTTATGGGCCATTCTCCTCTCACTGAAGTCTCATAGTTGGGATGGGTACTGAGCTGTGTCCGGAGACTCAGGTGAGTGATATTGTACCTGTTTGCACCAGCCCTGAGCAGGTGCCTTCACCCCATCGCTGTCCTCTATCACAATTCCAGCATTTAATCTCCATTGCAGACCTAATTACTGGCATTATCTTTCCATTATCCTTTAGCTCACCTCTGTGTCAGCTTCCCTGATGGGTGTGACCACCTCCTCTAGCCCATAGTGCCCTCCTGCCTGGGTGGAGGAGCATGCCTGACCTTCTCTGATATTTTTTTTTCCAAACCTGGAGCTGGACAACAGCTCTAGGGAAAAATTCTCCTTTATAATGACCATAATATCTGTGTGAAGTTAGTAGAAAAAGTGGTTTTGTTGTGCAGGTACTGAATTCTGGAGGTCCAGACCTTGAGAACCACATGCTGTTGGTGTTGGTTTCCCCTTGTCTGCTGCATTACAGTTTCAGCTGTGCTGCCAGACCTGCCTGTGCCCTCCCAACACCGCCTTCATCACCCAGACACCACCTTGGTATCTCAAGAGCAGCATTGCCAGCACGCTCATTGGCTTTAAGGGGAAGGGAAGAAAATCATCTGGTGGCATGGCATCGCTCCTGATCTCATGGGTGGTTTCTGAAGGAGCCTGCCTTGCTGGGTCAGTGTGCTCAGGCCATCATGGACCACAGCTCCTTGGCTAATCACAACCATTCCTCCCTGTACAACGTATCATGGACTAAAGATGCAAACTGTGCATCTAAAAAAAAAAAACCAAACCAAAAACCTAGAGGTGCTGGGATGCAGTGGGAAGAGGGCAGGGAGAGTCTCATCACTCCTGCCCAGGAGCAGGTTATGGTTTGGGGTGCCGCGGAGGAGTAGGGTGCTGGTTTATCTCCCATACAGCCCAAAGCAGCACTCTGCCAGCACGTCCCGTGCGCGTGTTCCTCAAGAGGATGTTGAGGGACTGGAGTAGTTATGGAGAGATGCAAAACTCCCTAAGGATGGGGGAAAAACTGCCGAGTTTAGAGAGCTCAGGCTGCTTTAGTTTATCACAAAGATTGAGAGCTGACTTCCTGGCTTCCTATAAGAACTGTCAAGGCAAGGAAATACTAAAGAAGGTACTAAAGAGCTCTTTACAGCCGTGGGGAAAGGCAGAGCAGGAGCGATGCTTTGGGAGTGAAGGCAGGCAAATTTGGATGACAGATGCAGCACACGGAGTTTAAAGTGAGAGTGATGCCCCTTCCTAGAAGCTCAGGGAGGCCGCTGGAAAGGATGTGGTTGCAACAGCTCTAGAGGGATGTTTCCGCCTCCCTAAACCCTATTGCTCTGCGGGCAATGCTCGGCGGCAGGCGAGCCAGTAACGCTTGCAGGTAATTAACATCTCTGTTGCACGAGGGGATGTAGCTCATGTTCGAACACCCCTGGGTTATTTCCCACAATCGATAAGCTTTGTAAATAATGTATCCCGCGGGAGGGGGGGAGGAAAAAAACCCTGCTACCTTGGGCTTATCTGATTTTGTGCTCTGTTTGGCTTCACAGCGCTGAGAGGGGATGTGGCTCAGAGGAGGGAATAGAAGGGATAAATAGGGAAAGGGGGGAGGGGAGCAGCACCTTCCCCTCCCCCCTCTTTACTGCTGCTGCACCCCCTGAGGTGGCACGGGGCGGGGTGTGTGTGGAGGGGAAGGTGATTAAAAGCTTGGGGGGCAGGGAGGGGTGGGGATGTGTGAGCTGTCATCAGCCGTGCCGAGAACTGGGTAGACGATACCCCAGGGCTGTGCTGCGGACGCTTTTCCTAAGTCTGGCTTAGTTCAAGCAGGCCAGAGGAAGGGCAGCAAAGCAGTTGGCATCCCTCTCCCATTACTTCTTCCCTCCACCCCTTGCAAAGGCACCTGATGGAGCCCAGCTTGGCCCAAACCACAGGGCAGTGCCCTCTTCGAGGGGTGCGGGGACAGTGGGGTACTCTTGTTGGGCCATACTATTCCTATGGGGATGCCAGGAGAGCACCAAAGCACCCAGTGACGCTGTGGGGAGGTTGGATATCACACGAGTTTATAAGCTGCTCTTGGGGTCAAGAGGAAGGATTTAACTGAAGAATTGGGAAGTAGCACCGGGATGGAGATCAGTTCTCTGGGCTTTTGGTTTTAATCCATAGCCACAGGTTGCCTCTGAAAAACCATAAATCAGGACTGTTGGAGTGAGCAGCAGGAGATGTGCCATGACCCCGCTGCTCTACCTTAGGAGGGGGTTAGTAAATAAAAGGGAGGAACTGGGGGAAAGCAGGCAAAGCACCTCCAGGATTGAAATAACATCCTTGGTAAGCCCTGGGTAGTGTTTTCTGCTGCCCAGCCTGTTTGCTGAACAGCTGGAGCCACAGCATCTGGGAGGCTTTAATGAATTCAAAGGAAAGACTGGTTTCCCTGCTATAAAACACAGAATTACACTGGGCAGTAGAGCACAGGTGTTTTTTTACAAGCTTTGAGGTGCTGGTAACTTTTGGGGAGGCCAGTAATAATTCTGGAGTTGAACTGGGGTAGCCCACTTTTCCCCATCAACCCTCGCAAGGATCCCATCCTGCTGCTTGGCAGTTTGTTTGCCCTCATGGCAGGTGCTTTCCATCATGCACAGATGACTGCAGATAATCCATCACCTCCTAGTTGGGACCTGGACCTGGAAGGATGGCTTTCACCACCCTTCCTCTTGCAAACCAGTTGCATCTGGGGACGCTGGACCCCCCTCTCCCCCAAGAGGGATGTGCTGGGCTGGATGAGCTGCAGTTCAGAGCAAATATGCTGCAAACCACAGGGCTGAGAAGGGAGCACCTTGGGGAGTCTTTAAATGCAGCTTAATTACATTAGCACTACACCAGATGAGGGGCTAATTTACCGACTCCAGACAGAGGCTTTACTCCTTGCAACAACATGAAAACAAAAGCAAGCACAGCCCCGTGCAGGGGCTGACTGCACCAGGGGACTTTCTAGTCCCCGAGCATCTCTGATGGGTCAAGAGCTGCTGCTGAAAGTGCTGGTATTCCCTTACAAAGCACCAGCCCCAGGGGCTTTGCTGGCAAGCAGGTTTTTTACGTGTGCCTGACCTAGGAATTACCCATGAACAACCCTACCTGTAGGACTAAATTGACAGTTACCATCTAGGGCTTGCCTTTGCTTCCTGCTGCCCGGGGGAAGGTGTTTTTCAAGGCAGCACGGATGCTCGCTGCTCCCCACCGGCTGGAGAGCTTTGCTCTGAGCTCGGCTGAAGGACGGTTCAGCGGTCCTATGGTTTACATGTCAAGCTTTGTGTAGCTGGCACCACCTCCTGGTCTAATTTGGGCGCCAAAAGCTCATCTTCTACCCCGCTCTCCCCAGCCCCAGGGACTGCCTATATCTTGCTCGCCCTGGGCTGTGGCTGCCCGGAGCAGCGTTGCACTGCAGGGACCAGCCAGTAGCACGCGTGGCCCCATCAGGGTATCATCACTGTATCTCAAAACTCCTTTCTAGGCTGATGGAAACTTGCCTGGCAAAATTTCCAGCCCCCCCTGCCCCCCGGGTAGCTCTGGGAGCTGGAGCCCAGATGGTCTGAACAGATTACTGCAGCCTCCGGGGCCATCCACCCCGGGCACTTTGGCAGGTCTGAATTCCCTCCAAAAGACAAAAATAAATAAAATCTCTCAGCATTAAATGCTGGGAAGACCATGAAAAGCTGTGTACACAATGAAAACAAATATATGGTTAAATAACCTCTCTAACAGTATTTCTATAAAATGCCTCTCTAAATAATGCCAAGCAAAAGGCTTACTCCATCCTGATTAACCTCAGCTGGGGGAGATTGTCTGTGTCACATTGTTACTGTCAGCCGATTAAAAATGAATTAAACAGAAAACAAGGCCCAAAGCATCCTCTCTCTTTCCCCAATTCAAGGCCAAAATAAAAATAATAAATGACATAACCCTGTAGCACCCAAGAGCGAACTTGGCCCTAAGTCACCACAGCCTGAGGGGGATGGAGATGGGACGGAGATGGGATGGAGGGACTTGGCCACAGTCACCCCATGAAGAGGTGGCAGGACCAAGTGTAAAGGTCATAAAGGATAAAGGGGATGCTGATACGGATCAATTAAAACAATCCAAATGAGCTACCAAGTCCTTCACCTCTGAAACAGGCCCCCTTTTTTGAAGGACTGGAGTGAGCTAAAGAGACTTTTTAACAGCTCTCTCTTATTTTTGTCTTATTTTTAGGAAGCCCAGCAGATTCTTGTGGTCACTATATCCAAAGAGAAGTGCGAAGGCACAAATCTCATGTGTCAGCCAGACAAATCCATCCCGATGGCAGTGTGCTTCGAGCACCAAAAGCCAGTGGTAGGTGGCCTCTTTCATGCAGCAAAACCCCATTCCAGTGCACTTCCAAGAGAAAACACTGCCAGCAGCATCACTGGTGAGTACAGAGGAGAGGGAAACAGTGGGCAAACCTTGCAGTTGGTACCCTGCGCAAGTACCCTCTTTCCCCATGGAGGCAAGCTCCCAGGAAAAGCCGCTGAGTAACGGAAACTCCTCCAGCATTCCTCCTTTAGCCACTGTTTAGTTGTTTTCATTTTCTCCATTATTTTTTTCAATTACTGAGGAGCAATCATTGGGTCTCAGCAGGACCCATCAGCCAAGGTGCCCCAAGGTTCTCCCTGGCATGGGATTGAACAAGAGGCATCCTAAACTCAAGTGATGAAGGAGAAAGGGCTCAAAATCTAGGCGTTAGGGGGTTGCATCCTCCACTGAAGCTGGGCTGGTGACCCTGCTGTGACGTCCCTGCAGTCCCCAATGCTATCTAGTCAGAAGATTTTGGGTCTTATAGAATCCCCTGGGTTGGAAGAGACCCTTAAAATCATTGAGTCTTGGGGTAATGATGCTGGCAACATCCATGTTGCCAACACATCTTGGATACCAACCCACATTATAAAGGAGCACCTAAATGCTACCTCTAATTACAGAGAGGAGTAAATCTCCTAGGTTATTTTCTCCAAGTGTCTTTGACATAATAAAGAAGAATAATTGACAATCAAAGGGACCTGCCGTCCTGACACTTTAACGACAGCCTATTTTGAGACACCAAAATCGCAACTCAGCAATTCTAGAAGTTGTAAAAAAACTGTTGTAAAAGCTTCTCTCTATCCAAGAAGTTGTAAAAGTTTGTCTCCAACGATGAGGGGAAGATGACTGCTGGGGGGGTGCCCCTGCTGGATGCAGTCCCTCGGAAGAGATGAGGGTTCCCCTTCCCCACCAGCATCCAACCTTGTGGAATGCGTGGGGACCTGATGGCTGTGGGGGAGAACAAAGCATCACCAGGGTGGGCTTTTTTTCCACCTTAGAGCCAGGCCATAGCAAGAGCATTTAATTGTCTTAATGGGGAGGCTTATTTCTCCATGAGATGTACAGCTATCAAAAATGCTCTATACATGGGGGCAAGATTGTTGCTCTATCCCCTCCCGCTTTGCAACGCTGGGACATCCCAGTAGGAAACAAACCTGCAGTGCTGGCACCCTAAAACTAGCAGAAAACCCCACTGTGAGCATTACAGGCACACTGTGCATTCTACACATGCACGTGTATGCATCTCTGAGCATCCTTTTGAGGTGTAAGGCAATGGAATTAACAGTGCAGCCGTCAGTGGAGGTGGCAGGGGCTGGTTAAGGGTAGAGGGAAAGCAGCATGGTGCTGGGATACGGTGCCTGGCTGCTGCCAGGAATTAGCACTGAGGTGGCATGCACTTTGTTTTGAAAAGCTCTTCCAACTTTGGCTGTAAAATTAATGGCTGAGCAGGTAGCTGGGAAAATAGGAAGCCGTAACAACGTAACTTGGCACTTGGTGGGGGAATTGCGAGGAGCTGTGCTGGGGAGATGCTGGGTTTTGACTGTATTTCTTTTCCTTCCAGAGAAGCTGGGTGCCCTAGCATGGTGGGCACCGCATCCTCTGCCCTGTGCCCCCAGCTCTCCGTTACTGCTCTCATCTCACTGCTTCTTCCCACCCCCCACCCTCCTTGCCCGCATCCCTTGCATGTTTATCTAGCTCTCCGGCCTCTCACTCCCTGCTTTATTCACTGTCTACTCTTCCCAGCCCTTATCTTCTGCTTCTGGTTAGAACTTCACCTATTTATATGCTTAACCTTTGCCTCTCTTTCCTCTGCCTCTTTAATCCATGCATCAATCTTGTTTATGGCCTGCATCGTGCTGCCCATCTCGGGTGCATTACCAGAGAGCTAATACAGCCCCATCTGCGTGCCCTCTCTCCTAAGCCACCCTTGGCTCCAGCTCCTCCAGGGAAGTGTGATGGAAGAAGCGTTTTTGGCACTGGAGCACGAGGCACAGGAGCTCAACAACCCAGAACAGGGGATGCTTCCCTTCCTTGACACTTTTGGCTCTGAGCGGAGAGGTTTTGCCCTGCAAATGGGCATCGAGAAACCTGCAGGTGGTGAACACGTGCACTCAACCTCCTGCATCCCTTCATTCTGGGATGCTCAGGAACCTGTCCACCCCATAGAGGGCAGTGGGTTTGGGGAAAAGCTCCCTGTTTTGGTGATGCTGTGGGATTGATACCCAGGGCAGCTTTTCCAAGTGGCCCAGAAGCTGAAAATCAAGCAAGGAGGCCCCTGAACTGAACATCCTCAATCCGTGGCCTTATCGCTACCCGCCACCAGCTGCTCCAGCACCACAGCTCCACGCCTTTCCTTGACCTCCCCATTCCCACTTTGTCACTGCATCCCATAAAGCTGCATCACGGAGCCCAGCACGTCCCTGCATGTATTTTTATTACCTCCTCTCCCTCCCCGGAGAGTGGGAATTTTCCTCTTGCTGATTCACGCCTCCATCACGTCATTTCGTTTTTAGCGCTGACGCTGGTTGCGCTCACCACAGGGAAAGGCTAAAACCCCAAGCTGCTGCTTTGGGGACTGGCCCTCTGCCAGCCATGTGCTGCCAACTCAGCCAAAAACCTGCGCCTGTGCTGAGGAAAGCCAAACCTCTCCCACCCTTGGGGTCACCTAAGGGAAAATCTGGGGCGGGGGGGTCCTGTTTTCTCCCCGCTGCCCTATCCCCAGTCCTGTGCCCCCTGCAACTGGGAGCAGCACACCTCAAACTTCCAAAAAAGCCTTTTTTTTTTTTATTTTTTTTTTTGTACAAAAGTCCCCTGGCTCTTCCCTTGGAGCCATTAAAGTGGTGATAAAAAGGTCCAGGGGCTGATCACATGAGCATCACCCACACCCCTGGTGGGCTGGAGCCATTCACAGCCCTGAAAGGGTGTTGGGGAGGGACAGCAACCAGATTCCCCATGGGCACCTTTCTGGGGGGTTCAGCAGCTGGATTAGCAGAACAGAGGATCTCAGGTATGCTCAATGGGCTTTGCCATTTATTTTCTATCCCAGGAAGGTGCCTTGCTTTGGGGCTTTTTTCCCTATTAAAAAGGCTGAAGAAGCAGATGATCCAAGCCCCTTCCTTCCCAAATCCCAGAATTTCAGCATTCCTAGCAGTAATCCTGCCTTCCACTACCGAGGTGTAGTGGGGTGGCACAAGACTCTCTCTGCCCAGGAAGCGATTTCCAGGGTTTCCAAGCAATTCCCACTTGGCAAAAGGAGGCACAGACGCTTGGGAGTGGCTCAGGAGCGCTGCTGCCTGCTCAGCTCAGCTCCCCTGGGGATGGAGGATGGCCACCGCGTGGGGTGGAATGAGTTTGGAAGGTCTCAGCTGCACCCGTGTGCTCTGCCTGAATGCTCGGACCAGGATGGGGGAAACAAACCCCCCCCGCACGGAGCAGCTCCGCATCCCCTGCGGTCCCCGCAGGAGTCCTGGGAGGTGGGAACATCTCCCCTTTCCTCCCTCACTCTCCTGAGGCCGGAGGATAATGAGCAAGTTAACGAGCCCCGCAGTGGTAAAGTCAGGGTGGCTTCAGCTCCTGCCTCTCTGTCACGGCGCAAATTACAGGGAAATGGGGATTTTGGCATTCAGCTGCGGTGCCAACATTAGGGATAATCAAGCCGTGCCCCTCACAGGGACAGGGCTGCGGGGTGCAGGGAGGTGGGAAAGGGAATGAGAATATGGTAATTATGGGTAATTACAGAGTAAGGAGGAGCAATTAACGCTGCTGGCCTGTGATGTAAGCAAGGTGGCACTTGCAGCCACGGGCTTGGGACACTTCAGGGTACCAGCGTGGCCACCCTGGGGACTGATGATGGCACAGGGGGAGGAGGTGGCGCAGCTGCCAGGCTGCCCCTACCCCAGCAAATAAGAAGTTAAAGCTTTTCCTGGTGGGAATAGGAGCTATGTACTGGGACCGGCTCTCACTGGAGGCTCTGGACTTGTCCTGGATGCTGGTTTCCATACTAAAAGGGGTTTTCCTTCTCCCCACTTTTCTGCATTAAAACATTTGGTTCCAAGTGACAGCAAGGAAAAAAAAAGGAAGAGAGAAGAAGGGATGCAGTTCCCTGGAGACAATGGTCGGGGAAGGGCCAGTGGTACCCACAGATGTCACGAGTTTGCAAAGCCTCTACCAGACCAAGCCCACGGTTGGGGCAGTCCCAGCTCTGGAGGACAGCAAAGAGCTTTAGTCTCTGCAAAGCCCCAAAGAGGACGAAGCTCCCTCACTAAGGACCACCCACCCTCAGACACCGAGCCCTGGGGATCCCTGCAACTCAGGAGCAAGCCCAAGCCAGATATCAGCTGCATTTGTGGCTCTGATCTAGTTTGGAGAGAACCCTTTTACCAAGGTCAAGCAGCAGGGAATGTATGTCTGTAGCTGGCTGTAGGACTTGGGAGGAACATGCTGCCCTCCACCCAAAAAACCACTCCAAACCCAATTTTTCATTCCAGTTTAATTTTTAGCCTGTTGAGAATGGCCGGTGCTCCCTCCTGAGCCTGCCCTGGCTTGGGTCTGGAGTATCCCAAAGCATCCCACCCTCAAACGTAGGAGTTATCCCTGGATGGCTGTCAGGGTCTGGGCACAGCCACGTCCGCGGCTTAGTGGGATCCGAGGAAGGATTAGACACTGAAAGGGATAACAAGAGAGGATAAAAGCTTAGCAGGGATAAGAGCCCCTGGTGCATCAGGGCGTGAGGCAAATACCAATTGCCCGGGGTTGAGGAGGCAGTTTCCCTCCAGGATGTGATTTACAGCTGTGGGCAGGATGCTGCCAGCAAATTGGTACAGACACATCCCTGCCCGCTGCCTAGAAGCAAAGCCGAGATTTTCCCCAGTGTGGGGACAGTCATGGGTGTTCATATGTAGAACACACTCACAGGTGAAAACAAGTTTGAAGAAAGCCCCTCCAACTCAGCATTGGTTAGTGACTCAATTTATACTCCAAAGACTCAGATCTGTTCCAATTCCCTTGGTGTCCCATTTAATAAGACTCTGAGCATTGCCATCAGCCATGTAAATGATGAATCCCACTGGTTTCTGCCATGGGACATTCCCCAAATAAACTCACATGGTTTTGGGAGGAGGGGAGCCCACACTGGGCTGGATCTCAACAGCATCCTCTGTGCCAGCTCCTGGCAGCGGGACTGGGCCGTCCGGACATGGGCAGAGGGATGTGCCACCTACCCCAACTCCTTCTCCCTCTGGGATCCAATCTGAGGTCCCTCCTCCCTTGTCCCAGTTGATGGAGAAATGTCCCACTGGGTAAGGTGGATCATGAACCCCCAACGTGATGTCTGCACTGGATTTGGTGAAACCCAAACTCCTGGGAGGGGTGGAAATAAAAGCCACAGGTGCCAGCCTGCTGTGCTCAGGTCTCTCATGTCAGGCAGCGGCTTGTTAAAAAGCTGACAGCAGCCAAGCTGACGCAGGCCATATGCCAAGGGAGGGGACAAATGTCCATGCTGGCACCATCTGGGTATGGTTTGGGGGGGGGGTGTTTCCTCTGCCTGTACCACTGGCTGGACCCCTCTCCGTGGGCGAGGAGCAAATCAGTGCTGGGGAGTGGAGGGGAGAATCAGCAGTGGGCAGGAGACCATCATTCTGACAGCACATGGCATCACCACTCTGCCTCAATTTCTGCTGAATTTGAGAGAAAAGCATTTTTCTGGGGCTGGGATGGGGCTTGCACACACAAAGATCTGACCCACGGTGTGCTGAACACGCTCCTAATTTCCACCCCCAGTACCCAGCCTGGCTGCACAGGACCTGCAAGCTGCCAGCAACGTGCACAAGTGTGGGATGCAGCGATGGTGTACAAATCCCCCTGCTCCAGCTGCATTTAAAATCAAGATAATGTCTTGTTCTTCTCTGCAGACTACTCAGCCCAGTCTCTGCTCTGCTTTAGCTAGCCCGGGGCAGAGGAGCAGAGGTTTGGTCCCAGCTGAGGGAGGCACACGCCTTGCCCGGCTCATCGGGATGCTCACCCAGCTGCTTATGCAGGACCCGTGTGTGACATTAGAAATCCCTTTCTCTCAGTTGGACCTTGCTCTGCCATTGGCTTCCTGGTATGCCACACAGGGATTTCTCCTCTGGTTACTCTGGGACCTGAATAGGATGCACAAAGGCAGGACGGGGAGGCAGCCCTGCTCCAACTCGAGAGCCAAGCAAGGATGATCCTGGGCAGAGTCAAACTTGCATTAAGTTAAGGAAGGCTGGGCTTTCACCTGGGGTTTAATGGCTAATTCCAAGCCCAGATGTAAAACCCAAGCTCTCACTATTTAAAGTCATTAAAGGTCCCCTGGTTCATTCCGCAAAGGGTAGGCACATTAACCCGCCCGCCTGGCCGCCCTCCTCTAACTGCATCCTCATCCCACAAAGTCCCCTGACATTTGCAGCTGCTCTTTTCGCTGCCTCCTCTTGCTTCTCAACTCAGCGTTTTGAGGCATTTGCTTCTTGTCTTTCCTGAGCATCTCAGAGCACAAACAATGCTCCAGAGGAAGAAGAAAAGGCCTGTTATCAAAGCACCAGGCATAAACCCATCTCTATTATGGAGAGATTAATTTGTGCTCTGATTAATACCTTAAAAATGCAGAGAAAAGCCCTCCCTCATGCAGCAAGGGGCATGCGGGCAAAGCATCGCCCCTTGCCAGGGCTCACTGATGCCTGTTCTGCCTTCACCACCTCTCCTGCCAGTTCCCATCTCCATGGAAACCTGCCCTCCTCCTTCCCTCCCTGCCTTCACTCCTGCTAATCCAAGGAAACCAGTTGCTTTCTGCATCCCGAGGAGTTTTTCCCTGAACCGGCTGGACACATCCCGCCCCGGGGCAGGCAGTGATGCCCCTCTTCCCTCCAGTACCTGGCAGACCCTGCGCAGCACCGACTGGGGGGAATAAAGGGCGGGGGGGGGGCGGGGGCTGTGCTGCTATCTTGGGCAAGCAAGGGCAGGGTCCTTCCTGATCCTGGCCCTTCTCATCACCTCTCCTCCCTTCTGGTCCTTCTGGGGCTGTGTCTCCTCTCCCAACCCTCCTTACCTCTCCCCCACCCTGACTCCCACCCCTGTCTCTCTCACCACTTCTGTTTATATCGGTAAAACACTTGCCCAGATCAAACACAGTTTCCTGATAAACACGTTTCCATTGACTGCCGGAAAGAAAAATCCTCCAGAGCAGCAGATTCCTTGCTCTGGAGGATTGATAACACCTCCTGGTCCCTCTTACCCCCCATCCTGCTGAGGAGGATCCCTTTTGGGACCCCCTTAGAGTGGCAGCGGGAGGCTCCCCCCTCCTTGAGGTGGGGGATGTGAGATAAGACACCCGAAGCAGATATGTGATATAATCACCTATAAACCCACATGGGAGACAGAGAGCAAGCCCAAAGCACAGACCTCTTCCACACTGCACCCACAGGTGACAAACCACCTTCAGCTGCTTCCCTGGGGACAAGCACCCCAACTCCTGGGTGCCTGCCCACATCCCATAGTATCCCGCTCCCTCAATAGCACGTCTCACTCCCTCCCACCCAAGCATTCCTGTTTCATGCTGGAAATCAGGGATGCTTGGGTGCTACGGCCGGATCTGCTCTGCCCAGCCCCACACACAGGGACAGCAGGTGAGGTGCTGCCGTGCTGGGGTGTGCTACAGCTGGTGTCCCGTGGGTCACTAATGCCCTTACGGCAGGGAAGCTCGTGTGTCGCTGCAGCCAGTGATTTAGCTGTAGAGCTGTGATCGATAAAGAGAAATTTAAAGGGATTAATTTTTCTGCCTCTGCTGCTGCTGAGATGCTCCCCACCTGGGCATCTGCTCCTGGGCCACATCAGCTGCTGTGGGACCAGGGGTCCATGGGCACCTGTGTGTGTGTGCCCACGGGTACCCACCAAGATCCCCCCCTCCTCAGCTGGGGGTCACTCAAGAGACTTTTTTTTTTTCCTGACTAAAAATACCAAATGACATGTAACCGGCTGTGCCAAACGACCTTTTGCCTGCCTGTCTGGTGAGGGGTTCACCTCTGCTACAGCAAAACATACACATGGGGGAGCTGGCAGGGACCGATGCTGAGGAAGCATCACAGCCCAACCAGTCTTGCTGTTGGGTGTGGGGAGAAAGCAAATTAAATTGTAATGGCAAATAATTAATAAATACACAGTAATGATAGACAATAATCTGGGCTGGGGAGAACCAGGCCCAGATGCTCCGTCCAGCTCCTATAAACTGATGGAGTCGTGACCCAAGGGAGCCAGCAAAGCACTGCGTGGCGGAGCATAAGGAGCTGTGATGAATTCAGCTTCCACCTGGCTTTAATAAAGGCCTTCAGCAGAGGCTATTAAGGGAACTAAGCCGAGGGGTGGAAGTTTGTTACAGACCAGAAATGGTCTAGAAGGCTGAGAAGAAGATAAAAGGGCCGAGCAGCGGTGAAAGGCCATGGGGCAGAGAGCCTGGGACATTTATGGGGCAGAGATGGGGGGGCTGGAGGAGGATGTGCTGTGCCTGTCCCTGGGAGCTGGGTTGGTTTTAAAGCAGGTGCTAAACTTCATTCACCCTCAAGTGTGGGCATTCATTCAAACTCAAAGCTGCCTTGGAGCTGAAGCCACTGATGCCATCTCCCTCCCGGGACAGCCCTTAAATCCCCTGCCCTGTGGAAGGCTGGGGGGTACCCCAGCTCAGTCTTGCCGATGCCACCAGCACCCCGATGCCAGTCAGACCCCTTGTACCCACAGCTCTGTCACAGATTGTCATGTAGCCCCATCCTGATTTTCAACCTGCATTGGCTCAGGGGGTGCATTGGAGATGGGGGGGGACACACACCGCTGACCTTCTTTGGGGCATTGGCTATGTGTTTACTGCTTGCTGACAAGGCAAGAATGACCTTTCCCAAAAGCAAAGCAAGCCCATGGGGTAGCCAGGAATTGAGGGGGACGGGGTTCCCCCTCAAGTCCCATCCAGCCTCCAAACCCCTGCCCTGCTGGGATGGATTTTTTTAATTGGATTGTGGCAAACATTTAATACCTAATAGAGCTCACACTGGCACAGTTAATTAAGAAGGTGACTAATCCAATTCACTCGTGGGAGTGCAGGAAGAGAGGAGCAGGAGGGAGGGAGGGAGGCAGCCTGCCTGCATGTGGGGGTCGATGGCGAGGAGGTAGCCAGGGATGGGGAAAAATAAAACCCCAGCTCAGCTACTATCCTCCTTCATTTCATTTTGTGTGCACTCATAAGCAGTGGTGACAGACTTTTCTCCTCTTTTTTCTCCTCCTCTGGCGAGCACCAGAGCCGCTGGGGCAATGCTGAGATGTCTGGGGCACTGTGGGAGCATTACTGGTGTACCTGCCTGGGGGCGGGTGGGAATCCGTGGCAGACAGGATGCTGGCAGCTCCGGGGCTCAGCTGTGGAGCCCAAAGAATAAGCCCAAATCTTACTCTTTATTCTAAATTTTCCAGCTCTGGATGGGATGCCGAGGCCTGGACACCCCAGAGCATCCCATCTCTCCACACAGGACAGGTCCCGGGCACGTCATCCGGCGGACCCAGCTGTGGCAACATCTGTATGCCACTCACTCCCCATCCTCCCGGGAGTTGATAAATAAAACAAGTGGAGTTATTTTGGCCCCAGGGACAGGACCGTCTCACAGAGGACAGAGCTGCTCTTTCTCCGTCTCCCCGTGGTGCCCGAGTTCATTGTTATTCCCCAGCGGAGAACAGGACGTGGATTGAGCCGAGTTCCCCATCTGCAGCGGGCAGCTGGAGAGAGACTCTCTTCATATTAGCGCTGAGCAGCATCAATAGCGCTTTTAAATGAAGCCCCATGGGGAAACAAAAGGTCGAAGTGGAGAAGAGTGTGTGGTCGAAGCCGGAGAGGGATGGGGCAGGAGGGGGGGAACAAATGCAGAACCAGGGGAGGAGGAGGGGAAGCCAAAGAGGAAGATGAGGGAGGGAAACAGAGATGAAGTAGCTCCATATAAATAGTGGTTCCTAGTGAAAACCTGTATAAACAGTGGTTCCTACTGAAAACAGCAGCTGGAGGACCTCAGGATGCGGGTGGCAGCAGCATGAGTACCAGGGATGCTGGCAATGTCACCTGCCTCCAGCTCCACTGTTGCCCACCACCACCCGCACCTCAATCATGCCCTGCTGCAATTAGTGAGGCGAGTGAAAGGAGACGCGATGCTTTAAGGAAAAAAAAGGACAAGCAGGTGGCTTAAAATTGGGGAGGAGGGGGAAAAAAACCCCCAACAACCCCAAACAAACCCGACCCCAACCCAACCACTGTCTGCCTGGGGATGCTGCCAGACTGGAGCATCCCTGAACAGCACCAAAAGCACCAGCCAGGACCCCGCTGGTCATCCCAGGTGTGAGGGATGATGGGTGCAGCTGTGGGGAGGAGGAGGAGAGGGCAGCATAGAGTAATTAATGAGGAATTACACAGATGGTTTATCCCTCCTGCAGCCAGGAGTGAAGAGTCCCCTACCCCCTGGGCACGCCCGCATCGTCCCCCCTCGCAGGAAATAATTACTTAACTTAAAATTATTTACTAAATGAGGCAATTCTCTGTGCTCTATCTCGGGGCCGTTTGCCCGCTTTACTTTGTTACTAGTGCTCCATAATAAATTAGCTGGGTAATTAAAGATAAGTTTAACGCTGATGCTTTGCAGAGGGATTTTTTTTCTTTCAAGTTTCCGTGTGAGTAGCAGCATCCCTCCTAAAAAGCACGTGCATGTGAGCATTGCTGAGCCCCGGCTGCAGCTGTGGGCAGAGACAGGCAGGGCCAGGCAGGGCACTAGTTCCCCCCCAGTCCACCTCCCCGAGAAACAGCAGGTCCCTGAATCCCCCATACCCTGCTCCACGTGTCCCCTTGGGCAGTGCCTCTGCCTCCCCAAGGGACAGCGACCAGATCGAACCAAATCAATTTGCCTTTTAATTACTGGCTGTGGGGATGCCGGGCCATCTGCGGGTGCCAAGTCGGGTGCCAGCAGCCAAAATCGCCTCCGGTGAGAACATCCCTCCCATCCCTGCATCCCATCCATTGTTTTCCCCCTCCCATGTTATTTGGCAGGAGCATGGACACGCTCTAGCGATGGGACCTGCTCCTGGTCGTGGTGCTGGGCAGGGTGAGGCTGTGACAATCCGTGGGGATTAGAGGGCTCATCCACCCAAAACACTATGGAAAATGGAAAACACACTTCAGGGACCCCCGTGGTCAGGGGTTCCTGCTGAGGTGAAGCAGTTTCAGCCCAAACGAAAGCAGCTGCTGGGGAAACGGGTGGGGAGCATCACTGGAGACATCTCCCTGCTGGAGATGAGTCTCCAGGGCTGCGATGGTGGGACTCGCCCACCAAAGGTGGGGACCATGATGAGCTGCCAGGCCCAGGGCACGTTCTGCTTCTCCTGCTTGCTCACCCATCCTGCAGCCAACTGCCCCGCTCCAGCGCGGTGCAGGCAGGGCTCAGGGCCCACCTCCTCTTGCTAAGCCATGAGGAGCTTGGGAAGCCAAAGCCCAGCCCTTCCCTGGGCTGGGCACCCATCTCTGAGCACCTGCCCACCCCTGTGGGCAGCCTGGCATGGTCTGAACACATTGGTATCAACGTGGAAATCGATTTTCAAGAACCCAGGCAGATGGGCCGGGGAAGCATAATTACGCCGGCCAGCCATGTGCCCCAGGACACGGCCTCTGTGCATCCTGAGATGGAGAAAGCAATGCCAGGCTGTTTTCTTTCCTCCAGGGAAGATATCTGCACTTTGGAGGAGAGCTGGCACCCACTGGAGCATCTCTAGCACCATCCACAACCCACAACCCCACATTACCCCAAGCAGGATCTTCTTCCCAAGCAAGTGAGAGGAAGAGGAGGGAGACGGTCTGCACATGAAGGACAGAAAGCTGAAATAACTTCTACAACCCCCCCAATCATGCATCCTGTGAGCAGAGAGGAAGGAGAATTTGAAGTGTCCCCTAAAAGAGGAAGGAGCTTCAGTGAGGAGGGTCATCAGCATCCCAGACCCACCAGCTACCCTGATACCAACCAGACACCCCATAATAATTCCTGTAACAGCAGGACACTTCAAGCCTCATCCTCCTGTGGTGGCTCACCATGGAGGAGGAATGCTGGGGAAAGCAAGGGGCAGTGGAGATGCCTGCCAAAAATCCCTTACTCAGCAAAAGAGCCCAACAACAGACAGGGAGGAGGCAGTTGGGGTACATGAGATGGGTCCTACCTTATCCTGGAACATGCTGTCCCCCCAAAAAAGCCACCTCATCGACCTCATACCATCTCTGCTGGGAGTTTTGGGGGCCCTGGCCCCCTTCCTGGGGAGCACAGGGCAGGGGGAACGAATTAAGCGTCCCTGGGATTTCCACTCCACCCATAAACCTGGCAGCAATCAGCCATGGGGTATCACACCCCCTGCGTGGAGGAGTGAGAGGATGGGGACGTGTGGCACCCCAAAGCTGGGACACCTCCACCTCTCACCAATGCCTGCACTGGCTTTTCGGGTCCCCGTTTCGCACCCACTGCCCTACAGATGCTTTTCCAGGGGAAGCCTGCCGGTTGATGCAAAGCATCAAGGAAAATGGGGGTGGGGGTGGGGGGGGGGTGGGGGGGGGGGGGAGATGAAACTCAAACAATTACCTGGATCTCATCAAGGAGCTGCTGGCAGAGATTGTGCCTGGTAATTATAAAGGGAAAACAAAATCAAGCTCCTCCGAGGTGAGGATGACAAACTGGAGGGGACTGGAAGGTGCGGGGGGGAACATGGCGGGGATGCAGCACCTCGCGGCAGCCCATGGGTGGGAGGTTTGGTGCTGAGATTTTTGGTGAGGGGCAACTTTTCCTTGGAATATTAATTTGGTGACAACGCTCCCGGAGCAGGTGCGGAGGGCAAGAGGCGGGTGGGAACATGATGTCTCCACAGGCAGCACCGAGCCAGCTCCTGGCTCTGGCTACCCATCCCTGTGCTGGAGCAGTCCAACTTTGGGGATATTTTTGGGGGGAATAGCTTCACTGGGGCGTTTGTGCAGGGATGTTGCTGCTCTGGGGGGAAGGGGTTCCCAAGGGATGAGGGGAGAGGCCCTTTCAACCCCACTCCCCATCCTCCATAAGATCCAATTGAAGCAGCTCCCGCCAGGGTCTGCGGGAGCAGAGGCAGCGACAGGGACAATTGTTAAGGAAAGGTCAGATGAAATGGAACTGGGCGCCCTGGGATTTGTTCTGGGTGTGTTGGGAAGGGAGGCGGAACCTGCCCAGGAAGACATGCAAGGGAGCGCTAGGGGAGAATCCCTTCTACGAGGGACGGGCTAGCGGCACCTGCCGAACCTGCCTGGTAATTCCTGGCTTCTTTTGACATTTCCCAGTCCTATCTCTGCTCAGTTTCTCACTCAGTTCCACACGCAGCCCAGGTGACACCGAGAAAGGGGGTATGGGGAAACCAGGAACTAATCATACCATAGAGCAGGTCCCAGAGGGACCTTAAGCTTCGAAGCCCTCAACGCCATCCAATTTAGCAGAGACCTTCCAGTAACTCCAGTCAGCAAACTGGGCATGGCTACAGACCAGTTTCCTCGAGCTGGGTGGATCCAAGAGATCCCGGGCTTTGCCCTTGCTGGGATTTTAACCCTGGTCCGTCTGTAGGATGCTGCTCCCCTGTCTGGGACCATCCTGTGGGGAGAACCAGCATCTAACAGCATTGACATTTCATTTCTCATTACAGGCGCAATTAAAAGGAAAGAGGATTACAGGCAATGGCCGTGTTGCGTCCCTGTCCCTCGGCAGCTGCGCTGCTGCCTGTATCTCTTCCGCCTGGGCAGTTGCATCGATGGATCGACTTCTTTCCCCTCCTAATTTATGGCTTCTTTATGTTTGTTTATATAATATGGTTAAACATCTACTTTACACCCTGCTCGCTTGTGCTCACTAATTAGCATTTCTCTCGGCAGTTATCGCGTTCGCTACGCACTCCGGCAAGATGAACGGGAGCAGGGAGAGGGCTGGGGAGCCCTGGAAGCCCCCTGCACCCAGGGCAAGAGCTGCAGCCCTCAGACCACCCCAGCCCAGCAGGTTTGGGTGCCTGTTCCCCCACCCACCCTGCTCCAAGAGCTGCAGCTGTGTCAGGGAAGGGCTTGCTTAGGATTTATTTCTGCCTCCTAATGCAGTCCTTGAGCTGTTTTAGGGAGCCCGGAGCATCATCGTCAGGGGACCAGCGTCCCCACCTGCGGTGACAAACCACCCCTGCAGCCTCTGGCTTCTTCCAGTGATGCTCACAGCCATGCTTCAAGCCCCTCTGAGTGGGTTTGGGGGGCAGGGAGGTCTTCAGGAGTTGAACCCTCATGTACCCCACAAGCAGCCCCTTGGACACAGCAGATCACAGCCTGTTCCTGCCCACAGAGCTACCTCCACTCACCAGGAGCTGAGCCCACAGGAAACCCAACCCTCAGATGAAACCAGACCTTCTCCTCAGCCTTGGTTTGCCAGGATTTACAGCCAAACCCCCTCTCGAGCATCAGCGTGATGAGCCCTGGCAACAAACGCTGCATCTTCCAGTCCTGGCAGTATCGATCTACACATGGATCCACACCATGCCGGGGCTCAAATCTCCCCCTTGGCCCCAGCCAAAGCCCCTGTCCCTGAGGAGTCACCACCTTTTGCTACCCAGGTACCCTGGGGGGGAACTGTATCCCCCCCTCCCCCCCTCCCCCCAGGCTTGCTGGCAGGGCCAGCAACGCTCCGGTCCTCTCTCCCACTGAGCCTGCCTGTGCAGCATCCTGTCCTGGAGGGGTTGCACCCCATCATTGCAAGCACAACCTAAGAGTCAAAGAAACAGCCAGACTCACCATGCTCCACCAAAAGTCCAGGAGAACCTTCCTCTGCCCCCTCTGCCTGCCCGGCATCCTCTTCCTGCCTGTTCCCTGTGCTGCAGTTTCCCTGCTGCAGACATGGGTCCCACAGGGATACGATGGTGGTGGGGGATGCTCACAGGCATGCAGGCAGCAGAAATCAAGCCCCAGAGCTGGTCCTTCCTTGACACCCCAGTGCCACTGCAGGAGGGGATTCCCAGTCTCAGTGGACATGGGGTGAGGACAGCTTACAGCGGAGAAGGTAGGATACAGGGATACTTCTTCCCCTGTAGGCTCTGCAGTGCCTTTACAGACCCCCTGCCTCTCCAGGTAGCATCATCCCCCACCAGGCTCAGCTGTCTCCTCTTCCTAGGTGAATTCTATCAAAAGCTGTAACAGGTAACTGCTAATGAAGCACACCTAATTAACGTGCTCCTTGGAAACACACTCAGAGCCCCTTCCTCCAGCTGCTTGGCCACCCCTTCGCTCAGCAGTGAGCCTGCCAGGCAAGCACCCCACTGCTCCCTGACCTTATGAGATGCAGCTCAGCAAAGTCTCGGGGAGAATCTTTCAGTCAAAAGCTCTCAGATGGCCCCTTCCAAGGGCAAGTCTCAGAGACCATGGCACCACTGCTGCCCACAAGGTATTCCTTGAGCAGGCGGGAGGAGGGGGGGAAAAGAGGCAAAACACCCCCCCACACACACACACCCCTACCCCGAATTCAAACTTTGGTGAGAATCGAAGCAGAAAGCTGGGGTGAAGGCTCAGCACAGGGCCCGGGTGGTCTTCGTGTCCTCCAGCAGCATCCCGGCAGCCGCGCTGAGGAAGGGAAAGGCTGCGCAGGGTTGTTCCCAGCCTGCCTGGAGTTAGGGATGCTGCTTCCCCGGTGGTGCCAGGGCGGGCGCTGCGGGGGAATCGGGCTGCGCTCGGCCCCGGGCAGGGGGAGGGGGGCAGCCGTGGGCAGGAGGAGGGAGGGAGCGGGGTGGGAAGGAGCCTCGGAGCGTGGGTGGTTTAATGGGGAGAGGGTGGGCATGAGGATCCCCCCGTGCTGCCTGCGAGTCCGCAGCGAGAACCCCTCTGCCATCCCCGGACTGCCCCCCGCCCTTTCCTCTCTCTCTCTCTCCGTGTGACGCAGGTGCCGAAAGCCAAATTTCCTCAACCTCATTCCGGCAGCGAAAGGAACTTGCAGAAAGTACAGGCAGCCTCTGTTCTCCCCACCCACCCCCCCCCCAAACCTCCCCAAGCCCACTCCCCACTTTTCCCCTACACGACCCCCGTCGGGGGGGGGCAGAGAGACGCCGCACCGCGCGTCCCTTCCCACCGCCGCCTTCCTCCGCGCCCAAGTCCGCGCCTCGCTGCCCGGCCGCGGGGGATGCAGAAGGACGGACAGACAGACCACGCACACGCAGGATACCCGGGGCGCGGCCGCCCGCGATGCTGGGATGCGCGGAGAAGCGAAGCGCGGCCACCCGCGGAGCATGGAGCACGGAGAAGCGCAGCTCGGAGCTAGGGGAGCGCGGCCGCCCGCGGAGCCCGAAGCGCGGAGCCCGGATCGCGGGGCGCGGAGCTGTCCGCGGTGCTGAGGCCACTCACCGGGCCGGGCCGGGCCGGACCGGCTCCTCCTGCCGCCGCCGGGTAGGAAAGTGGGGGAGGCCCCGCTCCGACGGGGTCCCCGGGCTCGGCCTAGCGCCGGCAGCCCCGATGGCTGCTGCGGCGGCGAGAAGCGGCCCTGGGACTGCCGCTCCGCCGCTCCCTCCCCTGCTTAAATTCCAGCCGCTTGCGCTTGCTTTTTTTTCTTTCCCTGGGTTTTTTCTCTCTCTCTCTCTCTCTCTCCCTCCCCCCCCTCCCGCCCCCCGCCCCGCTTCGCTCCCGCCGCTCCCCGCCCCGGGCTGTCCCCACCTAGCGGGCAGAGGCGGAGGGAAATCCCGCCCGCCGCATCGTCGCCCCGCACCGCCCCGCACAGCACAGCACCGCCCCGCACAGCACAGCACCGCCCCCCACAGCACCTCACCGCACAGCACCGCCCCGCACAGCACCTCCCCGCACAGCACTACCCGGCCTCCATTCCCAAGGAGAGACTGGAGAAGGGGGGATGAGCAACAGAACAGGATGTAGTAAAAGGGGGCGGGGGTGGGAACTGAGTGGGGTGTGGGTGCCAGCCAGCATGGGTGGAAAGGTGGTCAGGGGGCTGGAGTCCCTCAAAAGGCTCCAGGAAAGGCAGGGACAGACTTTTTAGTAGGGGCCATAGCAATAGGAGGCTCAGGGGAGAGCTTATTGCTCTCTCCAACTATCTGAAAAGAGGTTGTGGTGAGCTGGGTGTCAGTCTCTTCTCACAGATAACCAGCAAAAGGTGGAGAGGGGATGGCTGCCCATTGTGCCAGGGGAGGCTCAGGCTAGAAATGAGGAGATATTTCTTCTCAGAAAGAGCAGTTGGGCATTGGAATGAGTTGCCCAGGGAGGTGGTAGCCACCATCACTCAGGGCATTCAAGGAAAGGTTGGATAAGGTGCTTAAGGATGTGGTTTATGAGTAATACAGGTGGTAGGGGGGTGGTTGGACTGGATGATCATGGAGGTCTTTTCCAACCTTCATGATTCTGTGGTAGGACGAGGGATAATGGTTTTTAACTAAAGGAGGGGAGACTCAGTCTAGATTTACGGAGGAATTTCACTACACTGAGGGGGTGAGGCTCTAGCACAGGCTGCCCAGGGCAGTGGTGGATGCCCTATACCTGGAAACATTCCAGGTCAGGTTGGATGGGGCTCTGAGAAATCTGGTCTGGTTGAAGATGTCCCTGCTTGCTGACCTTTAAAGGTCCTTCCCAACACCAACCATTCCATGGCTCTATAACCCCACTCAACAAAGTTTGGGTTCTTACTCCCCCTGAAGGTTAATTAGCAGTCACTGGTCTGGGGGGGTGGGATCTCCTATCCTACTGGGAGTTGAGGTATCAAATCTGGCATCCCCAGACAGGGGATCAAAGCTGCTTGGGGAGGAGAGGGCAAGAGCCTCAGCCCCGGGGATGGGGGCGGCTGAGGACCCTCCTCACTCTGGTCCCTCTTTGAGGGTCACACCCATCTCCCCTTCCAAACAAGATGTAGAAAGGAGCCAGGCAAGGAATTGCACATTGCCTTCCACCTTGGGAACGGGAGGGATAAACGTCCTGGCCAGCAATTGGTATTTTTACACCCACGCTTACCGAACTTGGCCAAAAAGACCTGAGTTCAGCGTGCCCCCCTCCCCCCGCCCCTGTACAGCCAGGGACCAGCCTCATCAAGGACAGGAGAAAAAAGCCTCTGTCCCAGGCAGTTGCTGCCTCAGACACAGCCAGGAGACATTTTCCTCTGAGAGCCACTGAAGCTATTTGTGAATTCCCAATAAATTCACCTGGTTGTCGTCACTTGGCCAAAACACTGCAGGAAAGACATGCCAAAGAGGCTGCAGTGTTATCGTTTAAGATACTCAGAGAGCTCTAGTTCCTTTTAACACCAGAACCTGCCTAAGTAGCCAAAGTAATGAGCCTCTGTAGGCTTCTTGCTCAACAATGAGTAGCGTTGTTGATGGTAGAAGGTGTGTGTGTGTGTGTGTAGGTTCAGCTCAGCTGGTAAACTGAGGCTGCAAAGAAAAACTTGATCTCATTCCGCACACAACTTCAGACAGAGTTCTCACTGGCAGCACCAACATTTCCCTTGGCAAGCTGCTCTGTCAGCTGAGAGGTTCCTGTCCCCAGGAGTTGAGCCAGGCCTTCCTTAGTCAAGGTAACAAGGTGGCCCTAAAAGTATCCGTGGCTCAGGAGATAGGATTCCATTTCACTTTGCTAGCTAAGTTGCCTTATCTCCCACCTAACCCTGTAAAACAGAAGCTGAGAGACGTTAAAGCCCATTAATGGTGATGCACTGCTTCAGCTCTGGGGGTAAGTGCCCACTTTGATGTAGGGGGAGTCTTACACCCGCACCCACGCGCACAGACACCGGGCATGGGCTGAAATCCACAGCTCTGAGGGAGTGGGAAGCAATTTCTGATGGCCTCAGACACCAAAGCTAACTAAACCTGGTGGAGGTGGCACCAAAGACAACATGCGACATTCCCAACCGTAACGCACAAGCCTGCGTTGGAAAGGAGATGGGGATAGCTGAGAGAAAGCTTCCTCTTTGGTTTTAGAGCTGTGCCAGCAAGACAAAAGTTACATTACTTGCACCATGTTGATGGACAAACCCCCAAGAAGCCACATCTAAGCAATAGCAATAAATAGCTGACACATCCCTCCTGGCTCCTTGCTGTGGTGGGCAAAAGGACCTGGCTGGGTCCTGCCTTGGCTGCTGAAAGCACATCAGCTGGAGAAGAGGTCATTGCTCTCCTTTGCCTTCCTGCCCACACTGGCCAGCTTGCAAGTCAAAGTCAAGGGTGACAACTCCAGAGTCAGGGTGTTTTGACCGTGACTGTGCCTGGGGAAAAGGTTTCTCACTCAAGTCCCTTCAGATTTTAATTCCCATGGTAGTGGAAATGCAAGGAAAAAGCAGAGCCAAGCAGGGTCCAAAGCCATCACCCAAAGCAGAAGAAGATCCTTAATGAGACCCATGGTGAAGCTGAGGAACACCATGCAAAGTCCTTTACTCTTAAATGTACTTTGGAGCAAGACACACCCCAAAATTACAAACTCGCTTGGTTTGTAGCCAACAGAAGAGGTTCTCCAAGGGATACCTCTGGAGGAGCAAATCCCCCTGGATCTGCGGAGTGCTGAGAACTCTGCCTTTGCCAGAGGAGTTTGGGAAATGGTTTTTGTTTCTTCTCCCATCACTGACGTTGGGGATGGCAGCTCTGGGGAGAGGCTCTTAACGTGGAGCAACACGTAGGAAGCTAAACTGCCTCTTGCCAGGGGTGATCCTTACGCGGGCACAGAGGAAGGAGCCGGGTCTCTGGGCCTGAATTACCAGAAAATCAAACATATGTCTCCATTCACCCAGGCGAGGAATTAGACGTTGATCCGTCCTGATTCCATCTATTTCAATTACAGCCAAGGGCAGATGCTGCCTTTCCCGTGTAGAGACCCCGGGAAGGCTGAGTAACTCTGGAGAGGGCTCAAGCCTGCAGCACTTTTCCACAGCCCAGGCACTGCAAGCTCCAGTGAGACCCACAGAGAGGGGATGCTCAGGGCTGTGGGAGGATGCTCAGAGCCCTGGGGGGATGCTTGGGGCCCCAGCATGCTGGCAACACCCTGAGCCACTTCCCCGGGAACCTGCAGCATGCACAGGGCTGTGGGTCCATGGATAATAAAAGAGAGCGCACTATAAACCGGGAGTGGTATTAAAAACATTCAAATTTAATCACTAAAAGCAATAAACCCGAATCTTTAAATCCATCTAATACCCTACAATCACTGCGCCCACATTAGCTGCTACCACGCGAGGGCTGAGTGAAGGCGAGTGCTGGCAGGGGCACAGAGCACAGCCCTGCGAAACAGGCACGAGCCATGGGGCAAGGCAGCCCAGGTGCTTTATGGGTTCAGAGCACCAAGACCTCAAACCTCCTGGAGACAGAGCACCAAGTCCTCAACCCTCCAGGTTAGGGTTAGGGAAAGCCTGTGCCCAGCTTGCTGCAAAGCGCTCCCTTATTGTAGGGTTGAGCATTGCTGAGGGTGAGGAACAAGCCCTCGAGAAGCTGCAGGGGTGGGAAGCGCGGGCAAATGACGCAATGGCAGCCACAACTGGTGTTACCTGTAAAGGTGTGTCCTGTCTTCAACCTTGCTCATGAGGACCAAAGTTTGTCTTCTTTTTGATGACAAAAACAGAGGTCTAACTGCTGCAGCAGGCAGGTTGAGCCAGGAGAGGAGACCTTTGGAAAATGTCCAATAGCTCCATGCCACAGAGAGCATGGAGATCTGCTGTGAACTGCGAGAGGCCCAAAGGATGAGGCACCTCCTGGCTCTAAGTGTTCATCACATCCTTCCTTCTCCATTCCCATCTCTTCCTTGAGCATCCCTGGGAGAGCTCCAGGAGGTTAGGTGCTGCTGCCTGGGGAAGCGGATGTGAAGTCGTGCTCCATCCCTGGGCTTCAGGGTGCTGCTGGCAGCGTTCTCCCTGCCCCTCCCCAGCACTGGCTGTCTCACCCTGAAGACAGTAAAGCACCTTGGGCCGAGGCATTGATTTGAGTTTGGGAGGGATCTCAGAGATTTCTGGTCAGAGCAAGGCTCTCCTTAAAGCTGGATGAGGTTGCTCCAGGGGTTGGAGATGTTCACAACTCAACCGAGCAAGGACTGGAGATTCCTAAGTCCCTCTGAGAAGTTTGTTCCAGCTCTCCTTGTGAAGAAACCATGCTGGTGGGGCAGCTGCTTTGCTGCTGACTCGTGCTCAAGCCCGCCCCCCAAATACCTCTCCATCCCATCTGAGGTGGCCTCAGGGAGAGGTCCCACCCTCCCAAGGGCACCTCGAGCCCTTTGCAAATCACACCAAGGCTGTGGGCCACTGCTTTCACTTTTTCCTCCCCAGGCCACACTTAGCCGCTCAGGAATGCTGGGGGAAGCCAGGTCCCCTCCCCAGGTGGGGGGCACTGCTTTGGTTTTAGGTCCTCTTTCCACCTGTCCAGGGTAAGCAATGCTGATGCTAAGGCTTCACCATCATTAAAGCATCATTGCTACGCCAAGCCCTCATTTTCTCATCCCTCTGCAGCACCAGCTGCACAGAGCACATCTCCATCGCTGGAATAAATAGCCCTTAATAACGGACACAAGAGTCAAACAGCCTCCCTTGGGCTCAGAGCATCACTGCGGGGGGGGGGGTGGGGGGGGGTGGGGGGGGGTGGGGGTGTCATTCAGGAGGGAAGCCCCCTCCCAAATCGTCCTTCACCTCTCTGGGCAGCCATGCTGACCCACCAGCCAGTGCCACCGGCCCCCATGGCTTGGTAAGGAGAGGCTTTGCAGGCTGGCACAGAGAATCGGCTGTGGGAACAGCCCAATGCCAGGATTTTAAATCCTGATTTTTATTGCAACCAGGCACAATGTGCTCTCAGGTCTCTTCTTCCCCCTGTGCGAAGACGCCAACCCCCACAAATTGCCTCCTTAGGTGGGAGGCTAGTGCCTGGGGGGGGCGGCGAGCACGTGCCCTGGTGATGCAGGGCTGGGGACGTCCCGTCTCTGGCTGCAGTGTGCTGGGCTCCTTCTCCTCCCAGCTCCCTGGGGCTGAGCAGCTCCGCCCGTGAGAATCGCAGCGCCCTCCGAGAGCCATCGGGGCACTGCAGATTCTGGGGGTGGAGGGGGAGCTGGCGTCGCCAGTGCCACAAGCAGGCTTCCAGATGGCACGGGAGCGTAATCAAGTTAATTAAAACTCACGTTTAGACTCCATAAAAAGGGTATTAAGAGGAAACATGGGTTGCCCCACAGCCAAGATGAAGAAAGGATCTTTAACCCCGCAGGATAAAGCCATGCCAATCCACCTTTGCCAGCAAATTGGGCATGTCCTGGGTGCTTCTGACCTCCCAGCACCCCCAGCTTACCTGTGCTTTCCCGCAGAAACCACTACCTGCACAGAGGAAAATTTTGCCCATTTCACAGCCAGGTAAAACTGAGCCCAGAGGAAGCAAGGGCAGGGCAGGAACCACTGCGATGGCTCCAGCTCTTTGACCACCCTGAACATCACTTGCTGATGTGCCGGGGGCAGGTGGGGCAGATCACCAGGTCCTGCTGAGCTGGGGGTGCTGTGGGGGGGCTGGTCATGCAAGGCACCAGCACCTGTGTACCGGCACTCCATCCGCTGGGCGTGCACAGGGTGTTAGAGGGGGGAAAAAAAATGATGAAGATAAATGGAGGAGAGCAGAGCATGCTGGCAGCCCTTTGCCATCATTCCTTTACTTCCCTAAGCAGATCAAATTATGACCTGAAATCACTGAATACATATTTTATTATGTGGGTAATTTAAAGGATGAGGGTGAGACAGAGAATTTGTAAGGCACAGTCGTGTTAGAAGACAAAGAGGTGCCATTAATCTCCTACGGGAAAGAACTGAGCAGGAGAAAGAGGAGGGAGAGACAGGTAGTAACCGATGCTCCCCTCTCCTCCTCCTCCTCCTTGCTCTGGGTGAGCTGGGACACACGGGGACATCTCGTCCACTAGTACCCAGGCACAAGCTGCTCCTTAACATCTCACCAAGTCCATGCAGCACTTCCAGCTCTTCCCAACTTTTGCTTTAAAGAGCCAGGGAGTGGGTTAGGATGAATCCATCCCCTCCCTCCACCCTGGGTAGGGCTGCCCCATGTGCCTCCATCCACCCTGCCACCCCCCACCTCCGGCACTTGCAGCCCCCCAAGCCGGCCGCTTGCCCTCACCAGGGCCGTGCCGGCAGCAATGCCATCGCGGTCTGCTGGGCTTTGACCCATTTCACCCCGTCTCGGGCAGCACCCATCTGGTGCCAGCTCGAGCGTGATGTTCGTATGACTTTGCGGGGTCAGGCCCCGCTTTCCATCCCCTCTGCACCTCCCTGTCCCCCTCCCCATTAAGCCACGGGTCGCTCTCCACTCCGCAGATCAATACTGGCTTCAGGATGAGTTTTGGTCACCACAGAAGGGGAGGGAAGAGCCAGCGGCTGTTAATAATTGTATTAATCATAGCTAAAAATACACAGCTAACAGCGTATAAAGCTACTCTACACGTTTTATGGGTAGCTGAGCCCTGGCACTGGGGTGGGGGGGAGGTGAGGGCTCGCCCCCAGATACAGCACCCCCCTGGTGATGGGACAGGAGCCGCTGGGCTGCTGGCTTCAGCCCAGCTCCTGCTCTGCTCCAGGAGGATGAGAGGATGATGTTTTCCTTCTTAAAACACCTCACCAGTTTTACAGGGGTTTTGACAAGGCAGATTAAGCACTGTAATCAAGACAAACATGTTGTTTAAATAAAGCCCCCAAGGACAAATCAGAGCTGCTGAGTGCTCTCCCTCCAGCCCTGCACATCTTGTGGGTGGTGGGGACAGGGTCACACCCGCAGTATGGATCTCTCACCATTCCCGCCACAGGATCCGGAGACGCAGATGCTTGGGATGGCCCAGCCCCTTCTCACCTCCATGGCTTGGTCCATTGGAGTTCAAGGTCCTACCTGCGGCTCCCCGTAGCTCCCCTTGGGGAGGGTCAAGGGGTTACGACAAGGTAACCTTTAAACAAGCTGATTTAATTGCTGAATTAGAAGCCCCCAGTGCAGAGAGGGATGAGGGGACAGCGTGTCGGCGCTGGCTGGGGTGGGATGCACATTGCACTGGTGCTGCTGGCTTGGTTTCAGCTGTCACATGCTATTACTTACGCCTCTGAAGGATGGCCTTTACTTTGTGGGGTTTTTTTTTTCCCTAGAAGTCTCCAAATTATTTTTCTTGGCTGCCTGAAAGGATTTGAAGAGACCAAGTGACAGCGCGCTCCGCAATCCTTGGAGGGGGTGGAGGGATTTCAGGGAGGATGACTGGGCTAGAGATGCTCACGGAGCTTACATCCCTCCGCTGCTCATACAAGTGAAAACCAGCCCCACTGCTCCCCACCACCACATTTTGGGAATCAAGCAAGAGCACCATGGGGCTCATACATCTCCCCAACAGACCAGGACGGTACCTCAAAGACAATGCAAAGCTAGGAGAGGAAAAAATTAACCTGCCGCTGCACAGATCAGAGGCTTTGGGCTAGCAGCCGTCACAGGCGAGATTGGTTCTCCTCCCCACTCCCCCAGGAGCTATTTCACACTGCAGCCAGCACGCCACACATGCTCCAGGCAAATGGAAAGAGGCTACAATGGGTGCATGGAGCCCTCAGCAATCCCATGGCCCTGGAAGAGCTGGAAATACCTTCTCCCACTATGCTGCAGCCTGGCCTAGGAAGGGTCACACCTCATTATCTGTCTCATTCCTATCTTTATTCCTAAGAGATGTCCAAAAAACCCCTCACTTTCTTCCTCTTCCCAGGAAGGCTTCCTGCTGCTTGATGTCATGGGGCAAATTCTCCTCCTGCCCTGCTGCCATCAGCCAGAGCCAGACTGAAGGTACAAGAATTAAGATGGAAAGGTCTGAAACAGAGGGTTTTTTTTTGCAAAACTTCCTCAACTCAAAAAAGGCTCGTGAACATGTGGAGCAGAGGAAGAAGCCTAGTTCTAACCCAACCATTTCATGCCTGAAGACGTGCTGGGGTCAGCACCGCTACCTGCTCATGAGATGATCTTGTCAAGGTCAGTGCTGCAGGGAACCCTCTGCTTTGTCCCCCCGGATCACTGCAGGTCCTTGCCACCTATTTCCCACCTCTGGGAAGCCACGAGAAAGGAAAGACAACTCCTGAGCAAGGAAAAGAGTTAGGTCTGCCTTGCCAATTATCCGTTGCTGTCATGATGACCTTCCATAGTTAAACAAAATCACCCTAAACAAACAAGGCTCCAGCACCAGGGCTGAGCGCTGGCATTAGCAGCTGTCCATGCTCACGGCTGAAGAGCCCCGACGTACCGGTATTAATTTAAATTCCCCCTTGACCATCATTTTCGATTCCCTCCAGCGCCAAACTTCTTTTCAGCACCAAGTCTTGTTCCTCCTACTCTTCTATTAAATGCTTTAAAATTAATTAAAGAGGCTTGGCTGGCCAGGCAGGGTTTAAATTTCCTTTCTCAAAGGGAAAACAAAGTAACTCTGACTCACCCAACACCTCTTGCAGGGATGTGAGTGCCGGAGGCAAAACCGTTCCGGGGCAGGTTTCAGCCACCGGCTTTGTCACTGTGTTCTTTCAGAAGAAAATGAGGCTAAAGACTCTAAGTGCCCACCATCCGCAATTAATTTTCACAAGGAGAGCGATTAAGAGTTGGAACAAGCTTCCTAGTGGGATTTAGGAATTTCCAAGTTCTTGCTCAGTTGAGTCACGAAGGTCTCCAAGGAACCTCATCCAGCTTTGAGGCTCTGACCTCTGAGATCCCTCCCAAATTCAAATCAACCCCTGGAGTCTAGAAAAAGGCTGAAAACCTGGGGATCATTTGTTGAGGAAGTGACTAATTAAAAAGATAAATAAATATATTTATATTGTCCGAACACTGTTAAAAAAAAAAAAACCCAAGAAGAGGAGATGGCGGTAAGTAATTAGACACGACTTAATGTGTCAACTGCAGAGTGTTACCTGAAGGAAAGAAAATTATGGGGATTAAAATAAGGAGCATACCATTTGTGACAAAGAGACACAGAGGAAAAATGCCATCAGCTCGTGTTTATGAGCCACTGTGTTTCTAATTAGGGCCAGACACCAATTTGCATTTTATCTTGATTGAAACAGAATGAAAACCGGCAAAGAAAAATAAAAGCAGCCAATGTTTAAACTGTTTTCCCTGTTTAATTCAAGGAGGAACCTTACAGCATCCAAAATAGCTGGGTTTTCTTGGCAGCTTTTAAGATCTCAGCTTTGCCGGAGCAATTTCAGGACACACAGGACCTTCAGGTTGGGGGGACAAGGAATGAGGTCACTGGCCAAGAGCGGTTGCATGGCATGCAACCAGGGTACACCAGCGGCGGGGTAGCTTGCAAGATAAATTAGCATTGATAAACAGGGCAAGGGATGAAGGAAACCCAGCCCTGGAACCAGGGGAAGTGGCAAGGGCACTGGCCGGCACTCCTCGTGGTGGCCCTGCCTTCACGGGTGGCTGGTGGGGAAGGATGCTCGGCGCAGCCCAGCGCAGGCACCCGACACTGAATTCTCTTCAAATGCGGCAAAATGGAAATGAAGCGAGTGCTCAGCAGGACATGTCAGACAGCTGCCAGCAGACAGAAGGAACCAATTTCATTTCCTTCTGCCACAGTGACTCGAGTGACTCATGCAACAGAGACCTGCAGACAGCACCTTGGAGCAGGACACACGGCACGTTCCCTTCTCTCTTCCTTCTCCCCCGCCACACCAGAACCCAAGGATGAAAACCAGCACGCAGCATCAGCTGTGTGGGGGGCATCCTCACCTCTTTTGGAGCCAAGCATTGCATTTCTTCCCACTGGAGAAGAGTCTCCAGGTGCCAGCAGCGATTTCAGTGGGTCCCACACCCTTCTAGCCAAGAGCCACAGCTGAAGGAGCATGTGGGTCCCCTGCGGCCCCGCTGCACACAGCACCAGCATTGAACCGGGGCAGGATGTGACCCAACTCTGCTGCAAGGCTGCAGCCCTGCTCCTTCACTCAGGGTTCCCACAAGTGACCCTCTTCTGTCCTCTGCCCACTGGCTGTCAGAAACACCTCACAACCCTTCTGGGAAGGGCAGAATCAGGCTTTTAACACCTAGAAGACGCAAGACACCTTTCACACGCCACCATCAGTTACGGCTCCTTGCTGAGATGCCAAAGACCACAGTGAAGTCCCTGCAGAGGTGAAGTCCCCTCAGCCTCAGACACGTGTGGGTACAATGAACCAATGCAGAGACTCTGCCTGCAAACCAAAACACTTCCTATGGGTATCATGGCACCTTTGCTACACCCACCAATGCCACTTCCAAGCTTAAGGAGATGAACTGGCAGCAATCCTGACATGACAGCTACTCCTGCACCTTCTTAGCCCTCCCACTATTCTGCCAACAAAGCAACAACGACTCTCAGCATCATGGTTTATTCCCCCTCTGTATGTACAATTAAGCATATGCATGACTTAAAATAAGGCTACTGACGTCATGCCTCATTACAGACTGACTCCATCCCCTCTTATTACAACATTTGAAAGGCTTGGCTTCCATGGCGTGCGGAGAGGGACAAATGCAACTGGACCACACAGGCGATGAGAGGGCACGGGGCTTTGGTAAGTGGGTCTAGAAGCTCCCTCCTCTAGCTGCCAGCCAAACACACGCAGGGCAGTGGGGGTATGAGCGCATGGGATAGGCGGATATCGTTATCCAACGACATTTTGGTGAGGGCAGTCTAGATCCCAGGCAATGGTAGATCACCCCAGCTCAGCATGGTGCTGCTGGCAGGCAGCAGAGAGGCCCAGGCTTGTGTGGGTGGAAGGACAACTTACTCCTCTCCTTTGGGGCTGCCCCTTTGGGATGAGGCAGGGGCAAAAGGAGGGGAGAAAGGGGAAGATGTCCTTCTCTTCTTGAGGACTTCAGGCTCCAGAGGTGTCAACCTGGGGTGTATTTGTCAACATTTAATGCATCTAAAAAAAGAAAAATAAAGAATCAGACGAACAACCGCACCATATTATGATGGGATCTCAAAGCAGATTGCTTGCATGTAAGGTAAGCCTGAAGAGACTTTCTTTTTCCAAAGGGGACAAAGGAACAGTCCAGACGAAAAGTAACCGGAGACGCGCAACTGAGGACAGCTCTGTGTGGTCCTGTAAGATCCCTTCCCAAGTACATCTGTTCCTATATGCAACAAGAGACAATCTTCCAGCTTCAGCTTGTGGCTCAATAAATTTTATTATTCCTTTTTGTTTTTATTTAAAAGAATTTGTTTTCCTATCATAAAAATTAGACAACCATATCACCACCACCACCAGCAGCAAAGTCTGTGGAGTTAATGTTGATGGCAGACAGTCCACTGGTGTTTCCAGTGTCTCAAAACGTCCTAGAGAGTCCATAAATGGAAAACCCAAACATGATGGTTTTTGAGGAGGAACATCAAGGTGGTTTTGGTTTCTTGTCCTGCTGAGGATCCCAGATGAATACTGTCGTATATCAGCCAGACCAAGTACCTCATGTTTCGAGAGAAAACCCTTCATACCAGCTCCAGTACCTGATTAGTAGGGAAGACGAGACATTTAGAATAGCAATTCATTACACTCATTATCTCCTACATCAGCATACAGATCACTAGGACAGGACTGACCCTTCCATCTCCGCCCCTTACCCTTTATTCACCAGCATTCAATAATATCACGCAAATAGGAGAAGCACTTGGCAAGGATCCTGATTTTGATGTCTGCTTGCACCGAGGATGAATTACAGCATGAAGCAAAACCACCCGGATGCCTCATCTCCACATGCCCCAGTGAACCGGCTCTGGGACACCATGTGATGGGCTATCTGGGGTTTGCTCCTCTCAGCCCTCTGTGCTCACCCTGCCCTTGTCCATGCTGAGATGGTGCAAGGCATGGTCTAGAGATGACAGAAGACGAAGGACTACGGGCACTGTCACCTGCCAAGTGATTTGTGCAGCCTGTATGACCCCGGGGTGGTTTTACTGGGGCTGTGGATACTGGTTAGTGTGGCATCTGCTACTAGACCGGAGCGGGTCCCTTCCCAGACCATCCCACCTTTTTCCGGCGTGCTGCCAACAATAAATGGAAATCGCAGAGCTCTGACAGCCCTGGCTGTTGGCACGTTTCTCTGTCTACCTCCTCTCATTAACAAGCAGAGTGCATGAGCAAAACCCTCTCCTCTCTAATCACTCTCCAGTTGTTGCTGGATCCACTTCAAGATATCAAAAGTGTCTGTGCATTTTATCCATTTTGCTAAGAAGGAAGTGACCAAAGTAATGAGCAACCAATTCCACAGCCGGCTAATAAATCACCTACGAACAAGAGGCTACAGCAGCAACAAGCAGCAAGAGCAGGAGTAACTGGGGGGCTTGTGGCCAAAAAAGGAGGAAAAAAGTAAATCCCGACACACAGCCCAACACAGACCACTCAGGTCTCTCTCCATTCCTGTTTTTTTGGTGATTTTTCTTTTCCCAGGACCACTCACTCAGGCCAGAGTTGCTGGTCTGGCTCCAGAGAGGTGCTATCATCGCATGAATGCGAGAGGAGAGCAGGATGAGGAGCTCAGCTTCATCAGAGAGAGAATCCAGAGTGTAACTTTGCAAACAGCAGGTAAACCTGTTTATCAGCAGCTACAGAAAGCTACCAGGGCTCCAGGCTACCAGCTTGCCGTGTTAACCACCGAGCCTGAAAGTACAGTGGAGGTACAACTTGGGATGGCCAGAGGATTGGCAACAGCCCGGGTTTGGGTACCAGTAGGACATAAATCTCTTGTGTATTGCTTTACATTTCATGGATAGAAATCCATAGAACAAGCACTCTGGAAGACTTTCAAGTGTTGAAAACCTGGTGAAACGTTGGCTTCTCGTTGGGGTCGCAAAGCCCTGCGCTGGCAGCTGCCTGGCACAGCCCATCTTGGCACCAGGAATCAGTGAGGTGAGGGAGCATTCACACTCATTTTAAACACCGCTCCAGCTGCCTGCGCATCAGGAGCTCAGCTGTCAGCTCTGCTGCACCCAGAGGGTGGGCTCTGGTTAACCACCAGCAAGTCAACACACAGCCTCTGCTGCCACAAGAACCAGCGCTTGGGAAGATGCTTGTGCCACGCTCTCCACACTAGCAGGAGCCCAAGGAGTGGCAGGGGCATGGCATGAACTGGATGGCCACCAGCAGCTCTTCCACACCTTGCTTTGACGGGGTTTCGCTGCCGGCGTGCTGTCTGCTCGCCCAGCCACATATCGGAGGCAAATACACCATTTAACCTACACACTTGTAGAGTTGGGGTGACCTCCTCTGATGGTTTCTCCTGGCCGTATGGTTTCTCTGACCTTGCTCTTTGCTAACAACAGATTCAAGCGTCTAAAGGGGAGATGCACGAAATAACTTACCTTAATTGTTCCCTGACTGTTAGCAGCAATCAGCACATTGGACTCCTGGAAAAAAAGAAGAGGCACTATCACAATCTGCCACTGCTTTCTCTTTTTCCCTCCTTCTCTCTTCTCTTTTGGAAGAAGTAGAGAAGCACCAGTTACTTTTATCTTAAACATTGGAATCACTAGGTTGGAAAAGACCTTTGAGATCATCGAGCCCGTAGAAATATATCTAATCTCAAAGGGACTTAACTCTTCCCATTTCCAAGACATTTTCGAGGCTAAAAGTCTTTTTAGAAGTTATAGCACCTTAAATAATTAGAAAGCAATAATCCTTAGCGCTTGCACAGAGCTTTAAATCTCCAAAGCAATTTACAAACATGAATTAATCTTCACAGTCTCCCTGCAAAGTGGGCAAATAATAATCATCATCATCATTTATGATCTTTTGGCAGCATACGGACAAAGGTCCCCAGCACCCTAAAACAGACTAATCACCATGACAAAACCTCTCCCAAAGTCAAGGGGTTTCAGACAGCTAAACCAGAGACAGGCACTGGGAGATACACCCAGTTTGGAAGGAAGATGAACAGAGAGGGCTCCAGCCCTGCTTTATTCAGACAGGCAGCACCTGTTCACCTCCTGCCAACTGATGGAACTGCCTTCGGAGATATCCCGGTTGTCTGCAAATTAATGGTCTGCAGCATCAGTCAGGCAACCCCCAGGCAAAAAAAACAGGGCAGGGGAAGACAGCCATTGCTGTCTTCAGCTGGCATGCCCGATGTGAGTGTGGAGGCACCCTCCCAAACTGAGATCGTTCAGACCAGAGGGAAATCCAAAAGAATGACACGGTGCCAATAAACTCGAAGCAGGTAAGCGCTGGGGCGCTGGTACTGACTCTGGAGATGCCATGGTTGAACCACTACTCCCAGACCGGTGTCCTGCATCCATCTGTGTGCCACCGATTGTAGCGTACGCTGCCAAATCGCCTGCCACGACCTGTTTTCTCTAAAGATAGCTGATACCTCTTCTCAGGCACAATTTTCCAATTCCTCTCACTGCCGCTATCCATGCCCAGGCAAACTCGTTGTAATTATCCCACTGCTTAACACATGCGTTTTTAATCAACTCGGTGACTAGAACATGCCCTGCTCCAAAGCGAGCAGAAAGCCAGCTCGACCCGGCCCCAACAGGACTGCACGCTACCTCACCGTGAGGTTTTGGACTTTGCACAGCCACGAGCTTGGAAGTAAAGGGAGAGAAATCCCTTCCGATGCAAAAAAATCCACTTATTGGGTAAGAGCAGCCTCGCAATGGCTCACTGGGCTAATTGTTACAGGTAGATTTGTTCACCCTGGTACAATCATTAGGGGATTAGTTAAGACTCCCGATATTATCTCACCAACAATCCTCCAAGTCACAGCTCCTGACAAGAAAATATATCCTCAAAGGAAGGCTACACTTCAATTGCTATTAGCTCAGAAGCTAGAAGAGCCAGGTCTTGTGAGCTGCTCAGCTTCAGGTTAACAGCACTGAAACCCACTGCGGGGAGGGAACACAGGTATAGGTGCAATTTAGGGACCAAAACTGGGACTGGGATGCCTGATAGGATTTTGGGGGCAAGGGGAAGTCCTGAGCACAGATGATCCAGGGTTTGAGTGATTCTTGTTTGCACTGTGAGCGATTGGTAATTCATCCTGCTGCAGTCTGCTGGGGTACCACTGTAAATGAACTCTGGTTCAATGAACAGTTTTACCTGCTAAATAAAATAAAAATGCCAGAGGGTAATATACTCTCACTCCCTTGTTCTTCAGAAGCTACTGATTTATTTTTTTTCCTGATTTTTTTTTCTTCCCCCCCAGCAGGGTCTGAGCTAATCACCGCTCTGCTGCTTTCACCCACAATCATGAGATGCAAATGGGAGCAGACAGCAGCAAAATTAGCACCAAATCTGTCATCGAACGAACAGTGACTTGCTTGTTAAGGCACTCTAGCACCGCATTCCTCCGGAACACGGCAAAGTAACTTGTTTTTAATCCTTTAAAGCAACAATTCCCTTCTTTTCATGTCGCCTGTGAAACAGCCAATATATTTAACACATTAAAAACCTTGGCAAGACGTGAGGATGCGTAGGTTTGTAACTTGTGACAGCCGTGTGCATGTCAAACCAAGCCTTTTGCCAGGCTGCCAGAGCAGAGTCACCACGTCCTCCAAAGAAAGCCACCATTACCACCTAACTGGCAGGAGGGCCACTTCCCCTACCACGCACTACAAGCATCTGTATACCTCAGGCATGAAAAACAGGGCATTGCCTTCTGCTCTACCATCAACACTTGGGTGTTTCTATGCAGGGCACAGAGGTTGGAAGGCTGACCTTTCCTCATCTCTCCCAGATCCGTTGTCTTCAGGAGCCAGGACCTCCCAAAGAAGAGATGGGGGGTATGTTGGAGTTCCACCTGGACTAACAAAACAGGTATGAAAACGCCTGTTCTACACACATACCTCCTCGATGGGCGAGTGGCATGTGCAGCCCGTAACAGGAGAGGCAGAAGGTACCAGCTGCCTTTGCTAAAACAAGACTGAAGGGTGAAAAAACCAACCAAACACAACAAACAACAAGAGATGGGGGTTTGCTGCCTGGCAAGTGACAGCATTTTGTTCTGTGGGGCTGCAAATCGCCACTATTCCTGCAGGCTGGTGGAGAGCCACTGGCCGTGTGACCGGATGGAAAACGGCAACCCTCTCCTCTGCACATCGCGGCAGGCAAGGAGCGATCGGTGCAGATGTGGCACAGCGCGCTCCGGTTCCCCGCGATGAGATAATGCAGCATCTCAACAAGCCAGAGACAGCCATAAAACTGACGGGAGACAGCTCAAGAGTGTTGGCCCTGTTAAGTCCACAGAAAGGAGGAAGGCTCTGGGGATGACAGAAGTCCACGTCGTCTTGTCTCCTGGCATTAGGTAGGAATTCAGAAAGATTAATTGACAAACGCAGGTGCATCTCAGGACTCACGTTAAGATTCATCTACGGTGTGGGTCCAGAACATCTTAGAGCACCTCAGAGAGGTTCTAAGGCTTAGAAACAGCCTTCCACACATGCCAACTTTTTCCTCGACTGCAGAGTACTGTCTATAGGAAGTCTGAAGGACAGTTCCTTGACATTGGGAAGGACTCGGCTCCACCACAAATCTTTGTTATTGCCTCCAGACTGGACGCAGAGCCACGCAGAGGCAGGCATTATGCAAAATGAAGCCGTAAATCAGTCCTGAGTGCAAAGACAAACCAGACAGAAGCACTTCTGTCCTGAACCCGATGCATCTCCATTCTCCTAGACGCAGCACCAGCCCAACACAACTGGTCCACCTGCAAGAACTTAGAAACATTTGACCTTGTTATTTGAAGGGACTTCCTTTGATTGCACCAAAAGAAGAAATTTCCACAGCACACTCTTGATGGCACAGAAAAACAAAATCAAATTTAGGACCTTCCTGAGTAGATGAGATACCTGCTACATTCATCATTCAAAGGAATTATTTACCCTGTGACAGCCAGACTCTGAAGCACACTGATTTCCTTCCCTCCTAGATGAGCCCTGGATTTGGGTGGCCCTTGGGAAGCAATTTGTAGAGGAAAGGAAGAAAGGGAGAAGGAAAGTTAGGCTGCTGGCATTCATGCAAGAGTAGGCAGCATTAAGAGAATCAGAAATGCTCAGGATTTTTCAGGAATCTTGAAGAAACTCAGCTCAATGACTGAAAGTTGTTGGAGCTACTTCAGTGCAACAGGGAGTAAAAGATAGCTGAGGCTGCAGCTCTTCAAGTCCTTACATCTCTGTGCAAGAAAACATTGGGGGGGGGGGGGGGGGGGGGAGGGCGGCGCTAAATGAGAGTCACCACAGCCAGAGTGCTGTTAAAAGAGCACACACATCATTGGAGGGACACAGACTGATAATGTATGAGTGGGCTCAACTGTACAGAGCAAGTGGAAAATCCAGACAGGCCCTTGCAATAACCACAAGGCTCCTTCCTCTTTGCCACCCTCTTTATCAATGACGAGCCACCGTGGACACCCACCTGCCGCCGCAGTGCTCTTGGAGCTCTGCACACCTCTGGTGCAAAACCACAGCTGAGTATCTTCCTGCCTTTCTCTCCTGACACAAAATAGTGAGTCTGTCCCCAGGGGGCTTGAAATATATGAGATGAGCACAAATCACTCACATCTGCTTGTGGTTTTTTTTCCTTTAATATCCTTCGTGAGACCATTCCTCCTCCATTATCCCACATATATCAGTCCTTAAAATGAAATTCAGAAGCTCGCACTGGAGAAGAGGATGGAGCACAGTCTATGCAGGAGGAGGAGTCCAGAGGCCAGCTTCGAAACATCGCGGTCCCCCGGTTGGGAGAGAAACTGTGGATCAGAACATTTATTTGTGAACACAGCCTACACTTTTACAGTGTGGTGGTTTTGCCAAAATTAGTCTTGCCAGGACCAGAGCCAGAGTAACTGAAGGTTGGAAGTGCAGTGGGTAGCTAAGAACCACGGTTTTGACCATGTAAGCTAGTGCACAAAAGATGTGGCAGCACTCCTCTGTGCATTAGCCTGACAAAACTAACCTGGAAATAGACTTAATCAACGGTGTTTCCCTCAAGGCCTGCACCGAGAAGGGAGGAAGGTTTGGCTAGAAATGGTACAACGTGGAGTAATTTCTTACTTGTACACTCTCCCCTACCTTCTACAGGTAGGAGCAATATCACAAGGGGCTGCCAGAGGCCAGGTAGCCCACGTGCCCTTCCTCTGAAGGAGGTGTTATAACTTGCTCCAATAGGTACACAAGCCAGTGAGATCAGAATTGGCTTCAGAAAAAAAAGTTCTGTCTTATGGAGACTTTTTCCCTCTGCTTTCCGTCCCTTCTCCTAACACTTTCACCTCTTCAGAGCAGCATCAAAGGAGGAAGAGGGCAGGTCCAAGTTCCTCAGAGCCACATACACTCCCAACACGCTGTTGCTCTGAACAACCGGATTACTCAAACTTAACCTAAGATGTTGCTGTATTGTTTAGGACATGTAGGGGCTGACAGATGCCAGCTGTGTCTCTTCAACTTGTATGTGCACATGTTCACACAACAGACTCAAAATCCTATTTGGAACTTTCACAGTATTAGAAATAATTACAGACCATGAAGTCTGTGTTCTCCAAGCCCCTATCCCCCTTTGTCTGCACAAATAAAGTATATTTGCCTCAAACTCCCAGCATAGTTGCCATTCAGGTAAGCATGAATTTTTCTGGGTTTTCAGTTAGGTTTCTTCTACTGATTCACTGTTAGGATTATTGAAGATCTTATTTTAAATTAACAGCTTCTCACCTTCCCAGCCCAGCACTCGTTTCTGCTAATGAACGGCTGGGTTCGTCAGCAATTCTCTTTCAAGCAGACAGACTCGCCCACAAAAAAATCCTGAACACTTAATTCAAAGGAACTGGAGCCTAATTAAGCAAAGTTGTTGATACAGTGGGAAAATATATGGAGTGAGAAAGCTTGCACCCAAATATCCACTGCCATATGTTATTTATAGGCAGAACAGAAGCTTATCATTGAACTAAAGCTAGTGGGGTTTGGACAGAAGGCTCTCACCTGAAGTAAAGCTACTAGGGCCTGGCAATACTACTCAAGTGCTGGCTTTTAGGACTGAAGCTGCAGACCACCTGAAAGACCCACCTCACCCAAACTTTTCCCATCAACACCATGTGCAAAGGTTCTTACATCAAGATGCATGAAAGCAGTTCCCCAGCAGATCACCGTTTGCTTGACTGCTCTTCATAGCTTGTAATTAGCAGATTCTAATGGCTTTTCACTCAAAATCCCCCAGGATCTGGTTGTTTTCTTGTTGTATGACTCAAGACAGCTCTTGTTTTTGAAAGAAAATTACAAATTCTAACCTGGGAAACGTGATGAACCTCCGGCACACAAAAATCAAGAGGTTTTTAAAAACTAAACTGCCAGATTAGATTTCTTCCCAGCAGGATAACGTGTCGCACATGGAATTTTATGTTCTTTGCCCCATGGTTGTGATACAATTTGTTATTGATGAAGGGGTGTACGGCAGGACAGGTAAAGTGGGGCAAGTCCCACTACCTCCAGAATTTCCTTTAGACGCTATCGCGCTCACCTGACTTTAATCCCTTCTGGACAATTTTAAGGCCATATCATTTATATTGTGAACATCAGGGTCAAGCAGAGATTCATTACTCCTTTAAACCGAGCGCTTCTTAAAGACAGGCCTTGCACACAGAAGACATCATACCAAGATTTTTCAGGAGCAGCGACGCCCAACTCTTTAGGTTTCAAACCTGGAACAGAACATGGATGCCTAAACCGTGTCTTTTAATCCTTAGAAACTGTATTTTTATCTCATTGGGAAGGTAATTCCTTTGTGTATACAGAGATAAAGCCTCCTCAGGCTTATCTGGGCCAAAACAAAAAAAATAAAATAGAGAGAAGGCAACTATTCAATATATCTGAAAAAGGTCTCATATGCACTTCCTTCTAGCTCCAGCTGCAAACACACAATCTTCGGGGGCTTTTAAGTTTATAAACGCTACACAATAACATCCACACAGCAAACTAAAGAGATTTTCTTAACATGTTAAACCATGGATTTAGAGATGAAGGCGCTCCTTTGGCTTGCTACAGAAGGACTTGCCTGCAATCACACATACACATGTATAGATAATGGACAGGCTATAAAGGGGAAAAAAAGCGCTTTCAAACAAATTAGTGTTTTCATCATCCTATATCACGCCACGTTTACAGCTTCTGCACAAGTTGGAGTGCATCTCACTAGGAACTGTGTGCAGGTAGAAATTCAGCATCTCCTTGAATCCCTCCCCTCGTTTTTCTGCTATTCCAGATTTTAACCTCTGTACCAGGGATGCTTTTATCAAGTTTTCTGACACTTCCACATCTGGTATTTCCTATCTGCGACTCAGTATGTGAATATATCCCTCTTTTTTTTTTGCACCTCAAAGCAGCAACCTTCTCATTTTTGGATTTTACACTTAATGCATTTTTCTACTCCTTTTCAGGCCAAACTCCGTCTAAGATGATGCTGAATGTGACTAGAAGCTTAGTTGCTCTTGTACATAGCCAGGTCTCTGCATTCGCAGCACACACGTGCCCAGAGGAAAGTACCCCAGGGCTTGTTCCAATGACACACTCACATAAGTAGTAAGCTGTCCCTCAGCCAAGTGAGAAATCACTTTTGCTTAGCATGACCCTTCTTTTCAGTGCGTAGCTCTCGAGAAAACAAGATCAACGAGGCAACCCAAGACCAGGCTAGAAGAAAACACGACTATGAGCGGGTACAGCACTGCACACAGGCACCGATTTGCTTGCCTCTACGCTGTCTTCTGAATTCAAGATGGAAATGGAGAGCGATGGGAAGAGGGCAAAGAGAGCCCTGCAAAGGCAGGAAAGCCAGGCAGCCAAGCCCATGCCAGGAGCTGTTGATATATTACAGGCAACTCCCTCTGTAATTTAGTCAGTCTGGAACAAAACTGGGTTTAATGAGTGCCTAATTTATTTAGAATTCAAGATGAGACTAACTCGTCAGAGGTTTATTATTCTGCATCTACTGCAAAGTGAAGCATGCAGCTCTAACAGCTGGTGCACGCTCCCTGTCAGGCAAGGTAGGAAGGCATGTGTTAAAACCAAATTACGTTGGCATTAACCCTCTTTACCCCAAAGGACAAGCCTTCTCCTCCTCTATATGGAGGAAGACTGAGCTCCATTGCCCTCCTAGTTGTGATAAGGTCTCTAAAGCTACTCGTTCCTAGGGTCATATATCCTGGGATTTCAGTCACCGCCCATAAACAATACGCTCAAGGTCTGGAAGGAAGCGGCAGCAGTAATATATAAATACAGCTCACAACAAGCCTGCAGAAGAACATCTCACAGACACCCAACACATCAGCATCGATATTGCAAAGCCAGAGGAGATGGCCAGGCATTTGTTCAGCAAAAGCAGCTTTTAGCGTCTATTCTCTTAAATACTTGTTTGGCAATTCTGCCACACATCATTCGATGACTACACGGTCTGAGACCCTCATTCCTGCTGCCTCCTTTCTCTTCTACTGTTTGTTGCACTCTGTCATTACATCATGCTAGAGGTGATGAATTTAATCTCTCACTGGCCAAGGTCATGCTGCCCTGCCCACCACTGCTGCATGTGGCCAAGACAAGCCCCGGGGTGCTATCGTTACTGTAGCTACCGTTTCTCTCTCCCTTCCAAACCCTCACTGGAAACAGAATGTGCACTCTGAAGAACACTGCATGGCAGTATTCAGAAACATGAGCTACATCTGGGAGTTTTAGGTTGTGATGGCCAACTACGGGATCAGAGATATGAGCAGAAGTCAGCAGACTGTGAAAAAGCCTTTTCCATGCAAGCTACCCCAAATTAAACAGCCCAGTCTACTCTCCAAGCATGGCCTGCATAGCCCAGTCCTGCACCCCAGCAAGGTCCACAATTCCCAACGGCTGCTCTGGCAAGGAACAGATGCTGGTGAAAAACTCTGGAGAGATGCCAAAAGACATCCTTCTCTGCAGCCCCCAGCTCCTTGGCCCTCCTTAACTCACACCACTTACCTTGCCTCCTGTGAAGGGCATACTCCAAGTGCTTTAAGCACTGCTTCATGTTTCGTTAATTCCCTTATATCTCTAATTTCTTTCTTTCTCACTCAGAATGTGTTTCTCCCATCCCTCTTACCTTCTCTACTCTTCTTCCTTCTTTTTGCCACATCAGTGCTTTCTTTTCCTGCTAAACTACACCCAACGCTCCTCAGTTGCTCAGTTCCCTCTTTCAAGTCTTCTTCACGCTTGAATCAGCAATTCCCTAGTTTGTGCAAGAACGTTTTGATCTCTCCTAGACCATCTGTCCTGTATCCTTCCGGGCTTTTATACTTGCGAGATCGTTGTCCCTTGTGTGGCATCGCTCACCAAAACCCTACTTTCACGATTCTATTCTTGAGTTTCAACTGTCTCTTCTACAGCAACATACAGATCCTTCCATCTCCTTCTCCCTCCCACCTCTGAAAATCCTCTTACAGAATAGTTTCCCTTTCTTTCCAACCCTTTTTGTCTCCACCATACTAATAGCAAAACCAGCGTGTACAATGCCCTTGGGTGGAGAAAGGGAGTGGATGATGGCTAACCACCTCCTCCGGTCGCAGTATTCAGTCAATCGACCAACTATCTGCTCCCACGGGCAGTGACACAGTTGTCTTTTTGGCTCTCTGTACCTCGAGGTCCCTGAACTCATGAGTGCACTAGGATGATGTATCCGTTCTGCTGGTCCCTGCCTGGGCTGCCAGCTACAGCTCATTCCCTCGTCCACCTCCAACCAGAGGATAGAAGAACACGAGGAGGTAGAAGCCTTGTGGTTAGAGACTGAAACGTGGTTAGCTTGTGGGAAACAACCGCTGCTGGGCCAAAAGCTTTCAAAAGGAGGTGGTGATCAACATCAGCAGCCTGGCAACTGGTCACACGCTCCAGATATCCCTTCTTTCCTGCTTTTTCTGGATACACAAGAACTAATCTCACACATTAGTGTGCTGAACTGGAGCACGCTCTTCCAAAGGCTGACAAATGGTTTCTAAGTTGGGCCATGGGGGATCACTGCTAGATGACACATCTCCTGTGCTTCCTGAAGCTCAGCACATCACTGATGCTGCCAGAGGCTTCCCTGGGCCAGGCAGCAGAGTTGGGATCTTGGGACTGAGTCAGTCCCCACACAGGAACACCCTGAAAGAAGCTGTTACCTGGTCACGCTCCCACTTGCCCCCCTCTCCCACTGCCATTAGTGCCAGTCTCTAAACTGCTGAACAATACAGGCTTCAAATTGACCCAACCACCTTGACAGTAATATTTTAAATTATTAAGTCTCAGTTCTTTAATGCCAATAAATCATTTATATGTGCGCATTTAATTAACAATCCAATCAGTTAAAACAACTTAGCATTCGCACAACACATTTTATCAGAGGACCCAAAGACACATTACAACATTAATTAAGTGTAACAAATGCCCTGGTGAGATAGCAGAGTAGTATCCTGCTTTGACATGTGGGGAAACCAAGGCAACGTGCTCAGTGGATTTACCCAAGGTTAATCCAGATGTTCACAGCAAGGAGAAAAACCACAAAGATGGAACTCTCCTAACACACATTCCTTTTCTGAACTGCAGCATTTGTTTATTTGCTTGTGAGAAATCTGATCCAGCTGCATTCCTCCCCTGAACAGACCAGGGGCACAAACCATGGCTCTGAAGGATGCTAAAAATCACCCTGAAACTGCAGCAGCCTGCCAAGTGATGGTGAACATACTGAGTCCAACACAATACCTAGGCAAGGGGTTTTGAAGCACATCAGTGACCCTTCCCAGCCCCCAGTTCCCAGCTACGGACACATCTGAGCTCTCGGGATGCAGGACACTTATCCAGCAGACATAGGTCCTTGACCTATGTCATTTTGGTCTCTCCTAAGTGCTCCAACAGTTCATCCAATCCCTGGGGAGTTTTGTGCCTGGCTCCCATGCCAAAGAGCACAGGAGAAAAGCAAGAAATTCCTGAAGGACACTGACTCTGCTCACAAGACACTGAGCAGTTACCAGTCTTGGAAAACATCAGGAGTCCTAATACCTTCACTTCTGTCCAAACCCATAGCATCACAAGTTCTTCAGGCCACGCACAGCCTGTCCTGCCATCTCCCCCTCCCCTCCCACGCCCAGGAGATAACCCTTCACAGTGATCCCAGACAACAGCAGCACTCACACAACCATGGCAGCTCTGCTTAAGGATGTGCTCCTCTGTGTCCTCAACTGAAACAGTTTGAGATCCCACAGTTTGGCTTGCTTCGCTCATTTGGTACAGAAAAAACACAGTTCCTGGCACTAAGGCCTCAGCTGACCGCTCAAAGCATTGGGGATGGTTTTGTTGATGGAGCTTGACAGCCATCTGGAAGTCAGTCCATCCATCCATCCTGGGCATGTCCAGCCTTGTTTTTCCCAAAGACTATGAATTCTGTTCTGTAAGCAAGTGGCATGCTATGGAAATGCTTTAGGTTTCCCAATTATCATGTGATGAAACAGATGATGCCTGCTACCCATCCCTGTAACCCAAGCATGCGTCGCTCAGTGAAGCTGGCTGGATTTTCAGTTGTTCTCACTGAAACCAAGAGGAGTTTATCTCCTCAACATCTGTGGCAACCAGATCCCTATGATTAAAAGCCCTGAGTCTCAATGCAAGTCCACCTCATGGTGGTGGGATGCAGAACCTTCCTTCTCCAAGCAAAGCAATGTATAAAGTGAGAGTAAAATTGAAGTCACTGGTTCCTGCACCAGAAGATAAGACAACACAGAATTCACCCAATCAAAGCAAGAGAATGGGTTGGTTAGCATTAAGGATTTAAAGCTACCACAGGCTTAAGCCCCAAACTAACCTCCGGAGAAAGAGGTGTTGCAGCTGTGTAACTGGTGGGAATACACACTGAGCTGGTGGGTCAGGCTGGAAAGAAAAACATCCCTCATCTGACACTGTCCTCTCAAAGCAAAAGTGGAAGAACAATCACTGTATTACTGCTACTGTCTGTGGTCGTCAATGTGGGAGAATGGGTTAATCATTGGAGGCACCAGAAGGACAAGGGGAGCCAAAGTGAGTCAAGCTGGATAGGACAGCAAGTGGGGGGAACACTTTGGCAGGAACTCGTGAAACGGCTGATGGGCCGAGGAAATCAGTTTATTTCAAACCAATAATGGATTCATACTCAGCTACTGTTGGTTTTAAAGGGTTTGGCTGTCAGCTCTTTGGGGCAGAAAGCTGTCGCTCACTGTCTGTCTGGACAACACCTCGCAAATTGGATCTCCTGCCAACTGCAGCTTCTTTGCTCTGTCCTAATGAAAACGACCTCCACCTCCAATACTGGCCTGAGACCAAGACGCCAAAAACAGTCATGTTAAAGCAACCAGAATCCTGACGCTGAATTTGTATGCTTTAGCTGTACTAACACCCCTTGGACACACTCATCCGTTCAAGTGGGATTCCACCACCAAACCAAACCCAACCCTTGACACTCCAGTGTCCCCAAACACTCAACTCTCAGTTCTGGACTTAAAATCCAGACTGTTTTGTTAATGGGTCTCAGAATAACATTGCAGGGGGACTACAGTGCTCGGTATCTGCGAACCACATTAACTATTCTGAACGTTTTGCTTGTGCCAGCTGGAAAAGAAGGATGGTAGTTTCACTGCATCTGTAAGCCTTCTAATTGTGTTTCTGGATGGGCCAGAAGTCTGGCAGACATAGAAATCAAAGCCTTTGCTTCTCTTTAAGCCAGGAATAGTAAATTTAATAGCAACAGGAACAGAGTCACGAGTCTAAGTGTCAGCGCTGAGGATGCCATCTGTGGGAGAGACACGAGAGCATACCTAAGACACTACACCTCTAGCCAAGGCTGCAGGCAGGGATGGCAGGGATCGTGCAGCATCTGCATGGCAAGCAGAGCTACTGCAAGGCGAAGGGAAGGGGGGCACAGCGGGAGAGCAGAAATACCTCATCCCTGGAGGCTGCTTCCACCTGAAAGGCTGCAGCTGCACAGAGGAGGCAAGAACAGGAAAGGCAAGGATACGGCTCTATGAGGTGGCCTAGCTCATAGCTGCATAGGGCACTACAGCAAATTTAAGAACACACACGCTCATAAATATACATACACACATCTCATCTGTTCTGTGCCCCACCCCACCCCCCCTCCTGTCCAGAGAACTGCAGCAGTGAAATCACCAGGACCTGACACGAGAAAACAAGGAATAAATTGCATCTCGGGGAGAAAAATCAAGGCACGTTAACATCAGCACATGTGTAAGCTTCATGGAATGATACTTACACTAACGCTGTTTGTAACATGCGCCCCCTATTTGGGAAAGAGGACTTTGATTTAAAGAATAAATGTTTAATTAAAGTAAAACAAAAGTTTCCATTAATTTTGACGGAATTCACAACCTGCTGCTCTCCTTCAACACTCAATCGAGCTAATGTTGTAACAGCACTGGGCGCAGCACTAGGTACCCAAAACCTCTTGGAATGCAGACAAGACAGTAATCTGTACCAAACCACAGGGCCCTCCTCCAGCTACATTTTGGTCCGCAAAATACCGTTTCAAAAATGACCTGAGTGCAGTTAGGCAAATATTGTCACTAGCCAAAGCACAAAGGGAAATTAGGAAGGAGGAGAGATGTCGACAAACTTCGTATCTGCAAAGCAAAAGGTCTGGAGCCTACACCTGCAGGCAGTTCATTCTGATGGTATCCAAACCCAGGTTTAACATCACAAGCCCGAGTTTACTCTTGAGCAGAACTATCTCCTCCTCACCTATAGCCCAGAACAGGGTCAGAGCTGTCCTGAACTGCGGTCAGCACGGTCTCTGTATATCCATATAGTTATGGCACTGTGCAAAAGGGAGCTGAACTGGACTTGGTGCTGTCTGGAAGAGAGCGATCTTTCATTTGTAAGCTGAGAGAAATGCTGGAATATTCTACTGCTGATGCCTTCTGTTGTATTTATCTGGGAGGAGAAGGGAGTGGGGAAAAGACGACAACTATGCCTTAGGTATTAGGAATGATGAGATACAGCTTTATAGCTTTAGTACAATAAATGCAAAGCATGACATCTTCCCTACTCCGTTCAGCAGAATGAACTATTCAAAAGACAATAATGAACTTTGCATCATCTGAAGGACTCAATTGTGCTCTGCTGCCTGCTTCCCCGATCCCAAATCCAGAAGGACGAGCGAATCCAGTAATGAAAATGCACCTGAGAAATCAGAAATCACTGGGTCATTCAGCTGTTGAGAAGCATTTTAGATACAAAATAAAGGATGTAAAAAAAGACCCCACCAAGGACCGAGATTAAAGTCAGAAGAAAAACGCCAAACGTCTTCAGACGGGTTCACTGATTGTGAGAGAGGGGGAAAACGAAAGTCTAAAACTCAACACACAATCCTGACAACTGGAGCGAAATTCCCTATTGTTTCCTTCACTTCCCACTTTCCCTCTTCTCCACTTGCTCATTCCTCTCTTCTTGCACCTTCCCCATCCCTGAAGGGACAACAGGAGGTAGCCCCAGAATTCCAATGGCGTTTGCTAATTCATTAAATCCCATGGATTTAAATAGGCAAAACTAATGGGAACTCGCCTCACAGGCATCCTCTGCAATCCTAGATGAGGATTCAGGAGTCACCTGAAGCTCTAGACAGGGCTTTCTTTTGTTTACGGCCTTTAAATAATTCAGAGAGGGGAGCTGTCAAGCTGAATCTGCAAAGCTCCCTTGATTTTGGTCTTCCACTATTAGACTGCCTGCCTATTGTTTATAAAGACAAAAAGAAAAACATTACAAGATCGTATGTCTGCATGGGAAGGGAGTCAAGGACTGGAAGAACAAGGGCCGTCAGGACAGAAGTCATAAAAAAACAGATGGGAAAGCAAAAGTAGGCAGTAGGTGAAATACAGTTGTAAAGCTGCAAGAGCAAGCTGGCAGGTTCAGTCGTGCTATAAACAAACAATGCTACCAGTTTCTTTTGTAATGGGATGTCATTGTTTAAAAAGGAAAAACCCTAAATGCAAATAGTAACTTTAATTAGCAATTAAAAGCACAACTTCCCAGCTATACAGCTGCAGCCACCTCTCCCAGATCTGCCTGACAATCATCAGGCAGCAGGCCAGCACTAAATAACCACCCCGAACCTCAGAGAGCCATTTCACCCCTTTTCCCTTCTCTGCACTCCCCGCTCTCCCCCAGGCTTCTTGGGCAGACAAACACGGTAATGTCTGCTGAAGATCTACTAGGTCCTGCCTGGGGACACCAGCAGACCACAGGTGATGGCCCTTGGCATCCCAAGGAACTCACACTCCCAAGGTGCCTTCTAGATTTTATTTCAGGGTGGGTTTTTTTAAACGACTCTGGGGCACAGTACTGCTTTGATGGGAGTCTGCAGAGTCATTTTCAATCAAAGCTGCAAACCTGCCTTACAGCAAAGGTCTGTGTTGTAAAGCAGCGAGAAGAATGGAGGAACGGGGACCCTGGGGATGCATGGCTCTGTTCCACTCATGCACGTCTCCCCAGCCAGAATGAAATCACCTCTACAGACAGTCTGCTAAACCTAATCAGGGCTTTAAAAAAAAAAAAAACAATTTTAATACAAAAAAATGATAACGAGGATTACGGTCTCGCTTTAAACTACCAAGCTGGATTAATTTCCAGCAATTATATTTAGCTGTGGTTGCTGCCTGAGGGCTGTTCCCACGTGGTGGGACATCACGAATGGGCAGCTGAACTCCTGCCACAGATGCTGCGGGAGCTGCCTTGGCATATTAGGGGATAGCACACATGTATGGAGGGGAACGACCTGGTTTAGCTGGCTCTCCTAAAACAGACAGAGACCTCCACTTCACTCTAGGAAGACTGCAACAGCGGACAAAACACTTTTCTTTTGCCCGTGATTGGTCCAAACTGGTCCCAGCAGCTTCCAGTTCTACAAAATCCCATGATTAATCCAGCCTTTTATTGCACCATCTTTTATGCTGGGCTTCTGACTGTATGAAATCCTAAATGAAACATGATGTACTGCATGCAAATAAGCTGAAGAAAAGAGGATTCAACTAATAAGAAAATATCATTAAGTGGGCAAGTTCAACTCAGAACATCAAAATCATTCCAGGGACATGCGCACACACCCATCGGCCTCAAACCCAGCCCCGACAGCGCCATTCTTACTCACTCAGTGACTGCCAGCTCACAGCAGGGCCTGAAGCTGCAGTGCCATTAATAAGTCCCTAAATCTCTTGGCCTCGAACATGCTCCTAAACTCAAGGGAACAGCTTGCCAAGGGTGTGCTGCCTGCCAGCATCCCTGCAGCAAGGCTGTTCAACAGCAAGCAGCCTTTGTTTTTTTTTGTTTTGTTTGTTTTCTTTCAAATACATTTCAAAGTGGTGTGTACATGTGAAGGGAGTATTGCGAGCTCCCAAACATTACCAGTCACAGCCTGCTCCTTGTGTGAATGGAGGGGCTGTCAACCTCACAGGTCACATCCTCAAATTAGGGATTTTCCCCAATGTTCTCTTTCCTTGGCCCTCTGAAAAGGCAAAAGCAGCTGACATCCTTACTCGATCCTAAGCCGTAACTAGAGATACAGGAAAACTGGATGGCTCTACATGCTTCCTAATGGAAGACAGGAGATTACAAAAAAAATAACATTAGTTCTTAAAAGCATGGTTTTGTTGTTAGCATCACTACACTGGCAGTGTGCAGTTGGGGCTGACGGTGGCAAGTGGGAGTGGTGGATTGTGTGGAGGATCTGCTGGACACACTGCGTGAAGGGGCTTGGGGTAGCTGGAGCCTGAGCTTGTCCTTTACTAGATTCCCCAAGAGCAAACAAAACTGCAGGAAGGTCCTTCATTTCCCATCCTCAGTTAACAGCAGAACTTTCAGGTATCAGAGGCTCTCGCAGGTGGAGCGAGCCCATGCTAAAATAATTTCCAGCTAATATGGTACGCAGATGTACCCATTCCAAACAACACCTCCTAACAACTCCATTCCTTAAAAAAACAACCCTAGAAAGCAGTTTAATTCCTAATGAGGCAGCAAATGAGGCAAAAGCCTCCTGCTTCGCGTGATGCACTCAACAAGCAGCTTGCGTACGTTTGCGGTTTCTCAGCCTGGCAAAACTGACAAAGGCTTTCAAGAAAGTGAGATCTAGGTTACATTCTACATCATTGTCGGCGGACAATTTGTTCTGGATTTAAGTCTTGCTCCTGATTAATCTTAATAGAGCAATGAATAGGAACTCCACATCCCAGAAAGTGGGAACGGTTTTATCTTTAAACGCAATTCACAAGTGAAATCACCTCTCTTGCAACAGATAATTCCACTACTGTTCGAGTTATTTTCACACAGTGGGTATAAAAAAATTATCCCTAAGATCTCTCAAATGGAAATGACTGGTTTTAACGCTCCCTGTCATTTTGAATGCATGCAAAGACTAACAATACTGTATCAAAAAGAGGAGCTCAACAATCAAGAAATCCATTAAGCCACCAACGATACTAATAGCAAAAAGGAAGTTTAAAGACTCAAGTATCTAAAGAAAAAAAAAAAATCAAGTCATTTTCCTACTGGAATTACAAGAGGAAACAAAACCCCTCGTGTTGCGACAAAGTGCCTCTGATTTTATATCCTTCAGCTACGCAAATATGAGCTCTGCTGACTGAGGGCGAGGGAAGACAAACAAACACTCCTGGCTTTTTTTTTTTTTTTTTGGTAATCTGCTCAATTATCTTGATTTCTCTTTCTAGAGATGCTTCTGTTGGCTTGCTCCTCAACGGGCAACACAGAGCCAACGCCAGAGTGCTGCAGGATGGCGATCACGTGTGGGACAGCTGGGGATTTCTGGTCCCTCAAGGCTGCCTGGTAGGGCTTGGCTGGATGATCTGAACTAGCTCTTCCTAAAGACAGGTCTGCATGGCTTTTGGAGGGGCTGAATCCACAACTGTGCTCAGATACGGCTGGCTAGGAGTCAGCGCTTGTCCAAGAGAAGGGCAACCAGTCTGGGGAAGGGGCTGGAGGGAAAATCATAGGAGGAGTGACTGAGGGAGCTGGGGAAGTTTAACCTGGAGAAGGGGAGGCTGAGGGGAGACCTTATCATTGCCTACAACTACCTGACAGGAGGGTGTAGAGAGGTGGGCGATGGTCTCTTCAGCCAGGTGACAGGATATGAGGAAATGGCCTCAAGCTGCTCCAGGGCAGAGTCAGATCAGATGTTAGGAAAAAGTTCTTTACCGAAAGGGTTATCAGGCACTGGAACAGGCTGATGGGGGAGGGGGTTGAGTCACTGACCCTGGATGTGTTTAACAGACAGGTAAATGAGGTGCTCAAGGATATGGTTTATTAGAGGACAGGCACGGTTGGACTCTATCTCAAAGGTCTTTTCCAACCCAGTGATTCTGTAAAAGTTATGGGTATGGCTACAATCACCAGCAGAAAAGCTCTTGTGAAGTGTTCATGATCACATAATTGCCTTAACTATAGCTTCCACGAAGAAATAAATTATATTCTAAGAAACTGTCTCTAAAAAAACTAAAACCACATGGCATGCGTCCAGGCAAACCCATACTGTGTAAGGAGAGACAGAAATGATGGGGCTTGGCACGCGTCGCCTTCATCACTTCATTAACTTAAAGATTTAGTGACTGTGGTGGGCTTACAAGGAGGAGACCGTCCTCATCGAGACTCACCACATTCAGATGGCTCTGCTCTCAAGGGAAAACCAAGGATTGCCTTATGATGGGAAGAGGGAGGGCTGCAAAGGATGGCCAAAAGAGTCCGAATTCACAGTCAAGGATACGCCAGGAAAGCAGTGGCAAAATCGTATCCCTTCAGCCTGCAACCATACACCTATCCAAACATTCATCTAAAGGAAACCTCTAAAGCAGGAGTTTTCTTACATAAACTTGTGAGCATCATCAGGGGGATTCTTTTCACAGCGTGGATCTTCACTTACTTTTGACATGGTAAATATAGTCTTAAGTTCTGAACCAAAGAAAACTTCCAAGTTCCCAGCGCAGGCTGCTGCCTGCTGTAACACCAAAAGAAAAGTTCGAGACACTGCTAACTCCTGTTTTACTTCAAATTTCCATGCATTTCCCAATAATTTAAATTTCTTCTTCTGCATTGTCAAGCCAAGCACAAACTTAACGAAAACAGAAAGCCAACAGCAAGATGAACCCCTTTGTACTAAATAAGGACATTTGTATTTCACTTCCTGCTTGTACTCTTTTTTTTTTTTTTTTTTTTAATATTCCTGCTAGCCCGAATTTATCTTTTCCAATGCTGGAGCTAACATGCAATTTATGAAGCAAGACACACACAGAAGCACTATTAACCTCCTATTTTAATCAAGAATGTTTCACTCTAAATGAGTCGAGCGCTTGCACAAGCATATACGCTCCAGCCTAGCTGGGCATGCCGTGATTTGGTGGTTGAAACTTGACTGGAGCAGTGTGTTTTGTAGAAGGTCTGCCTTAGAAGAAAAAGGCAATGAGGTCTCAACTGATCAACCTAGAAGCTAGGAAGGCAAAAAGAAAAAAAAAAATATATAGAGTCACGTATGCCTAATTTACACCCAGAGACTTGGCTAGTGATGCTGAGCCACTGCCAGCACAGGTAGCAAGGAAGACTGCGGCTTTTCTTCCTCCCACTGCAGTTAATTTACGTGCTATCTGCAGATTACAGGTAAAAGGAGTTCCTTTTTATTATTATTATTTAATGGATCTGAACCAATCTTTCCTTGCAGTATATGGAATATTGCTTAGCTTCCCTCCAGTATCTCTCATTATCGTAAGTAAATGGGAAACAATGCGCCACCTCCCCAGCTGCCCCTGCTATACCACTCCGTTAAACTTAACTGAAGTCAAACTTGACAACCCAGCACTGCACCCAACAGCTCCCTTCTCTCCAGCTTCAGTGGCCAGGTAAGAATTTTCTGGAAGCCAGTATGATGTACAGTAACGTATCAGAGACAGAACTGCCTGAAGCAGGATGCAAGGGTGAGCACAACTCCGCTCAGCTGCATGACCCCAGGTTGAACGGCATCGCTTCTGTCTAAAAGGTACTCATTAACTGATGAAACCTAACTTCCCTGACATACTAATTTTCTCCTCCTTAGAAAGGGCTGATTATTATAATTCTCTGCGTATCCTATATGAAATAATTACATATCCTAATTACATATCCAGGTAGATTCAATTCAGATGTGAGACTGCTTTCAAAGGAGTGACTGTTTTCACCGCATATATGTGTAGAGAGGTCATCTAGTGAGAAGCTAGAATTTGAACATCACCGAAAGGAAATGAAGTCTTATTTAAATAGACTAAAAGGATATAAATCTGCCTTGCTGTCAGGACGCCAGTCTAAGCAGTTGTGGTTTGGGTTTTTTTTTTTTTTTTTTTTTCTCCTTACAAGGAACCTCTAACAAGCCTTAATTCCTGCTTTACTAATGCCCCCACATACAGTCCGCATCGAGCCGGTCACAAGTTAGGAGGTTTCAAAATGCTCTGGGGTTTTGTTACTGCTAACAGAAGGGCATAAAGCACATGAAAACCTTTGGAACAGTTGCCCAAAGCCAAGTGGTAACTATATTAATGCAGAGACCTACATCAAGTAAAGCTTTTGCAGTGAAAACCACCTGTGCATCAACAACGCTTCTACTTCCGTTTCCCCCGGAGGTTAAATTATCGGATCAAAATCTTGTGCTGGAAAGACAAAAAAATAGTAAGAATCAGTTCGTATTTTTTCCACTTCACTTAGACTCTGTAAAACATTAAATCCTGCCATTAAAACTGCTTAATTAGGAGCATTAGAGCAAAAGGTTGATGCAGCTTGCAAGCTGCAACTGCTGAACAGCGGTGGCCCGGCAGGACTCGCCATCGGTAGGCACGCTGAAGAATGGAGGAAACACAAAAGAGGGAAAAGACAATATCGTGAGGTTGCTTCGACTGCAGCTGAAGCAGTGCCACTTGTTAGAGGGAATGAGGTTATAAACCCACCTTCAAACAGCAGCGACAGCAGACCACCAGCAGAGAGGGTTTCAAACACCCTCGATGTGGGAATTCTGCTGCCGCATTGAAGCCAACTTCAAAGGCAGTGGTTAGCCCAATGCCAATGGCTTTTCAAAACCTACTTCACTCTCTCTTGCTGGTCTGAAACCAGAGTCCTACTTTAGCACTAAGTACTGAGAAATCCAGCTTTACCCCTGCAGCTCCCATCTGCCTCATGAAACACCAAATACAGCCCGACTCGCAGAGCTGAGCTCTGAATGCTCACACCTTCCTGTCAACCAGAGACCGCAACAGATAGAGGGGACTTCAAAAAAATCCCAACAAACCCAACAGAGGGAAGTGAAGTGAAGGCTGCTCACACAGGAGGTGCTCTGAAGCAGAGGGGACCAGCTTTTGGTGGATCTTGAGATCATGCATCCTGAGCTGCATCACAAGAAGCATGGCCAGCAGATTGAGAGGTGATTCTACCCCTCAGTTTTGGCAAGAAAAACTACCCCTGTAGTGCTGCGTCCAGCTCTGGAGCCCTCAGCACAGGAAGGACATGGACCTCTTGGAGCAGGTCCAGAGGATGCCACGAGGATGATCCAAAGGCTGGAGCACCTCTCCTATGAAGACAGGCTAAGAGAGTTGGGGTGGTTCAGCCTGGAGACAAGAAGTCTCCGAGGGGACCTCGGAGCCCCTTCCAGCCCCTGAAGGCACCTACTGGAAAGCTGGGAATGGCTGTTTGTAAGGGCATGGAACAATAGGACGGGGGGCAGTGGGTTTAAACTAGAGCAAGGTGGGTTTAGATGAGACCTTGAGAAAAAGCTTTTCACTTTGAGGGTGGTGAGACACCGGCACAGACTGCCCAGAGAGGTGGTGAAGGTCCCATCCCTGGAGACATTCAGGGTCGGGCTTGATGGGGCTCTGAGTGACCTGATGTAGTGAAGATGTCCCTGCTTACTGCAGGGGTTGGACTAGATGACCTCTAAAGGTCCCTTCCCACCTAATGCACTCTGGGATTCTATGATTCAACAGGTGCTGGTTCAGTACTTGCAAACCATGCCTGGCTCCTCCAATGACTTACTGCTTTCAGGGGGATCTGCTCCAGGACACGATACATAAAATACATGATAAAACCACCAGAAAAACTAGGGATGAGCTTCCCACCCAGAAGCCAAGAGCTGTGGAGAACAGAGTGCAGGCCTGCAACCGCTAATCCCTACGGCAAGAGAGGATGAAATGCCCACGAGACAAAGGCACAACACTGAGAACAAGCAGGGGAAGAGAGGAGCTCACAACTCAGAGCAAGTACATTTCGAGGCATCATCTGCCAAACCCAAACCCAACCCCCAAACCTTACAACAGCCTAATCAATTATTTAATGAGTGTCTCCAGAAGCCAGCAGGATATGAATCAGAGTTCAGACCAATGGGCGCAACAGCAGCACTGCAGAGGGTGGAAGGGGAAAGGAAACTATGGCTGGACAATTATTTAGTTCTAAAAGCAACTGCTTCTGCATACGAGTCTGCTCGTTGTCTCCCTCCACCCCAGTGTGCGATAGAAGGGTCACCCTGAGTATCACCCTAACACAACAGAGCTTCTATAATGCTGCAGCGTTTTGAGTTCTGTGAAGGGCCACACGACACAAAGCACTGTGCTCCAGCCTCTACCTTGTAACTTGGGATGGAGTCAGGACAAAGTCCAGGTTCCAGGAGAATTCCTGACTGGGCTATACCTGTTAAAACCCTGCCTTGTACTCAAATAAAAAGCCAATGGTTACTAAAGCAGCAGAGTCACAACAAGAGAGAAACCTCCACTTACAAGCTTAATGACAGCTGCCCACATACTCTGTAGCGCTCCCGGTTTGGAGCATGTATCATAGCAATACAATTTGGAACTGCATTGGGATGCTGTTTATTTTTTAAAGCCTAGGAAACAAGGAGAGCCTGCTTGGACCTCCACTTCCACTGGCAATGAACTGCAACCCGTTATCCGTACGGCTGCACTGCCGCGATCAGCTACTGGAACCGTAATGCCAACAGTACTCAGAGTTACACTGACCACTATGTCATTTGCACGCTTTAGGAAAGAGATGACTCTAAGGAGGACCTTGGTCCTATCGACAGCATGCTGCCTAACTCTCTTGGCATTAGAAGAGACACATTGGTAAGCAAATATCAGCTCTAAGAGTCTGAAAGAGTAAATGCTGCCTTCATTCACAAAACATGTGTGACTTTGATCTGCCTTCACTTCAAAAAAACCCCATCAACCCCTTGGCAATTCCCTGCGATTATTCAGGGAAGAAAAAAAAGCTTCAGCTTGCAGAAGGAAAGAGAACCCAAGTTTGAAAATGTAAACTCAAAACCAACGAAGAAGAAAAACCTGAGCCACCTACATTTCTTGGAGAAGCTATTCTTAAAATAGAAGCTGAAATGGTATCAGAATGCTGCAGTATCACAGGGGACCTGAACTTCTAGAGCTGAACAAAAGTGACAGACTCTTCCCCTCTGTTTGGAGTGGCATTGCAGCCAGCCCTTCTGCCTCTGGCAAAGGAAGAGTTAACAGAGGAGCTGATGTACCTGCTGGCCTCCCACTGCCAGCCCTGGAAACAACACAAGAAACCACAGAATCACAAGGTTGGAAGAGACCTTAAAGTCCAACTGTTCTGTCCTATGCTAAACCATATCCCTGAGCAGCTCATCTACCTGTGTTAAACACACCCAGGGTCAGTGATTCAAACCCCTCCCCCGTCAGCCTGTTCCAGTGCCTGATAACCCTTTCAGTGAAGAGCTTGTTCCTAATATCCAATCTGACCCTGCTCTGGCACAGCTTTGTGACATTCCCCCTCATCCCATCTCCTATCACCTGGCTGAAGAGATCATCGCCCACCTCTCTACACCCTCCTGTCAGGTCAGTGTAGGCAGTGATAAGGTCTCCCCTCAGCCTCCTCTTCTCCAGGCTGAACACCCCCAGCTCCCTCAGTCGCTCCTCGGAAGGTTTGCTCTCCAGTCCCTTCCTCAGCCTGGTTGCCCTTCTCAGGACATGCTCAAGGACCTTAATGTCCTTTTTGTAGTGAGGGGCCCAGACCTGAACCCAGCATTTGAGGTGCAACCTTACAGGGGCACAATCACTGCCCTGGACCTCCTGGCCACACTGTGTCTGATAGATGCCAGGATGTCCTTGGCCTTCTTGGCCACACTGCTGGCTTGTGGTGGAATACATCTTTTGCCTCCCGAACCCGCTAGAGGGGAGCAGTCAGAGGTTGAGGTTCTCATGGTAGTTCCTGACTCCCTTCACCCCCTCACCAGGAGGAATATTGGAGGGCATCCAGCAACCGGGGAGAGGCAACTCTGAGACAACATTTCCTGGTATTTTTTCTTCTTCTGCAAAAGACTCCAAATTAAACACTTTCTCCTAAAGCCTGTCATTTGCATAATCACATTATCAAGATGGGCTTTCACAGGGACCGAAGAGTCAACACACCGAGGTTCCAATATAATGCACGGACTGTTAATAACAGAGTATGATTCCTCCCCCTCCCCCAAAGTTCCCTGCTGTTGGATCCCAAGGGTTATGATGAGGGGGGAAATATTTTTGGTCACCCAAGCATTTCATTAAGTCTCCTTAGCCACAGGGAAAAAAAAGAATTGAGTCTAAAAAAAGCACCCGAAAAGATACAGGGATGGAAGTATATAAGCACGTTCGGCACGACAAGCAACAAACTGAACTCATGACATCTTTTATCTGCCAAGTAGAGATTATTTTGCATATGGAAAGATTTTTTGAGCAGCAGAGATGATGTGTATACATACGTCACAGGGTGAAATAAATCAAGTATGTATAGTGTATGTTTTGATATCCTGAGTCTCACTTGTTTTTAATGAAGATTTGAGATTTTTCAACTGAGTAAGGGAAGAACAGACATGAAAAAGGTGGGATGGAAGAGAAATAAGAAGATATTTACTACCTGAGGAAAGCATGAAGCAGCACAGTAATAGAAAAATCAAAGAAAACTTCTCATTTAAAGCACTGCCAATGGCCAGAGAGCAGAGGGCATGTTGAGAGGAGTGGGAAGCCAGCACACCAACAGCTGTGAGCTGCAGAGCCAGCATGCTACGGGGCTCAGACAGCTTCCACAGGAGGGAGGAAAATCTTTGAAGATTTTCAGGAGGAGGAAAAAAAACCCCAAACCCACCCCAAACTGCAGAATAAATGCGATCAAAGTCATATCTCCTTGCTTTTCTTACAAGCTGATTGTTCTCAGTCTCCTATAAACTGCTGTGCATTTCAACGGTGAGAGAGACACGATGAAGACCAAGGCAGCCCGCATTTTCAGGGTGAAGCAGGAATGTGGTACAGCACACAAGAATAACCAGCAAGAATACTGCCTTGGGAGATGCTGCACACGGATGCTGGGGGCCAGCCCTGCTCTAGGAACGAAAGGATGAGTCAGAAAGCAGCAGGGTCTCTCCCTGAAAACACTGCAGTAGGAGCAACTTGCATTGCTACCTGTGCCAGCAGCTGGTGTTGGAGGCAGGCAAGGGACAGCTCAGCTCTGATTACTCCAGGCAGGCATTTATCTGGGAAGCTTTAGGTTACAGCCTCAGTGTATCTTAACCGACATTGGAACAACTAGTTGAGGATGCTGCAGAAATGAAGCACCAGGTCGAAGCTGATAGTCAAAAATTCTCACCAATTTTGAGCTTTTAAAATTACAGCAGCAAAACAGAACAAAATAAAAATCCAAATGAAGCCTCACACTCCTTCCCCCTCCCCCCAAAAAACCAACCCCAAATCCCACTGAGTTCTTATTTCCAGGTACAAGAGACATGATCGCAGTCGATACAAGTTACATAAGAACGACACCGAATAAGCATTTGGTTATTTGGGAATGACAAAGGAGACTTCATTTTTAATGTTCATAAGTCATCCAAATTAATTAGCGCTTTAAAATGGCAATGAATCACTTTCCAAAATAATTTGTATTGGCTAAATTAATTCCAATGAAGGGAGCCAATTTGCTGATTGTAAATTATCACAGTCCCTGACTAGCTCTTGTGTATGTTGTGTACCATTTATTAGGCTACTGGGAAACAAAGGATGGCTACTTTTCATCAGCGAACAAGATTACAGCCCTATTAAGTGACCGGCTTATTGCGGTACAATTATAGGTTTCTATTTAAAGAATTCAAGCCAGACATCATTAAGAAACAAAGCTGGATGTTCAGAGGAGAAGAAAAAAAAATAAATGGAAGAAAAGCTTGCTTTCTGAAGAGACACACCAAAAACCTATTTGAAGGAAGCACTTCCACCCTCTTTGGTTAACAAAGAGAAGTTCAGACATACAAGACTAATTATGAAGATACTTCCATCATATGACAGTGCCTAAAGGTAACCTGAACCCTGGAGCCCCAGAGCCCGCTTCTCTTACTTCTCTCACTCCAAATTCGGAGTTTGGAGACTCTCCTAAACTAAAATGACTTTTGAAGAGCGACAATGAAGTGAGAAAACACATCCATGGGTTTCTGCTCTCTGGAGATGCTTTCACTGCTCTGAAAGCCTTCTACCCAAGCACCAGGAGACCTCAGCATCCATCCAGCATGTGCCAGCAGCCACCTGCTCACAGCAGCAAGATGACTTGGCTCAGGTCTGCACTGCTGTTCTCAGTGGATTTCCCTTCTTTACCCCTCAAAGACAAAAAAGCCAAATCAACATGTCCAGAAAGCTCTACCTAAGCTACTTTGCATGGCTTTCCCCTGCTCCTATCTGCATCTCCTTACCGGTATCAAAGCCCCAACATTTCTGCTTGAGAAATCTTTCCCCAGCTAACCTGCTTATCAGCAGAAATGAATACTCACACAAACAGGTACAAAATTAAATGGCTTCTTTTCAGTGATTATGATAGATTGAGCCATGCTTAATCTACATAATCAAATTGCTTCTGTGTTCAGCAGCAATACCTTTTTGCTGTCCTGGGAGCCCTGGTTCAGCCTTGGTTTCTCTTTTTTTGACAGCTTCCTTCTGAGAAACGCTAACCGTGACTGGGAAAGGGGCTACTTGAGATGCAATTATTTAACACAGATATATGAGGCACGTCTCAAACTGCAGTACGGCAAAGCAGGTCCAAACAAAAGGTGTCCCCTTTGGGGATGGGGAAAACATCACGTAGGACATGTAAGGGACAACAAAGTACAAACCAACCTCTTCCAGCTACTAGCCACATAGCTAGACAACACTGGAGTGACCCTCCCAAGATAGATATAACATCACTACCCACCTCGCTGCAACGAGCCACTATCACGCCTACGATTTCCTTTTTCCATGGAGGAGCATCCCCATATGCAAGAGCATAGTGTGTGTACATGCTAATGAAAGAGATGAATGTATTTTCCAATCAATTCCAGATTCATGTTTCAACTCAATCTGATTAATCTTGCCAAGGTCTCAGAAACAAAGGACAGCAACAGGTATATAATAAAAATCTTTGCCCGGGGAAATAAAGGGATTTGGTTCAAGGAAGGCTCTGAAATGCACCTCCATGTCTAATTCATGTTTATCAGTTCACTCAGGTCAAAAGTGTTCTGAAGCTTCTTCTACTTTAAATATCAATCAATTTTTAAGAGTAAAATGACAAGCAAGAAATGCTTTTCCCCACAAACTATCAATAAGAACTATTTTAAATATATTAAACTGCCTATTTACACCCTTATCCAAAACAGCACCAAAACCAGCAGCACCAAGTAGGTTAAAAGGGAGCAAAAGCCCAATGCAAAACACAAATAAGCTTTTATGGAGAATGATTTCTCTCTCTCATTACGGCTTTGACAGAGGTTGGGAAAAGGCACCAGCTGGACTTCTGTGGTTGGAAAGGTGACAGCTCTAACGAAAAGGTCCCTGCATCTTCCTAAGCAAAGCAAAATCCATGCCAGGGGGGAACAAAAATAAAGATGGGTTCTGGCACAGGCTGCTAGCACAGCTTGGCTTTGGCTCAGAAGGAAGTAAAAGCTTGAATTACACAAAAATAGATTTAAGAATCAATGACATTTCATCTGAAAGTTTCAGTTAAGTTTTAATTAGGATCTGAGATTTTGCATTCAAGTGCATGGAATGAAGGAGTACACATACTCCTGCCTCGAGAGATAGCTGACAGATCTGAAACTTAACTCCTTATCTCCAAATGTTAATTAAAGAACAATCTTTGAGAGCAACACCGTAGGGAAACCAGGGAAGCCTGCTCTACCTGGGCAAAGGCTGGCACATGTCCCCCCTTGGAAACATTCCAGATATTGAACTGGAGCTACTGCCCAATAACTGTGGCATGGAGACAGCTTTGAACCAGCCCAGCAAGGCATAGAGAGGAGCATGAAGTTTCCTTGCTGTGCTTCCCTGCGGCTCCAGGGCAGGTTTCCCAGCCCACGCTGGTCTCTGTGCTGCTGCTGCTGCTTGGATGTAGGAACCCTTCGGCAGAGCAGGCACGATTGCTGCTAGTGGTGAGAGGTAGGTGCAGTAACTCTAATAATTAGGAAATTAAAGGCAGAGTGACTCACCCAGGATCAAAGTCAGCAATTAAGTCAGAAATAGGCTGTGGGTTCCCCAGCTCCAGGTGACAATGCTGTGAGGCAAAGGCCTTCTCTAGCTCATCAGAGCGTCGTTACAAAACATGCCAGCTTTTAGGGATGCCTGTATATATGAAGCCTAATTGAAAAAACCCAAATAAATCTTACGCCAAATTTACACAACATTATCAAAACTGAGAATAAGTTTCATCACTCCACTGAGACTTTGTGGGCATAAGTGACCTTTGGCTGTACAGTAATTCAATTTCCTAAGTACATGTGCAAAGTCTCAGCTAGGTCAGAGGACCGCTGTGCCAATACAAGAGGGAAGAGAAATGTGTGGCTGCAGTAGTGAAGAGTACTTCTCATCTTGAGGGGGCTGAAGATATGGTGCAAGGAAGGATTAAGGCCTCTCAGCTCCATGTGTAGAGAAGAATGGCATGCACCACAGGCAGAGGTAAAACACAGGAGCAAAACACTCAGCCAGTGGCTTGCAGACCACCAGAAAGCTTATTTTTTTTTTGCTGTTTTCTTTACAAAAGAGCACCAGGTTCTGTGGCTGCGATGGGAGAAACAGGCTAATTTAAGAACCCAGGGAAAAGCAGAGGACAGATGGAAAAGAAAATGATTGGAATAGTGACGGACATTGAACAGTGCTTAATGAAGTGAAGCCTGAACGTTATTTGGCACGATCTGGATGGGCCTGATTTAAGTGCTGCATATTTGCACAGTGTTTTCATATTGGTTATGGAGAGTTGCTCAACACCTCCGGTAACTGCTCTGAAGCTTCTCAGTCACTTAAGCACGTCAACCAGGGAAAAGACTGATAAGGAGCAGACAGCAACAGAAGCACCACTGGAATTAGACTTCGCTGCTGTCCGTAGAGAAGCTGCTGGGAGGTCAGTGAGCAGGACAACCCAACCCAGCTCGGGGAAAGGCCATTCTGGGCACTCGGTTCCCACAGCTTGGGTTTTGCTATTCGGCAGAAATTACACAACAGAATTACACAACTTCCCACGGCCACTCTTCATCTGAGGCACCGCATCTGCATAGATTAAATCCTCCTAAATCCCCAGCCAGAAAGACAACAGTGACCCGACACCGCCAATTCTCATGCCCACCGTTCAAACCACCGTTTAACTCCAAAGCGCAGTTTCAGACACTGGGGTTTATATTTGTTTTGATCCAGAAGGGTCTATGCAAAGTGAGTTTACCCCAGTGACAACTGAATCACAGTTGTGGGGGCAGTTTCTTCAGAAAGAAGCAGATTGGTCCACCCTACCCTTCCAAAACACTAGCTTTGTGAACACATCATCTCAGGACATTAATTAGGCATCATTCCACTATCAGCTGCTTGGAAGACTATTTAGGATGAGCTCCTCTCCACCCACACTCAACAAGCCCATTAAGTATCTGATCTGCAAACCCTCATACATATAAGGAAGTTATTTGCTCGAGTTTTGGGGTTTTTATGAAAGGTTTTCAAGAGCACTCTGAATTTGAAAGCAGCATAGTGTTCCCAGGGCAGCACTGCGCTGAAGGGCCACTCTCACCAAAGCTGCGTCAGGTCTGCCTGCAGCATTAGTACACACACTACGTGTATGAATTCAGCCTGGGCTCACCTTCTTTACATTATCTACTCACCTAAACATAGGGTTGTATTTCAGGGAGCCAGCACATACAGAGTACCTGCAGGTGCCTTCATTGAAGCAACAATGGGATGCATTAAAAGGAGTGTGGCCAGCAGGTCAAGGATGTGATCTTGCCCCTCTGTTCTGCCCTTGTCAGGCCCCACCTGGAGTGTTGTGTCCAGTTCTGGTCTCTCCAGTATAGAAAATACAGGGATCTCCTGGAGAGAGTCCAGCGGAGGGCTATAAAGATGATTAAAGGCCTGGCGCATCAACCCTATGAGGAAAGGCTGAGTGACCTGGAGCTGTTCAGTCTTCAGGAAAGAAGCCTGAGAGGGGAACTGATCAGCATTTATCAGTATCTGAAGGGTGGGACATGGGGGAAATGACCAGCCTCTTCTCAGTGTCTGTGTGGACAGGACAAGGGGCGATGGCCTCAAGTTGGAGCCCGGGAAGTTCTGCAACAATATGCTGAAGAACTTCCCAGTGAGGGTGAGGGAGCCCTGGGACAGGCTGTCCAGGGGGGCATGGAGTCTTCTTCTCTGGAGATATTCCAGACCTCATGAACAGGAAAATACCGAGTGCCGCCAAACCCTTGGCAAAGCCATTCTGTGACAAAGCAGGAGGCACTCCTTTCGCACCCACCCGAGTGTCTGAACAGAAAGCTTACCCCATCCGGTAGTGCCCTCCAGCACACAGCACTCACAAACTCGTTTGTGTCATCTTCTTTCCGGTCCTTGTCCAGGACACTTTTGACCGTATCAAACTTGAATGTCAGCAGTGTCTTTGAGAGGCCCTTGTAGTACAGGTAAAGGGAATTATTTTCACTTCCTAGAAATCAAAAAAACCCAAACATACGATATCAGGTTCAGGCAGCAGACACAGAAATAAGGTTTCTTTGCTCTTTCATTATTTAAGACAAGACCAGACGTTTCCTCCTTGTAGTTACCGTCACGCTCACTGTGCCTTGGCAACTGGAAATGCTCCACAGCAAACTTTCACAATTCTTAATAACAGGACCAGGTTTTATTACAAGACAACTGCAGCATGCAGTGGACTCGCAAAACATACAGGTTCCCAACTGTCCCCCTAAGTCCCTGAGGGCAGAGCACCCACATTACCCCATGAAACACTGCTACACCCAGCCTGCGCAGCGTTACAGCTCCAAGGCAGGTAGCACTGTCACAGCTTTGCTTGCTGTAATCGAGTATGACAGTTTGGTCTGTGGAGGTTTAAGTAAGAGAGACTAGACAGTGTGCAGGCTTCATTTAGAAATCCATCCTGATTTCTGCCTTGCAAGCTGTACAGAGATCAGAGTCCACACAAGCTAAGGTCCTCCCTTCGGTGCTGGCACAGCTCTCATGCTCATCCCACAGCAATCAGCCTGTCACTGCTTTCCCACTAAGACCTGTGGATTTACAGAGGTTCAACAGTCCAACTTAAGCAATGAAGAGACAGAAACCTCCAAAGGGGTAGCTGTTTCGGGATGATTTGGTCTTCTAGGGAGCTGCCCACAATGAGAGCCTCAGTGCTTTGCCATGCACACTCCCATGCCAAGTGACACACATCCAGGACCACTCTTGTGGCCCAGGCCACCACCTTTCATTAGGAAGATGCATGAGGATGTGTCAGCTGAACAACTTGAGAGACAGAAGTTTTATCAGCAGTGCAGTGGCTATGTTAGCAGTTAACTTTTGGCAACAGCAAGCCTGAACTGTCATATATGAAGAAATCATCCGAGATGGGAGAAAACCAAGTACAGAATCCCCTGAGATCAGGGCTCCTTATGGCATTCCCTGGGAAGGGAAGGAGTGCATAAATTCAGAATAATCCTCTATTAAAAAGCCCACACAGCTACACAGCACAACTGCCAGTGTGCTTTGCAACTGGAGAGGCACCAGCTCTAAGCAGTCCCATCAGCATCTGCCATGACGGCTGCCCTACTTACCACAGGCGATGTAGTCTCCATTGGATGCGAGCCCTACAAAATTCTTCTCATTGATGTGACCCTTGAAGGACCGCAAGCAGTGAGGCTTCCCTACGTTCCACAGCTTCAGCTGACTGTCTGTTGACCTGAAAACGATACCTAAAGTTACCCTGATGCTGTATGGCTGCTACCCTTTGCTTGCAACCTAGCAAGCACCCTACTTGCAAGGTCAACATAGGGAGTCTCAGTGCGGTCCAGATTTATCCCAGTTGGTATCATCTGCAACTCAGCTTGAGCTTGGAAAGGTACTGTGTTATTTTAGAAGCCTGTTGAGACATGCTACATGTTCAAATAAAAACAACAAACACTTCCCCAAAGTATTACTCTTCTTATCAATCAGAGGGTCCCCCACTTTGGAGGGCCTCTGGGCCACCACTGCCTCCTTCAGATCCTCACAGATCCAGGACACACTGAATTTATCTTAAAGACTCTACTGCGTTAGACAAAAATCTGTTCCTCTCTCTGTGCTGGTGCAACACTCATTCCTGCTGTGACAGGACCTGAGTAGGAAGCAGTCTCCTCCCTCTCCAACCACCCAGGAAGCGTGTTCTCCTCCTCCTCCTGCTCAACACCAAGCAGCAGCGTGCAAAAACCTACACTCACAGTTACTATTAGCATTAAATTGATGTATTTTCCTCATGTGTAACTGAGACTGTATAGATACAGATCTCAACGCTTCCACTTTTTTCCTCACCTTGGCAGCAAAGCTAAATATTACTATTAAAATACACAAACTCCGTTGGGATTAAATCAAAATTGATGTTTTCCATTGTTCCCCCACGTGCAAACATACCTGCCTTCAAAATGTTTTTCTATTTACTGTGAGCAAACACTTTCCCTTTGGCAGGAGAAGGAAAAAAAAAAAAAAGCAGAGATAGTCTGGTCTGCCTGGCAGGGCTCAATTTGATCCTAAATCCAAGAGAAACCAGGAGCAGAACCTGCCAGCCTCCCGAGTGGGAGTGGAGGCAGAAAACATCCCTCACGCAGGTCGTGCCACCCAACCTTGCTGCTTTCTGAATATTTAGAGTTGAAGTGGAAAAAACCCAACCCCATATAAAAACCTCCCAACGTTCATCAAATATTATCAGTGACATAAGACATTGGTCCCACACCAATGTCACATTTACCTAAAAATATAGTGCAAAAGAGGAGAGATGCACCTTGTGCTACACTGCAAAGCCCTTATCTTGGTCCTCAATGACAGCTGGAATGACAAAGGAGCGATAAGGGAGCTGCTGCAAGATTTGTTAGTCATTTGTAATAATAGCACGAGGTCAGATTGGAAGGAAAGGTATGAACTTTATCTGTAATACCGTGACTTGAGCAGGAGTGCATCCCTCATCCCAGGTCTGGAACAGAACATTCAGCTTGTGCCATATCCTGCTCGCTCTCCCTTCCCTCCTCCTGGCTTTACCATCATAGCAGCAGCACAGCTAGCACAAAGGGGAAAGCCAGTAACACACGACTGCTTTTTCGGCCCCTGAACCGAGGGAGGTGCCCTTCTGTGCCATTGGGGCTGCCGTGTTTTTAAAACACTGCTTTTAAAAGCTTCAGAGTTGCTTAGAAACTAAACTTTTCCAAAGGCAGGGTAAAGCAGTGGAAGATTAATCCCTGGCCTACGAGCTCTCAGGTTCTTCTGACAGCTTCTGGTATTAGCTAACCCATCAAGACAGGCATCACACAGGCACTTAACCTCTGTATTTTAGCAGCATATATTTGAGACCTCTTCATTAAAATAAAACCACTTAAAGTCTATTATTAATGGTATGCTTTTGTGGTCAGCCTCTTCTCACAGATAACCAGCAATAGGACAAGAGAGAATGGCTGACAGATGCGCCAGGGGAGGCTCAGGTTAGAAATGAGGCGAAATTTCCTCTCAGAAAGAGTGGTTGGGCATTGGAACGGGTTGCCCAGGGAGGTGGTAGTCACCATCCCTTGGGTCAGTGGCAGCCAAGTGAGGTCACGGAGTCACTGTCCCTCAGGGCGTTCAAGGAAAGGTTGGATAAGGTACTTAGGGACATGGGTTAGTGAGTAATAGAAGTGGTAGGGGGGGCGGTTGGACCAGATGACCTTGGAGGTCTTTTTCAACCTCAACTATTCCATGATTCACAGATTCCTGTTGAGCTCTAGCCATGGTTGCATCGCTTAGGATAAGTGTGCCATAATAGTTATCTGTCACTGGACAGCAAGAAGAGGGGAAGGCCATCGATCCCACTGGAGTTACACTGCTTTTCTAGTTTCATACCCTCTCCAAAGAAACCATCATGCATGTGCTGTTCTGTCAAATCTGTCTCTCCGTAAATCAGCACCACAATCAATGTGTTGTGCTAAATACCAGGCAGTTCTGAACACCCTTGAGGTCAAAATCTAACTCTACAAGGCAAAGTAAATCAATGCAATCCATAAAACAGCTTTAGCCAGAGATCTGGTGAATCTGAATATACCTGTTTTTTACTTAAGAGAAATCAGTGCTTGATTTTTTGGGACTCGCTACTGCTGTCTCCTCAACTTGTAAAAAGACAGACAAGAAAAATTATCTGCTCTGACATTTCTTTCTGTTGGTGCAGAGAAAAAACCCAAACCAAACCAGGCGACCCTTCCAGATAGTCCCCTCATCCCGTTGTTACCTGTCCAAGTCTGACAGCTCTATCAACATTCCCCTCAGGACTGTGGGATAAGCCTTTTCAGGTGGTCAGCCCAAGCAGGACAGGTCCTTTCTGTCCTGAAACATTTCACATACGATGCTTCACTCGATTGTGGCTGAAAAAACATTCCCAGCCTCCTCCTCCTGCTTTTATTAAACACTTTCTGCTTACCCAGATACGGTTCAAAGCATTAAATTTATCTGCGTTCTAGGTATAAATTTGCACCCTTACAGAGTTATAATGTTAATGGGAATAAGAAGAGAGGAGATAATTAAATGGAAACAGTACCAGGAGCCACTGGGGAATCTTCCATCATGAAGCTCAGCTCAGAGTAACTCACTAGCAACCTCAACACACATTTTAAAAACTCCCAGGTTTGGCTCTGGGCTTCTGGAGCAAACCACATGTGGATGCGGGACAGAGCCAAGCTGGAAAATCATTGGCTTAGTCCATGGCAGGAGAGAAGACTTTCTGGGACTAGACCTACCCCCACGATCCATCCCTGCTGCCCTCAGAGTTAGACAGGAGCATGTTGAGCTCAAAGAGTCCCCTGCAGCATCCCACCGCAAAGGTCACTGGTGTTTTCCCCACTGTGTAAGGGTGGCTCATTTCTGGTCTATTGAGGTTTGTAGTCGGCCATTCAAACCTTCCATAGTGTGATCTGAGGGACACGCACGTTCCCACACAACTGAAAACCTACTGGGATCCAGGGCAGCCACATCTGGTTCAGGTCCAGAAACATCTGTAACTGAACAGAACCTGCCCAATGTTTTCCTTCAGCAAAAGTCCTTTCTTTTCCTACAGTCTCCATGGCAGACTGGAAGGCCTAACCTGGCTGAAAGCTGCATGCTGCTGGGACCAAAACCAGAACTTCTAGCCTCCCAACCCACATATAACCTAAAAACAGACTTTGCAAAGATGCCCATGGCCCTGCTCATGTTGCTTTCAGGCCACGGTTAAGCCTTCTCTTCAAACAGTCACTTCTCTCATCCATCAGGTATGTTTTACTGCCAATCATCCTCAGGGTTCTGCCAGCAACCTTTGCTGCAGCAGCGCTCCGGGCAGGAGCATCCTCAGCACCCACAGAGCTTTGTACAAGCAGAGTTCACCCACCGCTTCCCAAAAACTGGGGCTCACGGTTGGAAGCTGCATCTAGTCACGTTCATATTCCTCTTTACTGTTTCAGCTCCACAAGACAGAGCAGAGCCAAGCGACACTAGGAATTAATTTCTATTTTTGTCTTAGAAAGAGAAGCAACGATCTGCTTCCCAAAAGCACAGCAGCTACCAAGCGCACCCACCCACGCAGGTGAACCCGCACAGCGGCCCCAACGAACGCCAGAAAGCAAGAGCTACAAAGCTTTGTAGCTTACTCAAAAGGTGATACTTACGCAGAGACAATTTCTTCCCCACTCACAAATTTTGCATAGGAGACTGCCTTGCGATGCCCTTTGAACACCATGATTGGCTGCTTAGTGTTGCGAAGATCGTAGTAGTGAACACAGTGATCTGGAGAGGAAAAAGGGGCAAGATTTAATCATGGAATGTCTCGTCAGCTCACAATGGAAGTCCTGCCTACAGCTTCCACATCTCACTTAAAGCCTCATCTAGGATAAACAGCCTGTACGAGCGGATAAACAGCCTGTATGAGCACAAAGGAATGGTTAAGCAGGCTTCTTAAAACGGCCCCAAAATTCAGTCTGAAGGGGTCCAAGCAGCGCTTCAATGAGTCAGTGGGGGGGTAAAGGTGCATCCATATGTGTGCACATACACTTGTTCCCCTGTGAACTCCCATTTGGCCCACGTGCAAACCAGCTGCGAGGAATCTATCCGTTCCTGCCTGCCTTCTCGGCCCCTCGCCACTCCAACTGCCATCACTAACTCCCTTCCTCAAGCTGTCCCCCTCTTGGAAGACTCTTGGAGAACTTGAAACTAAAACTTCAGTCTGTCTCCTACTTAAATTGGATTGTGGAAAATAGGAATGAAGTTTCTCATGCTTATTCTGAACAGGTAACCTCCACACCTTCAGTTTTTGGTACTAGTGCCAAAGGAGAGGAGCAATCAAAAGAGAATTAGCATTTCTGTTAACGAGAGAACCGACTAAATTTCAGTTCTTCTTAAGATTTAATTCACAGACGTGCTACAGTGCCACAACCACATAAAAGGGACCACAAGAGAATTAGCAGATACATTTTATTTTCTGCACAACTAAATGTCAATCCCCAAGAAAACACAAAACTACAACTAGAAACCCCCTGCAAGACCCAAGCCCCAAACACCCCCAGTGCTCTTTCCAGCTCAACAAGGTTAATAAGCTTCTCCTTTCCTCATTTTCAGCTTTTAATGTTGAGCTTCATTAAATTATCCCCTGCTATTCTGGAAACACTGGAAAAGAAGGGCCACACGCATGCAAGGAAACAGAGCTAGAGCAGCTTGTGATACCCAGCCGTCAGCTGAAAATGGCTCTGACCCTCCTCCCACTGAAATAACCCACCATCAAGAAGTTCATCACACAGATTAGAGAGAAATGAATTTAAATGCCAATAGCTTCAGTTATTTTTGTATTTGCACAGCGTTTCAAAGCAGGGCTCTCAGTTGTACAAACACCACCCAGCTGTCTCGAAATGCCATGTGGTTTGAGAGATAACTGGATTTACATCGATCGGGCTACAGCAACCACCATCAGACCAGCAAGGGCAGCTTCTCCCCCGTATTAATGGGCTAATTTGCAGCCATGGTGGGACAGGGAGGCTGCACCAGAAATCCCTTTGGTAAATCGAGGCCAGCAGGCAAGTCGCCTTCCTCTCTAACTGCTTCCAGCACCTTGCTCTCTGCCTACGACAGGATCAGAAACTTCTCCGGGAAAAGGTATCTGGCTCTCTCACCCCCCCTGCCACATAAAAGCAGATGCTCCAAGCAGTCACACAAGATTTTCTCCACCACTTACACCCAATTGTTGCGTTACCCCATTGTGTGAAAACCCAGCAGCTATCGCACCCATTACTGCAGGCACTGAAAGCTGGGAAGTGACCTGCCCCATAGCTCCTGTTTCTTCTACCTCCGAAATATTAACCCTCCCAACAGTCCACACTACATCCCAGAGCAGCGCTACCACTGAGGCGTTTTAATTACCTTTAAAACAAGATGACCTTGCGACAGGCTTATTCAATAAAGGGTTTCATTCTCAAAAGGATGTCAGATGAAGTTAACACTCCTATAAAAAGATTTGGGCATCTCAGTCCCTTCTGACTCCCCCAAAGCCTGGGCCAAAAAAAATCCCACACCCTCTCATCTGGCTGGTAGTAGGGAGCTAGGAAACAGTTAACTAGTAGTTGGTATTTTAATGAAGAATTCTAGCAGGGTGTTCTATTAGGAGCCGGTTAGTGAAGAAGCCTTTCAAGCCTATTTTCACTCAGAGTTTCAACCTCCTCTCCACCTGGGTACCTTTTGAGGACCAGGTTTTATCCCTGGGAGAGTATGAGGGAAAGGAGTACCAACGGATGGCTGTGAGCGAGCAGCTGGAGCAACATGGAGAGGAAAGCGCCGGAGCAGGAAAGACAAGTTCATCTGCAGAACATGGAGTTGCGTTCACCTTCTAAACATCGCCACAAACAGCTCAAAGCCTCACCGGCATCTGGCCGCAGCACCACATGTGCCTCCCAGCGTCAGCAGGGCAATCAATCACTGTCTGCTCCGATCACAGTGAGTCCAATGGAATGGGCAAGGCCACTGGGTTCTAAAATTAGCCACTTAATTATTAATTGATTATTTCAGCAGCCAAAGTGTTGATGCCCAACTAACTGAGGGTTGGTGGTTTTTTTTTTTTTTTTAAATTCAATTGAAGCAGCTATTTTTAAGTAGCTGTATGAAGAGGAATGCTCACCGTGCTCATTACAACCAGAACAGGTGGCCGCGTGTTACGATTACAGAGATACTCTCTCTTGTAGGCCATATGGACTTTCCAAAAACATGATAAAAATGCCATCTGCTGAGGAACCAGAGAGCCCAAAAGTGAAGCTAAATGAGAAAAATACAACTCCCAGGTACACCGAGCAGCAGCCTCACCCAGTGGAGACCAATGAGCTGAAATTGTCTGTTATCAGCAGCATCCCAAGCACGCTAGCACGGCCAAGGCAAGGTGCTCCCGAAAGCTCAGGAAAGGATTTAATTGAAGGCAAGGAAACCAGAGCAGGCATTGAGGGGAAGCAAACACTTCCCAAAGTCTGCCAGACTCTAAGCTCAGCTCACTTCCCAACTCAGCTCCCTGGAAAACCACGGAGCGGGCTCCACTGCTAACCAGTGATGCACAGGGCTCTTTGCTCCTCCAAAACACAAGAGTTAAAATCATTTGGCATTTTTTTCTACAGCTCCACAGTTTCTATAACACTGAGTTAAGAACAATTTCAACTTGGAGATGACGTTTCCCCAGTTAAAAGCCTCATGCCCAACCCCTGGGCAGCAGCAGCTCACTGCTTTCCTTTTTATTCTGCGTTCAGGCTTAATTGAAATACATATGAGATAATGGGAACGAACACGTATATATACCATAACAAATTAAACCCTCCAAAGCAATTCCCTTCTGGTTCAATGTCACTGCAGAATCTGAACACGACAAGAGGTCTGCTCCTGTGCATTCTGAATTCAAATGCTTGATGGCAGGCCATATTTTATTATATATATACATTTTTTTTAAAGTCATCTCAGAAAGCAGAAAGGGCAGCTAAGCTCTGCCACTGCTGCCGAGAGGTCTCTGGCCACAAGCCTGAGTTTTTAAATTGTGCTTTCCCAGAACTGCTTCCTTCCCTTAAGACACCATCACTCCCACCTTCGAGCCGTCTGCTGACAACTAATCATGAATTCTGACTTCTCCTAACTTCTGAAAAGTCTTAAGTATCAGCAAAGGACAGTGTCCCTCACTGTTCGGCAGCTCATACAGCCACAGGACTGGAACCAGCAGGAGTGGGGCAAAAGGGAAGGATGGGTTGAGGATGTATGACTTGAAGATGAGCGCCTTCTCAGGCTCCATCCTCAGCTCTGTTGCAGGGGTTGGGACATGGCAAACAAACTGATTAAAAACTTTTAAACTAAGAAAAGCGAGCTGGGAGTCACTAATGGAGCCAGCAGCACCTTAGGTAATTTCAGAGCTGTTCAGAAGCATGGAATTGCTCTTGGATTTTAAAACAAAAAAGGCAAAATCTGCATTCTTGCAAAAAAAAAAAAAATATTCCCTTTATGCTTACATTTGTCAATAAGACTCACAAAACAGGCTTTAGGTTCCTACTGCAGAGCTCTTAGCACACACAGAGGAGCAGCAGCTCCAGACAGAGCAGACAAGGGTTAGGAAGGAGCCCTACAGGGCACCAGTTTGTTTCACTGAGTAACAGCACAGCCAGGGTAGGAATGCACATGACCCAAACCACCAGAGCGATTTAACTCTTGGGGGAACCAGCAATTCTAAATAGCTTTCCTGTTCCAGGTCAAGCACTTCACCAACCTTCATCCCAAACTATCAACCAGCCTGCAGCGTGAGCTAATTCACAGCCAGCACCCTCCCAGGGCTTTTCCTCCACTCCATCTCCCCAGCCGCTTACTGGGAGGAGTATCAAAAGTGAGGACAGCAGTAGGAAAATTCACCTGCAATGCAACAGTTTTATATTCAATGGACATAATGACTGGAAAGCCCTGGGAGCTGCATACAAAAGCTCTGTGGTATTCCTCTGGAGAGCTGTGTTGCTAGAGAATCAATGGCCGTTTTTCTTATTTCAATCATTTAGAAACAACAGGTTTCTCAACTGTTCAATATTCAGATTATTGATCCATTCAAAATAACTAAGTAATTCACATTACTCGGATTTTTTTTCAGTTCTTACAGACTTGAGAATGTAAGCAGTGCTCGCCGCTACGCATCACGTGAATGTTACGGCCAAGATGAGCACAGAATCACAGACTGGTCTGGGTTGGAAGGGACCCCAAGGACCACAGAGTTCCAACCCTCCTGCCACAGGCAGGGCCACCAACTTCCAGGCCTGGATCTACACAAGGTTGCCCAGGGCCCCATCCAACCTGGCCTTGAACGCCCCCAGGGATGAGACACCTACCCCCTCTCTGGGCAGCCTGTTCCAGCCCCTCACCACTCTCTGTAAAGAGCTTCCCCCTAATATCTCATCTAACCCTTCCCTTCTTCAGCTTCAATCCATCCCCCTTGTCCTGCCACTGTCTGCCCTTTGGAAAAGCTGCTTTCCCTCCTCTTTCTCTGCTCCCTTCAGGGACGGGAAGGCTGCAATGAGGTCCCCCTGCTGCCCCAGATCCAGACAAAGGACTGCACCTGGGGCCTTGCAAGGGCTGAGTAGAGAGGGGCAATCCCCTTCCTGTCCCTGCTGGCCACCCGTCTTCTGATGGAGCCCATACTCAAACCCAAAGTTGTAGAGTAAAGAATCAGGTGTTAATTAAGTGGTCTGTTACAAGCCCGCTGTTCTCAAAGCACATTTTGGAGGTGATTTGCTGTTTTTCTTTTTAAATAAGAGGGCAAGTGCAGAGTGCTGCACCTGGGGAGGAATAACCCCCGGCACCACTACAGGTCAGTGGGACCTGGGGACGTTGAAAAGACTGTGGCTGGCAGTTCGTGGGAGGTTCTGTTCTCCTCTGCTGATGCCACATCTGGAATCCTGTGTCCAGTGCTGGGCTCCCCAGTTCCAAGACAGACAGGGAACTACTAGAGAGAGACCAGTGGAGGGTATGAGGATGATGAGGGGCCTGGAACATCTCTTGTGTGGAGAAGCGAAGACTGAGAGGGCATCTCATCAGCACTGATCAGTATCTAAAGGGTGGATATCTAGAAGACGGGGCCAAACTCTTCTCAGTGGTGCCCAGTAACAGAACAAAGGGCATCGGGTACAAACTGGAACACAGGAAGGTCCATCTCAACATGAGGAAAAGCTTTACCACTCCACGGGTAGGGGAGCACTGGGACAGGCTATCCAAAGCAGCTGGGGAGTCTCCTTCTCCAGAGAGATCCCAAACCCACCTAGTTACTGTCCTGTGCGACCTGCCCTAGGTGATCCTGCTCTGGCAGGGGATTGGACAGGATAATCCCCAGAGGTTCCTTCCAAGTCTCACCAGTCTGGGATTCTGCATGAGATCTTCAATGCCCAACTCAGGGGTCAAATTAATTCCATATATTAACACTCACATATATTTTACACATTAAAGCTCACAAAATATCTTCAGTCAGAAAGAAAGATGAAGCATGAAACTGTGGAGTCTGATTCAATTTCTACTTCCACTGGTTAAAAAAAGTCACGTCAGAGATCCTGAAGGAAGCCTTCATTGCTCAATACATATTGAAGGGGTTAGCTAAAATCCATTTATATTTAAACATTTACCTCTAGAAATTGATCCTTCCTCTCCCACTTGTTTTTTCTCTCCATATACCAAGCATAATTAAGATCACCCACCATACAGAGCGGACAGAATGAAGTTTTCAAAGCTACCCTGAATTGTTTCCAGGCAACTCGTTTAGTAGGAAAATACAATCATGCCCTTATGCCTTCAAGTGTCCAGAGCCCAGTGGTTCAACCCAAAGCTCGTGTTTCAAGTGTCTCTGGGTGAAAAGAAAGAGTACATGGAGTTACCCTCCTTCAGTGGTATGCCAGAAAGGAGAGCCATTAAACCACTTCATTATTTGGTTGAACATAGACAAGCAGGAGAAGAGCAGAACTTTAACAGAAAGGTGGGTTAACCAAGAGTCTCTTTTCCAGGCAGGCTTGGTGTGACTGACTGCTGGCCATAAAAAGGGAGCTTCCATCTTCAGAGGTAAAGCCATTGGCTAGACTAAAAATGTAAGCAGAATTGGAGGGCTCAGATACAACCTCAGTTTTTGCTGTTCAAGACTTCTTCTTCCGTTAGTGGGGAGAAAGAGGAATGAGATAAAAAAGGGACAGCATCCTGACTTAAAAATAAACTCAAACCAGCCACACATAGTACTACAGGGTACTGTGGTGCAGCACAGGGAAGACGACTTGATGCATTAGGTGCCTCGGTCCCTACAGACCCCAAACAAGGGCCAGGTAAACTGAAAAACCCAAGACAAACACAGCCAGATGATATCAGAACCCAAACCTTGAAGACAAAACATTTGAAAATAGATTTCCTTTAACTTCAGTGACCTACAAAAGCCTCAGCACTCTCTTGACGTCGCAGCCATTTAAAAAACTGCATACTTACTCAGAGGCTTACTAAAAGCTATTAATGAGGACGTGGAACCTCTCCAGTGGATCTTCTACGTACCTCCAACACCAAGACACAGAGCCTTACCACAAAGGCAGCGATATCAAAGGCTGGTCAAAAGACAACTCAGCATTTAATTATGAGGAAGCCCGACTGAAACTCAATCCTACTGAGAGTGCAGTTTCTGTTTGAAATACATTTTTGCTCAAGGGCCCTGAAAACTATAGAATAATGTAGGCTGGAAGGGACCTCTGAAATCCAGCCAGCCCAACTTCCCACTCAAAGAAGGGACAAACTCAAATGCTGGACTCAAGTTCCAAGTTACGTAACTATGTTCAAGGGTCCTATTCAGCCAAGCTCTGAGCACTTCCAAAGACAGAGATTGTGCAAGCTCTTCCCTCATCTTAGCTGCCTCGAGAAGTACTCTTATGTCAAAGGATTAGGGAGACAATTTATTTAATCCAGATTTGCTTAAGCTATTTACTATCGACGTAAGAAAGGAAAGGCATTAGCCCACCTCTGGGCATTAGTGTTTAGGCTGTGGTTTGCTGCACAAGTCTCTAGCTTCTCAGATACTGCCATATCACCTTACCTTTCCCTTAATTCTTTTTCTTTCTAGTACAAAAGAAAATGGAGAACTGCTGAACTTCAATTGTTGCCAAGTCCATAATACCAACCAACAGCAGGTAAGAGATCTTCATATGACTGAGGTGACTTCATTCAAAAAGTTTAATCTCCCCTATGGCATGGAAGCAGACTGGAGTTTCAAAAGTCCACGTGCAGATCTTGCTCTGGAGAGACAACCTGGGACGTAGCACAGTTGGAACACTCTATCTTTGGGAATAATTCAGCTCAATAACACAGGTGAAACTTTGTACAGGGACCACAAATAAATAAATAAAAACTATTCTGGTCTTTTCCAAAGCAGAAGAGAACATATGGAGGGGAAAAAAAGGGCTTTTATTATAGGAACAGAAAGGCAGGGTGGCATCTGGGTATTCCACAAAGGACAGCAAGGAAACCTTCCAGCCAACCAAATGCTACAGAGAGATTTATTCCAACTGACAGAGTAATTCCGGGATGGGACGTGATCAGTGTGGGCATGGGTCTATCCACAAGTCATTTCAGGGAGTGAAGACAGTGATAGTTTCCACTACATAAAGGAAATAGATGCTCTGGGAAAAGAGAAGAGGCAACAAGACATTAGGGACAGAAAAGAAAGTGGACTTGAAATCGAGTAAACAGAGCCCTGCACCAAAAATTAACACGAGAATTTTCTTAAGAAGAAATTAGATAATAGTGACAGCGGTGAGCTGACATCGGTGCCCTCTTTACAAACCGTTTCCCTTACTGTAAGGAAGGGGATTAAAAATGGGTTTGATTCAGCCTGAAGCAAAGAACCTTTGACAGACAAAACTATCCAGAGCATTTTGCTGAAGAATGCAGCGTGCTGTTTTCCACTTGCAGCATGACAAATCACATGAGGAGAGCGCAGAAATAAATCCATTTCACCCCAACATCTCCCCACAGAACACTGCAGCGCAGGCAAAGCTGGGTTGCTTTATCCCACCTTTATTTTTCCTGTCTATATTTTTCCCTTTAAAAAAAAAAACAAAACACCAATAAAAACAAGAATGTTTCATCCCAACAGCCATCATTACAAGCGCATTAAAGTGTTTGCTGGATATGGCTTTGTACTCACAATTTTCTGTTCCAGCCGAAATTGCAAGTACTTTGTTTCTATAACTGAGACAAAATTACCCATTTGATGCATTTGCTTTTTCCTGCTCTTTTTACCTGGAGTTTCCTTTGCTGGAAAGGAAGGGGTTTTTTTCCTCTGAATAACCATTTTCTGTTGCCCTGGGGGAAATCTCCACAGCATCTTCTAGAAACAATGCTCTGGTCCACAGCAGCAAGATGGAACAATGCTCCTTATTTTGTATATCACGTGCATGCCTGAGATGATTTGGGATGCAGCACTTCATTCACGTTTGAGATCAAGAAGCATGATTTAGCTCACTGTCTAGACAAGTGGTCTCAAATGCTGTCGTACCAAACTGTGGTCCCAGGGAGCTCCCATGTATCCCGTCTTCATAGCTGTCAAAAACTTGATGGCCACCCAAAGAGGGACTGAACTTTGGGAAAGCCTTCAATAGATACCTGCCCTGCAGGTCAAAGCCTCCCTGCCACATGCTCTTTCATCCCTTCCAGCACACTCTGAAGACCATAGGAGATTAAGGGCCATGTGATTTAATTTGCCAGTGGCAAAATCTGAAAAGAAAGGGGAAAAAAAATAGAAGAAAAAAGCCAACAACCCTCCCCCATCCTTTTAAGTGAGGAAGCCACAGAGTCTGTGACATTTGCGAGGAGATGACAAGGAAGTTTCTAAAGCAGACCTGGATATCTAAAGATGCCAACTCCATCTCACTACGCTGCAATACAGGTGATGGGCCACTGCCTCCAAAAATCACGTTTAGGGAATCCAACACAAATACAGGCCAAGTTTTTATTTAGATGGGGAAAAACAGAACTTTGAGAAGGAAAACACCTAACCGTGTTCTGCTTAGCAGGCTGGATGACAGAGGAAGCAACATGAGAAAGGTCCACTCCATGAAAACCAAATTACAGAGATCTGGTATGTCCGGAAGCTGCAATTTAATCCCTGGCAAAGCCAACAGCACAATAAGCACTTCCTACCTTTCCTTCTACTGGGGAAAGGCTCAGAGATGCGACAGCAGAAGGTTTCAGGTTAGCGCTTCAAATCTTTTCACAGAGCTCTGCAGGGAAGACCGTGCCCTGCTTCAGCAGTGATTTTCATCTCTCGCTAACACCAAATGCACTATTTTTAATGTTTGGGGTTTTTTAAAATGTGTATCAACACTAGCATTTCACCAAAGATCTATATCTCCCTCTGCTGAACAGATGAAGGGAACAGCAGCCTCGATGGGAACCGCCAACTGGGTTTTTAACCTTTGTATTCGACAGAATCCCTACGGCTCCAAGTTGCAGATGACATTTGCTGGGTTATGGATAATGGTCTTTACACACTGAGGACATTTTTTACTGACTTGTCTAAAGCTTTTGACACAGCAGCCCATAAAACCTCCACCCTAAATAACTTGTCTCATATTAAGGAGAGAAGGAGGAGACATAAAACATTAGAGATCTTAATCAGTTGAGAAAAGGGCTCTGAGTGGAGGGGGAAGCAAAACAGATTTCTCTAGAACTCCTTTGAAATTTTGACCTTTATGGTTTTAAAGAGCTACAAAGATTTCTCACAGGAATAAGGGATAGCTGGGGTTTGTGCAATGCAAAGATTTGCTTCTATCAGACCGGCAGGGACCAAAATATTCAGTACACATCAGGAAGATTTACTAACGTTACAAACCCAATGAAGACAATAGCAGCAGCGACCTGCAGCTTTCGGGAAATTTCATTCGTCATGTCTGAAAGAAAAAGCCCCAGAACTATGCTGTTCCAATTCTTAATCCAACTTTTCTCCTTGACTACATACCATGTACAGCCTCATATACACTACTACATGTAGGCTGATGCCCAAAATGAGTTTTAAGGCACCTACAACACGTGAAGAACAGTCATTTCACAGGAAAAAGTGCTTCAACCCACAGACTACATCTCCAAAGATGTGAAACTTCTCCTGTGAGCACCAGGAGTCTCATTTGTACAATGACATTTGGATACACCTTTCAGAATCAGAAGTACCACATCATCTGCCAAACAGATCCCTTCCAACTCAAGATACAACTCACACGCAGCACTAGTTCTTACCGCAAACCCCTGTCCACTCTGGTTCTTGAGTGACTCAAAGCTGTGCAGGTCACAGAGCAGTGACAGAGGACAAGGGCTGCATGGCCGGAATCCCCACTACCACATGCTCCAGGAGGTCAAGGCCATGTAGACAGGGACTCAAGACATTAAGAAAAGCAGATACAAAAAGGAAAATCCTTCCTGAGATCTTAGGGTTTATGAAGCAACAGCTTTAGGGTTCTGTGGGGTTTTTTTTGTTATCAACAACATCACACAAAGAATCAAGCAAGCTTCAGAGCAGCCAAACTAGCTCTAGGGGAAGTACAGGTTGCTTCCATGTGCATTACAATATGCAGCTGAGGACCCAAGCCTGCCAAATTATCAGTCAAACCTGATTTTGGTCCAGATCTGTATTTTGCTTCACTAGGCTAAGGAGATAGCAGCTTTCTTCTACTAGGTTCTGGAGATGGTGATCCGATTCATCACCTAAACTGCCCTCAAAGCAGACTCGATGGCAAGAGACAATGGATATTAAGTACAGCATCACAACTAATATTCAAGCTTAGATAATGAATGTTTAAAACCCAAACCCCAAAGGTACTGTGGGATTATGAAGTCAAGGAAATAAACCCATGAAAACACATGATGATCCACAAGCATGCCAGGTAGAAGAGAGGTGGCATATGCTCTAGCTCGGCAAGGAAGTAAGTCATGTGAAGGGGAACTCTATTTGTACACATATCCATGGACTTATTTTTTGTTATCTTCTTGATAATTTCTCTCAACCTAGCCCAAGTGTTCAAAATAACTCTCAAACACCGCTTGGATGCTCAGATACTATCCACCAATGCCTCTGAGATAAGAGCCCACACTGCACCCACAGCTTACTGATTTTCCCCAGTCTGTACAGAAAAGAGGAGGGGATGTTATAAAAATCTGGATGCGCACAGTACCCAAATAAAAGGCTGGACCAGTTAATCTATGCAGCAGCCTGAACAGGAGATAACACAGGAAGCCATTACAGAGTATGTCATTCCAATGAGCGATTCCTTTAAATGAGCTACCAGAAAAACTGCAGCTTTGGAAACTGCTGAGGTTGGAAAGGATTAAACTCAAAGGGATACAGCAACAGCTAGTAAGCAAGAGCAATTTGGCATCCCAAGGAAAAAATGAATCTTGGAGTTGCCCGTTCTTTTTCTGAATTTCAAGGCTCATTTCAAGTTTAGTTTGAATTTTGTAACACGGACTAAATGACTTCTACTCCAGTCAGAAGACAAAATGTTCAGAAAAAAGAATGTTTAACCAAACAATTAACACACTTATTTCTGCTAATGACAGATTGATCCTTTTCTCCAGAGAATCAAAAGGAGCTTTTCAAGTTTGCTTTCTTCATTCACTTGTTACTGAAGCGTGACAACCTCTGGGATAAAGCCTGGAAAATCCCAACAGGTCTTTTGCAATGAGCAGCGTGCAATAATATGAAGACCTCTTGGGAGTTTCCAAACTTTATCCAAGTACTTTTTCTAGACAAGTTCCATAAACTTTATTAAAGTCTGGTGCTTCTGTGAAACCTCCCCATACGCACACCCCACACACATACGGGAGGTCCGCATCACTTCATGGTTTCCTAGGAAGTGGCTGCAGCAAGGCAGGGCAGCACTGCACAGTTCCTGGTTGATCTGGTGGCACCTCTGATGTGCAGATACAGGCCAGTTAGCTTAACATTGTAGGCTTAAATAACATGGGGTAGCTGTGGTTCTCCCGCTTGTCATTCCTGAGCAGCAGAAGAATGTGGTCACCTACCAGTGCCAGAAAGATTGTCTTCACTGGGACAGATGATACAGGTTGATACTTTGCTGCTGGTTACATCCCAGCACCCAAGAGATGGGATAACAACTGCACTAAGCTCAGCGCCTCCTCAACAAAAAGTACTGTTATGAAAGAAATATGCTCACAACCACAAATAAATAGGGCCAAAAATAGGGGTTCCTCCAAATGACCCTCAAACTGCCCAAAATGCTGTAGGTGCTTTCAGAGGTTAAAAAAATGAACACTGTGGCAAATTCTGGAAAAAGTGTGTGCTGTCAAAACACAGACCTCATCCCTACTTCCCCTGCCAATAACCTCAAAGACCACAGACTAGAAGACTATGAAATACCCACAAAAAGAAAAGACACCCCACAGCTAAAGTTCAATGCAAGTAGCGGGTGAGCCCTGGACTGCTGCATGCCATCCTGATTTCATAAAGGCTGAATTTTGACCACTGCTGTGAACTTTTCCACAGGCTTGAAAGAAATGCCTAACCCTCATCTGTGCCTTTGAATGCTGCGCTGAATTCAGACGCTAAAGGTAATCTTGTAGCTTTAGCTCAAAGAAGCTGCCTAACTCCACCCTAAACATGTCATATCTTCACACAAATAGATTCTGAGTCACTGCAGGCTTTCAATAGAGCGGAGTACTTACCCATGAGAATCTATTAAGGTAAGACCTTGCTTTCAGCTGGAAAACATTAATTCTCTTCCAAAAAGGCACGCTGCCTTCTTGGCCATTAATATCACATCATTATTCTGAGCTGAGTGACAAGCCAAGTAAGTCACCCGGATCTGAGGCAGGATGAAAGGCTAGCTCTACAGAGAGATGTTTGGGGAAGAGAAATCACCACTCCAGTTACCGCAGCAGAAAAAAAAAAAATCAATATTTTACTGGACAAGGATGGTCTCCAAAGCGGTCTCTGCTTGGACACCAGCTGCATCAGCAAAACTGAACGATGCTGCTAAAGAAGCCACATGTGACCTTGAACTGTTAAGCGCATCATGGCAATGAGGAGATCTTACGGGCTAGGTAAATAGTTGCAAATGAAAACAAAACTGTTGACATAGCAACAGGAGGCTTTTGCACACTGTGCTGCGAGTCAGCATCATTGGTTTTGTAGCCAGTCGACAACGAAAGCCCGTCACATTCAAAGCCAGAGGTCAATGCGATTCTGTCACGCTGAAGCTCCGCATGTAGTGTGCGAAACCTTCCAGGGAAAGACACCTTTGATGGAGAAACACCTTCTTGGTAAGCGCTCTTGCTCAGCATCACTGTACAAGCGGGGAAGGGAATAAGGAAAGACAGAAAGAGCACTGGGAAGAGACCTCGCATTCAGTGAGGATTCGCCCCTCAGTAGCTAACGCTGAACGCCATCCAGGCTGCCATCAGCCCACCTGGAGCTGGCACTGGTGCTCTGTCACCAGGGTGTGAGGTAATCCAGCAAAAAGGCAACTGTTCTGCTCACATGATTGCCAGACTGAAGAAAGAGGCAGAAAAGCAAAACTGGGAAAGTTCAGGAGGGACAAACCAACCTAAATCAGTGCTCCCCCACCTTACATCAGCACTTCCTCATGCATGACTAACCTAAGTGACCCCACTATGGCAGAGGGTTGGACTAGATGATCTTTCAAGGTCCCTTCCAACCCCAATCATTCTGTGATTCTCTCTGTGTGTGATTCCCCTGCCCTGGTCACTTCACCTGTACCCACACAGTGCAAAGTTTGTGACAACACAATGTTTGGAGTCTTTATCAAGGTTCAAACTAACCCAAAACCTTAAGGCTCTGACTATGTTACAACCGTTCTGTTTCCTCTGTTCTGGAGAGCAATGTAGGCGAGAGGGATCTGGGGGTCCCGGTGGACAGCAGGGTGCCCATGAGCCAGCAATGTGTCCTCGTGACCAAAAAGGCCAATGGCATCCTGGGGTGTGTTAGAAGGCAGGTGGTTAGTAGGTCAAGAGAGGTCCTTCTCCTCTGCTCTGCCCTGGTGAGACCACACCTGGAATATTGGGTCCAGTTCTGGGCCCCTCACCTCAAGAAGGAGATTGAACGCCTTGAAAGAGTCTAGCGCAGGGCCACCACGATGATGAAGGGAGTGGAACCCCTTCCTTATGAGGACAGGCTGAGGGAGCTGGGGCTCTTTAGCTAGGAGAAGAGGAGACTGAGGGGTGACCTTATTAATGTCTATAAATATGTGAAGGGCAAGAGTCAGGAGGATGTAGCCAGGCTCTGACCAGTGATGGCAGCGATAAGACAAGGGGCAACAGGTGCAAACTGGAGCAGAGGAAGTTCCATGGGAATGTAAGGAGGAAATTTTCCCCTGTGAGGCTGACAGAGCCCTGGGACAAATTTCCCAGAGAAGTTGTGGAGTCTCCTTCTCTGGAGACATTCAAACCCCACCTGGATATGTTCTTGGGTGATTTAGTCTGGGTGATCCTGCTCTGACAGCAGGGTTGGACTAGATGGTCTTTCGAGGTCCCTTCCAACTCCTAATGTTCTGTAATTTTCCTCTGTCTACCTGTACTTGTCTGGTGCTTCCACTTATTTCGAGACACTCCTAGAAAATGGGTAGTCTCTGTCCTGCATCTCTGCAGCCCTGAGGAACCCCTCTCATCCCCCAATCCATCCCGCTAGATTTCTGGGCCCTGCAGAGAAAAAGACAACTATAGCATGCAAGAGGATGATGCATCTAGTGTAAGAACTCAGGAATCTGAAGTTTTGATGACATGATCTCTGCATAATATATGGGAAATAAAAGGTCAGCAGTAGCTGCTGACAGTATTACGGCATGCTGGGAATAAAGCATCGCTATCATCAATAGCCATGCTTAGCTCACTGGAGTTAACAAACAGCCTGATCTCACCCAGACTGCCCAACTTGGACATTCAAGCTGCAGACTGCATGCATTTTCAGCCTGTTTTGGGTTTTTTTTAAGCAGGGAAATGGTACTGCTAGAAAATATACGGGCTGAGGGCATCAGTGCTATTGCTGAGGCAGAGCAATAATAGCTTCAGTTGTGATTTACACAGCTAATTTCAGGATAAAACCCTATCAATTTTTAAAAAGAGGAAAAGATCACAAAATTACCTGATTTTGTATTTGGCGGTGATTACAGTTTATACTGCCCAATGTTTCAACTCAGTAAGCATGCAAATAGAATATTTTATTAAAGGAACAGACAAAAGGGATCTTTCTTTATGTGCAGATTTTATCAGGCTGCAACCAGACGCACTCGCTTCCCTCTCACCTGAAGTGCCTGTCTGGTTTGAAAATAATTATTTCCCAAGCCAAATACCCATTCCTCCCTTGTATAGGCTCTATTTTCAGTTTATTGCTCATTTGTTCTGTTTTAAGCTACCAGAATGATCTTTTGGTCATCTAAAAGCTTTCAGAGTGAAGAGCCCAGAAAAGAGATGTATATATCATTCATATCAGATGGTAATCCTGGGATTTATTTCTATAGTGGCAACAAAAGCCTTGTTTTCTATGGCATCTGAAGCCAACTCAGCGCTCTCTACTAAAGGAAAGTGCTCCATATGGAGATACACCATATAGCAATCCTTTTAGATGTAGCCACAGACAAATCAAAGCAACACTGCAACTCCTTCCAGGATCACTGCTCAGGTTTACCAACAGGTATACTGAAGCACAGAAGGCTTGATCAAGAAATCCACGCAAATCCTAAATCCAACCCACATCATATCCGCTTCAGGAAGCATCATGCAAGAAGTCACTTCATAGAATCACAAAATGTGTAACGTTGGAAGGGACCTTTAGAGGTCATCAAGTCCAACCCCCCTGCAGTAAGCAGGGACATCTTCACTAGATCAGGTTGCTCAGAGCCCCATCAAGCCTGACCTTGAATGTCTCCAGGGATGGGGCCTCCACTATGTCTGTGGGCACCCTGTGCCCACCACTGCCCTCATATTGAAGAATTTTTTCCTAATATCCAGCCTAAATCTCCCGTTTTCTAGTTTAAAACCATCACCCTGCCACCCTATTGCTTCATGCCCTCAGGAACAGTTCTTCCCCAGCTTTCCTATAGATACTGGAAGTCTGCTATAGGGTCCTCCCAGAGCCTTCTCTTCTCAACATTCTCCTGCTGCTGCCTATGATGAACAGGGACGAGCAGAGGAAAGAGATGTTCTCCGCGAAGGAGGAGCAGTGCTATACGAACAGCAGCAAGCAGTCTGGCACAGTCTCATCAGGGAGAAAAACTCATCCAGATCTGCTGGAGCAATGACCCCCATTTCACTGGCACAGTTTGCAGCTCCACCTCACATCAAAATCCATCGCTGCACCCCTTCCATTCACTGCTTTTATGTGACAATACATCATGCAAACTGGGTGCGGGTGGAAAAGCTTTGGTAAAAGTCAAGATCTCTGGTCCAGGATTACTTATGGAGCCCTGAAGCTGTGGGTTTGTGACTGTGGCTACCTACACTGTGGTACAGCTGAGGGATCCAGCAGAGGGTCAAGCTGCCACCACCCTCAGCACTGGACACGTGGAAGTGACTCCAACCCCAAAGCACCCTTTGTTTGAGGACTGGAGGTTCTCAGCAGATAGAAGCACACAGGGCATGAAAAGACAATTAAAACACTTTAATAGGCTTCCGCATCAGCTCACATTTCACACCACGTGTTGGTAGACCCTCTGGGACTTTTAAGTACCTTCCTTCCTATTTTTCTGTAAAAGGGAGTTCTGGAATTGGAGAAAGCAAGAGAAAGCACAAAGATATCTGAATATTTTACCCGTGCACCATTGGCAGAGGTGAGCCAGCAGTCAAGATTTTACTAACAAATGAGAGGGGATATGTAAACCGGAGACAGGTAAAAAGGACCATACAATAGCCATCCTATTCCTGTGGAGAATGCAAAGGAGGAGCCAGCACAGAGATTCAAAGAGGTGCTGACGTCACTGAAGCATCTGATCAGGAAAACCCACTTCAAAGAGGTGCTTCAAATAGATGGAAGCAAGTGGGTGAGACACAGTTGTCAAAGGCAGAGGAAGATGTTTCATTAAGCAAGGTGAGAAAGAGCAAGACCTTATGAAAAGGGGGTTCAGCTGTACTGATGGTTTAAGACCCTCAAAAAAAAAAACCCCCAAGAAAAAAACATTAACACAGAGAAAGTCAGACTTGCGGTCTAACCTGCACTGCTCAAGCAAGGCATAGGAGCCTGCAAGGTATTCTGCGTGCAGAGGAGAAAGGGAGGGGGACTGAAACATGTAAGCTTAGTAATTTAATAATGGTACGTTAAGTCAATTTACTTTCTCTTTTTATATCTGAAATATTAAGTATGAATGCTTCCCCACCCCCAACCATTTTAGCAATCGTTCATCTCATCAAGTCTTAAACTCTAAATATATACACGCACATACAGAGCCTTAAGTTCCCCAAGTAAAACAACAGAGTATACACAGGAGCAGCACTTCTGCCTGAACACTGCTCAGAACTATGTCAGCGTGCAACACGAGGCTCTTTTACCAGTGTCTAATAACCAGCTAAGTAATTGAGGCAATATTTTAAACCAAAAATCCTCTGAGCATGTGAGCAAGCCAAGACACAGCTAGGACAGCTTTCCAAAAGTGCCTGCTGCACCGGTCACCCAACTAGTGGTTTTTCATCACTCATCTTTAATCCTACTGGGGGTCAAACTAGAACAGCCAAGTCAGTGTGTGCAATCCACCTTTTCTTTTTGGTTTTAATACTCCTGAAGGAAGCCAGCTTTGACTCTTCCTTCATTGACTTTTACAGCCCACGTGACAGATCACACTATTCACAAGTTCGATTGCTTTTTCCATAGACTAAATGAAATGAATACACAAGGCCAGATTAAATGGTTGGAGGAGGAAAGCCTGCATCTCCATCTCACCACAGCAAACAGGACTGTTGGATTATATGGGGTATGAAAATAGACATTAACACATGTCTTCGCTCTGATTGTTTTTAGGAGTTTAGAAATAACATCTTTCAACACCCCAGTATTTCTTTTAATGTCATATGCCATTTCCCCCCTCCTGTATTTCTGGCTGGAAGATCAATTAGAATTCCTTTGTGGGAAGTCATTCCCATCAGTTCAATTACTCCATCTAATTGTTTCAGCAATCATAGTTAAATACCCATTTTAATTTTTATTTAGAGACTCAATTACCAAACATCAAGCAGATGTAAACACATTTAAAATTTTATCTTGTCTCCCTCCTACGCCTTCTTCCCCAGTACAAATTCCATTTTACCCCTCAGCTTTCTCCACGTTGTAAAGCAATGCATACGTAGTCACTTAATACCTCCATCTAACTCTGGGCACTTGGTAGCGCTTCTTTCCCAAACAGCCTCCAAGACGAGCCCATCCTGGTTGTTCAGGGAATGGCATGGAGAAAGACACTTCTACCTGCCTCCATCCCATGTGCCCTACAGCTCCAAAAAGCCTTCACAGGTTCATCTGGGCTGTATTACCCTCTCGCCTTCCAGGTGGCAAGGAATCCCAGTCACTGATTCATCAGGAAAAATTTCATTTCGCAACACTTTTATATCTCTATTTTAATCAGCAACTGATCCGTTCGGAGCTGGTGCTCTCATCTTTCCCCAGAGCCTTTCCCAGATAGACCCCTTTCATTCAAATTCTGCTAGCAGGTATTGTAATTCAATTCTGTTCTTGCATATAATTCACTAAACTTCAGTGAGATGCCTGTCAAGCAAGTCAATATTTTACACTCCAACTTGAATTTTTTTTTTTTTTTTTTTTTTTTTGTGTGCAGTGTATCAAAATGCAAATTTATTTTTTCCTTCCTCCTAAGAGCCACAATCTAAGCAGACCCAGCCTGGAAACAGCAACACCTAAGCGAAACGGCAAACCAACGGTTGCAGGAATGATCAACGTATCTCCTGAAGCCCAGAGATAGCAGATGTCATCAGAACATCTACTTACAAGTGCATTAAAACTCCCCAAGGAGGAAGAAAACACAGAGTTCGTTAAATATTTATAGGTACCTCCAAGTTTCGATTGCTGTGTGCATAGCATGATACAGTTTCCTCCCAAAGCAACACCTGCTCTGCTCTCAAATCTTTGTATTCTCACCGAGAACTATTTAATCTAAGTGAATAAAAGGCTCGTCATGCCTTCCCCATGGACTATCTCAAAAAACCACCCCCCAAAAACAATATGTTAAGAGCGATGCTTTGCCCAAGCTAGGAAGACACAAACCCACCCATAGGGATTGTAGTTGCAGCTATGGGAAACATGCACAGCCACTGTTTTACAGCCTCAGGTAAAACCAGTTAGAATTCCCAGTATGGCTTTGTAGTATTTATAGGGCAAGGCTGTAAATCAGAAAGAACAACTACCATGGTGTACACATGTTAATGTTATAGGAGCTTCTTGAAGCTGAACATTGCCTGGTTGCCTCAGCAATCCCAATAATACACATTGGGTGACTTATCCCCCATCGGGGCACCCAAATTAGAAAGTAGGGCTGCAGGATGAAGTTGACACTCTAGTAACACATCGTCTTCTTGGTGACTGCACGCTTGAAAAAGAGAAGCATTTCAACTGTAAAGATCCCTTAGTCCTGGGCTCAGCAGCCAACCAGGATAATTCCAAAACAAATAAAAAAAAAAAAAAAAAAAAAAAAAAAGAGAAGCCCAAGCATTATCCTTTTACCTACCTGCACAGCCAAAGGCTAGATGATACCTTGATGAGGGGCTGAATTTGACACAACACACATTAGCCTTGGCCTCGATGCTTGCTACGGAGTTGTCCAAGTTGGTAGACCACAGCTTCACTAGAGAAACAGAAAAAGAAACAGGAGTAAACAAAATCTCCAAGTTAACCAGCCACCTCTAAAACACATACAAACCTAGTTATTTCATATATAAGGTTCTGAAAAGCCTCACTTTCCAAAACATCAGCCATCATAAGTAGTTGGTTGCTGTCAATGACTTGTAAGCTTGAGAACATTCTCCAGTTCACACCTTAAATACTCTGCCCACTTCCACACATGCAGGAGATGCTGGAAGCCCACCTCCCTGAGACCACCAGAGCAGGAGACTAAGCACACATTAGAATTGCGGTGTTTAAAGCCACTGGAGCACAGATTCACATAACTGAGAGCAGGAAGGCTTGCAACCTTTTTGTTCCTTGTCCCTCAGCTGGGATGCAAGAACTCCATGGTCCACAGCAGAACCGCTCTGCGCAGAATAAATACACCTAATTGTATGCTTGAGCACAGCAAGAACGGCTTGTTTTATTCTGGAGAAAACTGGCACAGACAGGAAAGAAATCATGTGCCAGCTTCCTGTGACGATATTACTTCCTTGGGACACGGAACTCTTCTGTTCCACCAGACTACTGCACCAACATTGATTAAACTTGGTGGTACAGAACAATCTTGTCCATCCAGTGCTGCACAGGATGACCCACAGTCACCCCCCACAGGCTCAAACACTTCAAGTACCATTTAACCTTAAAGATGAAGAGTGCCAGGTGGTCCCTGCACAGCCAGTCTTAATAGTAAGAGCTACAGATGGAACAGTTTGTTCTCAGTCCAGAAGGGGCACCACACTGGCATCAGCCCCCACTGAAGACTACAAAGTACAAAGACAGACCTAAGTGTTCTCCTCCTCCCTTTTCTTGGGGGGTTGTGCTGTACTCTAGCATTACAGTCAGTGTGCCAAGGTAGGAAGCCAAAGCCAATGGACTGACCAATGCAGGAGCTGTGTGAAGGTTTAATCCCCTAAATATCTCCAGATCTGTGGCAAATGGGTCCACTGCTGTCTTTTCACAGAAAGCTCACAAAATGGCAACAAGAGATAAGCTGTCTTATGGTGTGTCCCCACACCCTCTGAAGGGTCCTTGTGGTTGGTGTTTCCCAGGAGCTTCAAGAGAAAAACATGGCTTCCATGCCATTGCCCAAGGAAGTTTAAGATGGTCAGGGAAAAGGAGGAACACCAACAGGTTTGGCTTGGCGCATCTACTTCTTATCAGTGTGGCCAGCAACAGAAAGCAACAGGTTTGTGCTATTTCTGACTGCATTTAGGAGAACTGCATCAAGGGTGAAGGAAACAAATGCACACTGAGGCATCATTCTAAGTACAGCATTGTGGGTACCCAACTGTAAAGCAACACAACCTCGCCCAAAACAAACAGATGTATACTGTGCTTGCATATAAGCAACATGTAAAATTCAATGAGAATAGCACCCATCCTGTTGGTTTTCAGAAGCAAATTCATTCTCATTTTACCAGAGCTATCCCATTCCCCCCAAGCATCTACCTACATCTCTAAGTGAAACCAAGAGCTTTGCAAACATGGCTTAAGGTACACTCATCTCCCAGGTGAGGCTGGGCGACACACCTCCTCCATCCTGTTCTGCACTTGAGGGTGGAGGGTAACAGGGTGGTGAATGGACCTCAGAAAGACTTTTACAAAACAATATGACATTAGTGGGAAAGGACATCATGTTTATTGATGAGATGGCACAGAAAGCAGGTAACACCACGACTGCTAGAGGATGCTGTTGGCAGACAACACTGCTTTAACTTTGAGGAATACCAGGATGCCTCAATATCTCACAGAGTGACGTTCTGCCCAAACGTAGCACTAAAGCCTCTTGAAGCCTCCTAGCCAGGTATCCTTATTTCAAGTTCCATCCGAAGCGGCCAAGCCTCTCCTTGACAACACGTCTAACAAACAGATGGCCATGTGGTCTCAGATTTTGTAGCAAAAGCTAATTAAAGGCTCAGTTTCAGCTTGGCTCCTTTTTTCATCCAAGTTTTCAGGCCATAAGCAGAGGTATTTAACCTGGTGAAGAGTCAACCTGCATGTTCAAAGCCACCACAATATTTGTTAGGACTGACAGGCACAGATCAGAGCCTGCAATTTCTGTGACTTAACTGCTGCGGGATACACCGGGCTCTAATTGTATCTTAAGTCAGAGCCCTAAAAAGGATATATGCAACTTGTAGCGCCACGTAATGAAACGTGACGAGTTTTACCTGGAACTCCAGTTATTTTTACGAAAGGAACTGACAGGTTAATAAAGCATAATTTATAATGGGTAGAGCTTATTTGCTGCAGCATTCATCAATTTTGCTGAGGTCGAGGCAGTAATTATACAAAATACAGATGTCTTGGTGACACCTAGAATTGTGTTGATGAGACAAGCAACCACCTGAGGTTGAGTGTCTCTAACACACATGTTCTCAATGCATAGGTTCTTTAATTTTGAGGCTCTGGAGACACATCTCTGTGTAGCTAAATGTCTACCCCACAACAGAGAAGAAAGAAGGTTTAGATTAAGATTATTTTTGTTTTGTTGGAACTTTGTGCTAAATGTGTAAGTGTATAAATTAATTCTCTCTGCCTCTCTTGGTGTTTAGACACGGAACCGAGGTAGAAGCCTGTCCTGCCATAGCAGCAAGGAGAACTGACTAAGGATATTTCCTCCAGCCTGTCGTTCTTGAAACACGTAGCTGGCTGTGTAGTGGAGAAGGCACCATTACTCAAAAAAAAATAAATTGGATACTGCTACCAGAAAACCTGTTTGCACAGATCCAGGGAATCCCTAGGAAAAGAGGAAGCTGCTGAATTGTCCTGTTAGGCTGAAGTTTTGATCCGCTGCCTTGTGCGGGGTCAGGAGGATGATGTAAAGCTGATGACTTAGCAGGCAATGACCGCAGGGTATTCTTCCTAGCATAAGGCACAGCCAGACAGCTATTTCGATTGGTATTTTAACTACCAACATCTTCTTGACCTTTCAAGGTATTCCCAACTGAATCCAGCAGCCCCATAAATCTCCAGGAAATTATCGAACATCTTTTAGCCAGGAAAATGAGTGAAGTGGAAGTCCAACCTGATTTTTTAAGAGCAATACACACCTGTTCCTCCAGTTAAAGCCAGCTGAAGCAGCTAATTATCACTAAAAATAACCCCCCCAAACAATCCTCTGGAAAGCCTCAGCAAAGCTGGGGAGCAAGCTCTGATGTGCAATTCTCAGTTCCCCTCTTTAAAAGCCTGTTTTGTTTTGGTTTTTTAATGCAATCTGCTTTGCCCAGCTGAATTCAGCGACACTACAAAGAAGAGCCACAGGGTTAGTACCCACAGTCTCATCAAGGGAGCACAGAAATCTCTTCCCTTACACATAATGAAACAACACTTGCATTCCTCCTCCCCATGAGACCAAGCAAGGTAACCTCCTCCTACAGCACCTCAGCACTGTCTGGTGCTGCTGGTCCACTCCACCTCTTATTCTGAGGCAGGAAACAGTGAAGGGTTTACAGGGAGGACCGAAAACCCAGGACTGTCTCTTCAGCTGAATAATTGATACAGTACCGTTTGTATCCCTTGAGCCTCAAAACCCACCCCAGAGCAAAGGAATGCTTCATCACTCCAGAACAGACCTTTACAGCAGCAGCATTGCAAAATCAATTCTACCCACATGGCATCACAAAATATTCTGCTCTATCTGCCAACTCTACTGTGGCTATTAAACTACATTTCCAATCCAGAACCTACTGGGGTGTTGGGCTGGGATGCAGTCATTAGCAAAGTGCACTAGCTCCAGCCCTATCCTGGTGCTTTGATAACATCATTGTGCCTTCACAAAAGTAAAAGAATCTTTTCTGTTCCAATGGGAGAAAGTGACCCTTTGTCACTTACACAAGAATCACAGCTCCCGCCATTAAATGCCTAAAAGAACTGAAATTAAGACCACGCCATTTCCCCAAGCTGCCCGCAGCACAAGTAAACACTTCGCTTTCGCTCACTGCTGTCGAGCTGGCACACACCTTTGGGTCTCTACAGATGCACACAAGCACCTCTGTCCCTTTAAAAGGGAAGGGCACAACAACTGTAGATAAAAGGTCTTCACAGGCTCAGTAGTTCCTTCATATACAATAATGCTTTTATGCTCTCATTATCTGCTATTAAAGGAGAAAGATCTTCCACAAATAAGCATCCTAGATAATCTTTATCTAGCAACAAGGATGATGCAGGACACAATGCTCAAGGATGCTGTTTCTGATTATATCCCACTCATTTTATCCCTAATAGCACCATTTATTAGCACCCCGTTTTGCCGAGCCTGAGCCCTGGCAGAGACAGCTGCGAAGCCCTGATGCTCAGATTTTTCATCTCCAAGCTCCTTCCCTGACACACGGCTACTGAGCATACCAAGTGCTTTAAAAATTAACTTCCAGCTTGAAAAGACCAAGGGAAGACAGGCACATACAGAAGGCAAGCAGGAAAAACAAACAGAGCTGTCGCTTTTTTTGCCAGCTCATCCTGCTCCCTTGACAGGAAAAACATGCTGCTTTCCAAGGATGCACAGCAGGACTGTCTCAAATCGCTCCGGGGTCACACCAGTATCTATCGGTCACACCAGTATGTATCAGTATGGAGATTTCTTCTTAGGAAACCCAGTTTGAGTTAGGACAGCTTGGCATTGGAGTTACCTTCTCTTCACATTTAACCCTCCGGTGATCCCACTGAAAACAAACAGACACCCTAACACTAATCCAGCCGTTGGCTACTACTGCTTTGTACCTTTAAGACTTCCAAAAATCAGTGTTTATTTCAAACACTTCCACACAGGGCTCCATTTGTCTCTAATGAGCTTGTCACATACACAAAACCACAGGCAAACCAGGTAGAAGCAAAGGATAAGATGTTCCAGTCCGGTTTTGAGTCACCAAAACCCCCATACACCTTCAAAAGACCTTTGTGAATTGAAATGCGAGTTACATCCATCTGCCGACTTCATGACAATAATTTCTGAGTAAATGCTACGCTTTGAGAAACTATTGCTGAAAGAAGTGAACTGTTGAAGCAGAGACAAGAGCTCCGCTCACAGCTGGCTCTGCAAAACCGGACCACTTGTTAACATGCTAATAAATGCACGTCTACCTGGCAGCTAAGCTTTTTCAAATGCATAGCATGAGCGGGGAGCAACGTGATGAAGGGGCTGATAATTTACAAGGTGAACGTTCGCTCCTGCTGCATTTAAGCAGACAGAAAACATTCCTGACTTCCACCAAAAAGGGGGTGTGTGGGAGTATAACACACCACCCCCCCCTCGCCATTTGATAGCACACCTTAAACATAAAGTAATTATTAACGCTGCATTTGATAAGTGGGATTACTGGCTACATTAAGAGTGCCAAATGCAATCGAGGAACACGAATCCAGCTTTCTTTTGAAACAATTTAAAAGCGTTTTAGAGGGGTAAGTGGCTTGCCAGGTTTAATGTTTATGAAAAATTAATTTATCGTTTCAAAGCAAATCATGAAGAGCTCTGTCCAGAGCCCTATCAGCCCATCTGAGAGAGCTGATCCCCACTGACCGTGGAAGGAACTCTAAAGCTTTATCTGCTTAACAATTTGAATTTGAGATTGTAAACATGCAGATAAAAGTCTTGTTCATTAGGGGTGAAGAATGCTCCGTATCACTCCCTGCTATTGTTTTCCTTAGAAGGATCCTATTTCTTCTTTGTAAAGAAGATTTTTCTACCAGTACATTGAGAAAGGGCTTGTCTTAAGGGTTCTCTCCAAAACAGCCAAGAGGGTGGAAAGCTAAGGGCTGCTCCCAGTGCTCTTGGTTCAGTCCAACTCTGACTCTGTTAAGCTCCAAGCAATGCTCTGCATATTGTGAAAGGGTGAAGCTTCTTGAGGTGAGCGTGCAGCCTGTGCCATTCAGAGCTACATGTAAAACAGCAGCAGACATTTTTAACTTCTGCTTTTCCCACCACCAACCCCAGCTTTGAAATATAAATACACGCTGTTCTTTTGAAAGGCCCTGAAGCATTAACTCAACAAGCTTAACTAATGTTAAACCATGTTTTGCTTTGTTTAGCGTCCTGGAAAATGCTAGCTGGAGAGCACATTACCTGAAAAAATGTGAACAGCGCACCAAGAAATCTTAATCCAAACAAAGCCTCTCCTTCTCTAAGATCCAAACAGTTCAGTAATACCTTTACACATCACCACATCAGAAGCGGAAGAATCAGCTGCTTGAAATGCCACTGTTCTTCCTCACAGGGATCACCAAGTGTCACACAAAGCGCAAGCCTTCTGCACAGAGACTGAAAAAGAATACCTTTGGCATCATCAGAGCCTGAAGCCAATAGCTTTGGGTCCATCAAGTTAAAGTCAACACTCCAGCACCTTTTCTCATGCTCCTGTTTAGAGAAACAAGAATATTGCAGGGTAGTGAGCTGTAATCTGATAAAACAGCAAAAGGAAAAAAACCCACATGCTATCTGATATAAATTGTCAGGAGAGTCCTGGATAGCAAAGCATATTGTGTTTCCCAGTTCTCAAAAAGTATCATTTCTCCTAATCAGACCAACACTTGCAGTACACTAGACACAGCATGGAAGCAGGACAAAGGAGAACAGCAATTTTAAAAACTAAAATGGGCTTGTTTTCTTTCTTGAAAGAAAAAAAGTTACAATGATTTCAGGAATGTCCTTGTTTGTGGCTGGGATACAGCTAATTTTCAGAGGACGCCGGGAGGGGACACGGCCAGGACGCCTCACCTAAACGAGCCAAAAGTATATTCCATAGCATATGACATCATGCTCAGCATGTAAGGGGGGAGCTGCCCAGAAAGATGGAGTCGCTGCTCAGGGACGAGCTGGGCACTGGTTCTGGGCAGTGAGCAAGTTGCAGTGTGTGTCACCCGCACTATATATTCTTTATTAGCATCGTTGTTGTTTCCCTCTTCACTCGCTGTCCCAATAAACTGTAAAGCCCATGAGCTTTAGCTTTTCCTTCCAATTGTCTCCCCCATCCTCCCAGGGGAGAAGTGAGCAAGCAGTCTAACCCATGACAAATAAATATACAATAAAGACCTGGTTTTGCAGCACAGTTTGATTGGCTGTGGTTGCACTGTGCGTTGCTTATTCTAATAGATCACAGTTTTACCTCCCAATACCAGTGAGGTGCTCAAATCCATTTCAAACACATCTCTCCAAGAAATCCTCACCTCCCTACTCACCTGCCTACTGAGTTATTAAACCAAACTTGTAGTGTCTAATCCTGTGTTCTTCCACTCAAATGTTCTTAGGAGGCTGCATGCTCCCACCTGAACACAGGAAAGCTCTATCTGCTACACTGGCACCCCCCACATGGCAGCACAGTGCTGCATTGAATGAAACCTGAAATTCAGTCAAATGCTTTGTTTAAAAGACATTCATGCAGGCTTGGAAGAGGAGGACACGGAAAGCTGGCCAGGACAGAATCACTGAAGGATTTCTAATCCATGCAAAGCAGATGTCAGTATGTGTGCCTCCACAAATCCAAATCATAAATTCCTGTAATCTGATAGCAAGCAAAATTAGTTTGTTTTAACATAAGCAACAGCTGGTCTTCTCTAGGTTCATTATTCAGCCTGAAAGAAATGCAAAATATATTTGAGAGGAAAACAGCTAAGATTTATTTTGTCCAGTGTAATTTCTTTTTAATTGAGATATGCAACAGATTAGCAGAAACAATCGTAAAATGGCCAGAACTCAACAGAAGAGTAAACAAGGGCTTAAATGGAAATTAAAACGCCTGTTGAACTGTCAAGAAGGGGGAACCGAAAGCTAGCCTGCAGCTCAGTCCTTATCCCTGACCAGTTTCAGTGCACTGCACCAGCTCCACAGCAGCCTGCGGCACTTCCAGCCTCTCCCCAAGCAGACCATCTTCCCTCCCAACCTCCTTGTTCGGATCACAAGCCTCTCTGAACCCATTATCTAGAAACACAATGTTCAGACTGCCTGAAAAGAGCAAGTGCCAAAAAGTTCTCCCGAAAGCAGTCTCGCTGTTGAGCTCAGCCCACTCATGTACGTACACTGCCCTGCCAAGCAGAGGACCATACTGGGAAGCGTTCTGCCTATCACTCTGGTCTCCCAGCCTCGTCACTGAAGCCTGCATTTAGCTCTCCTGCTTTAGGAGTGCCTGCAGCAATCACTGCAGGATTTTGACAAAGACTGAAGTGGAACAGGTATGGAGAGACCAAGGTTTCTAAAGAAAGGCAAGACAAACAGCTTCCAGAAACTGGTTTCTCCCTCTACAGATTCCCTACCCAAAAGCAGCAGCAAGGAAATGTCAACTGCCTCATGACTGTGACAAGAAGATATAGCTGCCTCCCTTGGAGGACTACAGCTCAATAAAGCTGTGCAGATGGGACTCCTCTACCAAACAGGAGGAGCATCCATTTCATCCTATGGTGTCCAAAAGCCAAATGACAGCCTAAATACTGGTCCCTTGACCTCGTCCATGATGTGGGACAGCATTGTTCACTGACTGTGGTGCATGTTACCTGGTAGACCTTGGATCTTTGTCCTGTGAATCCATCCCAAAGGATGACGGTGCCTTCATAGTCGCTGCTGGCTAACAGGTTCTTGTGGTAACTACTCCAGCTGATACAGCTTAAAAAGAAAGAAGAGCCCAGTCAGTCTCTTGCAATCCGTCAGGCAGTTAGCAGCTTTGCAAAGCACACAGCATTTCATCAAGTCACCTCACTGAAACACTCAAGGAAAGGAGAGAACCAAAACCCAACAGGAATATTACAAAACTTCCCCTTCAAGCTGAAACAAAAGCTCTACTGGCTTAAATGATGTTGTGTCACAATACAAACTGGTAGGGCTTTGGATTTTGTTTTTTTATACATTAACCTCTAAACCCATGACTGTTTTGCTATTTGAATTCTACAAGAATTCTCACAGACAGCTCAGGTCTTGACTTCTTCACCGCTTGACAATAGCTATGACTTATAAATAACTGCTTATGTAACAGAAGCTACATATGTGCAACACACATAGCTGTGTGGATGGTAAACCAACCTCTCCTCTGACACAGCATTCTATGTGCAAATTAAAGTCTGACTTCTGAGGAAAGCCTCCCAGTGTTCCATTAACGCATAAAGACCTTCCCCAGCTTCTTATCCAGGAGGAAACAGCATTTTGTTTGCTGTGGGCAGTTTAGGAGATGCTTCTGATAGAGAACCGCAAAATCCATCGTGCTGGTTCATAGTTTAAACCAAGTGACTGTGCACAACTAAATGATAATCCCACCACCAAACACCAACCACCGGCAGACAAAACAAGAGCAGCCGCACTGCCAAGTCACATCCATTCGAAGCATTCTGGCACCACACCTCCAACTCCCCCACTCCCAAAAAAAATAACATGAGAGGTAAGAAAATCTGTACTCCTTGTTCAGGGATTTTTGGACCATCTGGCAGAAGAGCATGCCAGTTGGTATCAACTGTGATGCGCACAGCAGAAGCTGAACTGACAGATCCGATTCGCGCAGGTCAAATGGCTCTGACACAGTTAACTGGATTATGGCAGCCTTGGGGCCCAAGTTTTAACCAACAATATAAAGTAGAAGTCTATGATGCTGTAACTTTTTAGTACTGCTTTGATCAGAGCAGCTACGCATTGAAACATCATGTAAGTACAAGGATACTCGCTTAGGCGTATTAAAGCTCAGCAAATCCTCAGTTCTGCCATACACTTCCACCCTGTTTTCCTCAGGAGTCTACACCCAGAAGGGAAAAACCCCATTCCTTTTTAAGGTTATTAAAGGAAAACACTTCCTTATTTTTCATTAATGAAATACCAGCCAAAAGCATTGGTGTTCTGCTCCTGACTGTGGCCAAACTTGGCTTATCAGGGTGTGAGTTTTTTAACTACTGAGGGACTGTGCCCACCAATTGCTAATTGTAGATAACACTTGGTAAGCTGCACAGAAAAAATCAGCTTATCGGAGGTTCTGGAGCAGCCAAATAACAGGAGCTTTTTAAGACAAATGTGAAGAAATACGAGGAAGGGAGTAACGTGCTTTGGTATTTGCAACAGCAGGAAACTTCACTGAGTGATCAGGAAGACTCACAGCTCTGTCTCTTTTCTATGTTACAGATGGGTGGTGTTGGCTTCCTCTGCATGAGTCAAACAGCAGCTTCCCACAGGCCTCTTGCGACACTGCAGGATGCTTGGAGAAGACATTCAGGACCCACCTTTGCAGTGGAGCTTTCTCTAGCATGAACAGTAGAGAAGGACATTTGATGACACTGCTTTCAACCTGTCAAACTCTTCTCCCTGCGTGCACTTCTGTCTACTCATCTGTCCACAACTTGCACGTTTCCTTCTTGTAACAGCTTCCCTTGTTTTTAAAAACTTGCATTCAGAAACTTATACCCAATGTGAAGTCATCACCTGTAACCACCAGCTGCTAATAGGATGGTTGAGCTGATATAGCCTAGGCAATGCTTCCCCCGATTTCACCTCTTCCACAGTACATCATTAGTGAGAGAACCTTAGCATCCTCAGCCCTGATAAGTACAAGGGCTGCCCACAAATGTACCATGAAGGAGCTGTTGTTCCTCCAGCTCTTCTACCATTAGGTACCCACACAGAAAAGCAGCTCTTGACAGTCTGTGATTTGCTAGAAGCCTTATTCAGAGAGGCTTAAGTGGTTCCCTGAGGACCAAAAGAAGCAGGCAGGCACTGCCCACCAGGAAGGCAAGGTGAAGCTTGCGGCAGTCGGGAGATAACCACGTCTGACATCTGGAGCCTTGTTTCTAGGCAGAGCAGTCAGTCACTGACGAAGCAAAAGCAGTTCAGAATCCCAGAGATAACAACACAGGGCTGGGAGCAGCCTCCGACTAATGGCACAGGGTGGACGCTGCACTAGGCATTTATCAGTTCGAAGTCTTCCCCTTGCTATCTTATCTCAAATCATGGCTTCAAGGAGCTTAAGGAGGAGAAAGGAAATAAACCTGTACATTTAAATATCACGAAAAAGTGGGAATAACACAGCCCAGGGCCAAATCTCGGAGAGGGAGGCATTCTACCTGGACAGCTCTGAGAGTATGTCAGGCAGCAGCAGCAGGTGGAGGGGGTCCTAGAGAAAGGTGGATGTCTTGTCAAAAGAGAAATCACCCTGGATGATGAAAATTACGAATCACTAAGTGGGTAGAAAAATACAAAAAACTGAGTTACAATGCTGTTTGAGATGCAATAGATTTGCAGATAAAGAAGCCTCAGGTTTGCAGGGAGAGGCAATATTCTATCAGTCCATGTCGGTGGAGAAAAATGAAGGGTTTCTATGCCCAAAAGCAGGGCAATTTTGTCAAAGCTTCAAAGACATCTACTTTTTTGAGGTGCCTTAAAGATGTTATCATGGGTAACAAAATAAATTAGGTGTGGCACAGCACAGCTAAGCAGCCTGTCCCACTCAAGGCCCACCGTGTTAATGAGGGGTAAACACTCAGAAAGCATCCCTAGATAGATTAAGAGGGAAAAACAGGAACTGACAGGTGAAAGATATTTAGGGATTTGCAGCCACTAAATGGTTCAATTAACACCTTTTAAGTCACACACACCATAAATCTTTCATTCTTATGGAATATGATTAAAGGATCATAAGAGGACAAAACCACTCCTGTTCCAGCTCTCTGCCTTAATTCTCCCCTTATAGTCATCCAACTCTCTCTACAGAGCCTGAAGCTAGAGCTTTCTCTTTGACATTGCAGTAGTCGAGCTTCTTTATAAAAAATTCTCAAAAGAAACCTTTGTGGAGCACAATTCAGGGGCAGATCAGGTGGAGGGGAGCTCCCTCTCCAGGTTAAGGATGTTTTTTTACCAAGCATTGGCTGTCCTTTGGTTGCATTCTCTGGCATGGGATGACACAGGCCTTAAAGAAGCTGTCCGGGAGCTGGCACATTAGATGTTTCTCTTCCATGTGGCTTCCCTGGAAGCTACAAAGGTTTGAAAAGCTATTGCTGTGCTCCCCTCCGGGAAAAGCACTGATCTTTTTTACATGCCCAACACAGGCAATTTTGTTGAAGCTTCAAAGACACCCACTTTTTTGGGGGTCCCTTAAAGATGTTATCCTGGGTAACAAATTAAATATCAGGCTCCAAAATGCATGGGGGAGGAAGTTGGAGAAAGGGAAAGGCAAAGGTCAGACAGATAAAACCACATCTGACAGTCCTTGAACAGGTTAGGCACTGAACACCCCAAAGTACGTAAAAATAACCTTTTGTAGGCAACCTTTAGATGGGCAGCAGCCATGTCCAGGGGGAAACTACAACGTGGAGACCATGAGGTACAATACAAAACCCAGGTACTCAATGTAACAGCACTATATTTAAAGGAATTGTGCGAGGCCACCTTTTATTTTAAACACTAGTAGCTGTATTTTTCCAGCTTTTGTTTTGTTCTTTAATCCAGAAACAGGGCAATAGCTGCACCCCAGAGATTTACCCTGCCATAAATTGTGATAGCTTTCCTTCCCAGGAGATTAGCCTGGAGAAACTCCAGTTGAAAGCTAGTCACTGACCTCTGAAACACTCTAACCTCAACATCCAATCCGGACACGCAGAAATCCTGACCCCATAAAGATTTATGTGCATCCTTCATTTTATTCGGAGACACAAGTGGGCCAGCCTGGTTAGCATTGTCAGTCGCGCTGATGTTTCTTCCATGAGACAGTATTTTTATGGCTGAAATGTCTCAAATGCAGGATCAAGTTACTCTGTGTCAATCACCCCTCCAGCAGCCAGAGTTAAATGGAGTTAAAGCTTTTAATAAGGCACAAACTACTGTGGTCTGAGCTGCTTCTGAGTGCCAAGTGCTTCCCATTCAGTCTATTACCATGAGTCAAACGATGTCCAGTAGTTTTGGGACTGAAATGTTTTTAATGGAGCTCCTCTAGTACTGAAAGGAGCATCTGTGTGAGTAACATTGCTAACCAAATACTTCAAAGAATTACACTATTGTCATGAATGTTAAAAAACCCCAAACCAAACCTTTTTTCTAATCGATGTAAAGAGAACCTCTAGCAGGGTCAAGGGACAAATACTTTTAAAGGAAAACTGCGCCCTACAGCAAAGTGAAAACTGGAATTCAGGCAGTTCAGGTGTGTATTGCCTTATAACCTGACCAGTATCTACCAGGCACCCGACACAACTGCTCCTGAGGCTTCTTTCAGCATGAAGAGAGCTCATACCTCTCCAAGCAGCAAAGATTCTAAAGCCGAAAAATACCATATGGCACGTTTTTTGCTTAATTTAAACTTAATAGCAAGGACTGACTACCAGCTTTAAAAAGTGACAGCAATCTTGCCTGTGAACTGCTATTAGGATGGAGCAATCACACACTTGATTTATTGACACCTAAAAATGAAAACAATAAAACACACTAGAAGCCTCCTAACAAAAACCAACCTCCAACACAACCCTACTGATGCTTTGCTTTTGCCACAGTTGACTGAACAGATGCAGCTGATCAGGGAGGTTTGTGGTAACATCTATCACCAACGTACAGATGCTGCAAACACACAGTGGTGAAGGTGCGGAATACTAAACCCGGATTTCAAAAGCGTGTTTACCTTGGCACGCTTGCACATCACCTAGTGTAGGTTAACAAGGCCTAAAGCCAATTTCTTTTGCCTGAACGCTAGATCTCTGTATTTTTCCTCTCCCTGCAACCTATGGCAAAACAACAAATCTGCCTGTTGAATAAATCCAAGAAAAGCTGCAGCTCACTGCTACCCGTTCATCCTCTTCCCGTCCTTTCCCACCTCCTCCCGCACAGGGGGAACCACAGATTGTCTGCCATAGCTAGAGACACAGCAAGTCATAATTAGCTCACAGGGTGCTGTTTATAGCTACAGCACTATGCCAGGATGTGTTTCTTGTACTGAATCTGTAAATGGGATTTTTATGAGGATTTATGTGTCATCTTGTGTTTTTCCTGGAAGCTTATGCCACTGTCGCTCCCGGGGGACGCAATGCACATTTACCAGAAACCCGACACACCGACTTCCTCCCCGTTCTTAAAAATAGGGATGAGAAAGCTCAGCAGTGGATGAAAAAGAATGTATTTAAGAAGCAGGTGGGCGTAAAAAGGGAGTTGGAAAAGAGGAAGAAAGACTCAGCTACAGCTGGTACCAGGGCTCTGCTCCAGAAAAGCCTACAATCCTTTACTGCTGGCATGAAGCTGGACCTTTCAGCAGGCGCCCAGCTGGCACACAGCAAAACAGGGCTGGGCTGGTGCCAGCCCCATGCTGGGCAAGAGCTTCCCTTCCCACAGCTGCTGTGGGCCAGCAGACTTGCTTTTGGCCAGACTCAAGTCATTGCAAATGCTGTCACCTGTCTGCTTCTATGAAAGCCAGTCAGAGCCACTGTGCCTCTGAAAGCTGAGTCACCCACGTAACTGCTAACGATTTATGTTGAGGCATCATTACTCTGAGCAAGGTTAACCAGGATCAATTTAGGGTGAGCCTCCCACTACATGTGTTTGGAAAGACAAAACACCTGTGGACAAACAGCCCTGGTGCTGCATGAGGATGAAAGGGAATTTACAGGACATGCCAGTGTCACATGGCAGCCTCAGCTAGAGACACATCACACATCCCATCTACACAGACCCCACATCTCTGCTGCAGCTCCAGGCTGACAGAGCAGAGGGTGCCCTGGGACAGGTGCTGAGGGGCTGCCACTGCTGCCCCTCATAAAGCACGAGCACAGCTACTGGTTTGGGTGAGAAGGACTCCAAAGCCCTCCTGGTACCAACCCCTGCCATAGGCAGGGACACCCCAACCCTGCCCAGGGTGCCTCAAGCCCCATCCAAACTGGCCTTGAACCCTACCAGGGACCCAGGGTTGCCCAAGCATCTCTGGGCACCCTGTGCCAGGGCCTCCCCCTTCCCCAGGAAGGATTTCGACCTCCTAGCCCCTCTCCAGCTGCCCTCCTGCAGCTGAGGGCCATTCCCCTGGGCCTGGCACTCCCTGCACCCTGCACCAGCCCCTCTCCAGCTCTCCTAGAGCCCCTCGAAGGACTGAAGGGGCTCACAGGTTTCCCCAGAGCCTTCTCCAGGATGAGCCACCCCAGCTCTCCCAGGCTGTCTCTGCAACAGAGGTGCTCAGATCATCCCTGTGGCCTCCTCTGGCTAAGGAATGTATCCCCAGCTCTCTGCAAGACCACTACTAGCCTAGTGACTAACAGCGTTTTGAGCCACGTTATTTTAATAAAAGGCCTCCAAAAATAGCCAGGAAGAAACTTTGCACAAGGCACAAAGATTTTTTTTTTCCCCCACCGTGATGGAGCTCCAAACTCCAAGATCTTTAGCAGAATCCTTAGGAAACGATGGGCAAGAGAGGTACCACCCAGGTGCCCAAGCAGAAATCCCTCTGCCCCCAATATCAGAAAGGGCAGTAGCAAGCAGAGCAAGCCTCTGGCAGAAGCTGTATCTCCTCCTAAATTAAGATCAACAGCTTTAAGCCAAGGCTTTTTACAAAGCGCAGGCTCCACTTGTTTAGATTTCTTTTTTATTATTATAATACAGGCCCATTTTCAACATACTGCAATATTCCATAATGAAGTTACAGCCTTCATATGTAACTTCTCCCTCAAGCTATGCCACTTCAGAATAGCAAGTTATTATGCTGCTCAACATCGTGCCAGCCAGCCCCAGCCCCAGTGACTGGCAGCACAGCTAATGGATGTAGCGAGGATGCGTTTGAGTGACAGTCCAACTTTGTTTGTCAAAGCCAAAAGCACCCACATGCCAAAGGAAGGTTGATATAATGTGGAATGCTGGTGGGGAACAAAAAAAGGCATTTCTTTGGAGGAACGAGAGAAATTAGGGCAAGGAAATGAAAAGAGAGGACCCTGTCCACCTCTGCTGAAGCACAGAGTCAGAGGACAATACATTCAGCATTGTCATATATGCATTATATATATACACACACACACAAGGAATTTGAGACAGGGAGAAGTCTTGAATGCAAGCCATGTCTTGTCTGGAGCACAAAGCTGACAAGACTAACATCACCAAAGATGCTAACATGGTTCTCCTCCCCAGCAGCTGCCAGAGAAGAAAGGACAACCAACTTCCCAACACCTGGCAGGGCTATCGGGATACATCCCTCTCCAAATCTGAAGTAGCAAGTCTGGAAGCTGTCTCAGACCAACTACAAAATACCAAACATACACTGCTTTTCTCCTAGTTAAGGCAAAAAAAAGGGTATTAAAAAGGTATTAATAGACTGCTAGACAGTTCCACTGTTGTCCCACTCTTCTCTCCAGAATAATAAAGCCAAACAGCATGAGCTCTGCTATGACTCAGTCAAAAAACACCAAACATTTCACAAGTCTGGCATGGCTTATTACTACAAACCCCTCTCAGACTTTTTCCCCCCATCCTGAAAGCCAGTCCCAGGGTCAGCTGCATTTTCATCTTTCCCTTCAAAAAATAATCTTTCATAATTCCCAAGAACAATCGGCATGAGCCATACAGGAGTGACTGATCTATATTAAGAAACACGTCAGCTACAAAACTGAGCATGACTTTTATGCTCTAAAGTAGACTCTCAGACATTATTCATCTCGCTGCACACCACTTTGTTTTTGCAGAAGCCAGACTCTTACATACATTTATTGCTTACACTTTTGTGGGTGCTCTAGTGCATTTAAAAACATAAAGCAACAAATAAAAACAAATGAGTTAAATGAAGATGCCAGAGACTCCTATTTTAATACTGAATTGGTTCAAGTGCCTGTATTCTTTACTTCGGATCTTAAACAGGACTTTGGAGTTAGGATTTTGATGTTACATTAGCTGGATCCTTTCAACTGAAGTTCTGACAGAGCTGTCCATATTTCTTTGGTTTAAGTCATCTAAAAAGTTTTTTAAAATAGGTTGACAGTATTGATAGCAGGACAGAAGCAAAAAAAAAAAAAAAATCAAGCGAGGTCTTAATTCCTAAGCAGAAGGTGCAGATGAGGCACATTTCCTGGGCACCTGAGGCCTCTTGGCAGAACAGAATGGATCTGATCAATGAGCACAAAGAAATCTGTGGCGGCTAAGAGTTGGGCACAAAAGCTACCTTAAAACAAGCTAAGGCTTTACCTGAAGCATATCCACTACTTCACTTTTACTCCCCTTTTAATTGAGCAAGTATCCACCACCATTTGCCAGGAAGGCAAAAGGTATTCACACTCCATGTTCCTTTCTCCTCCAGCTATATGGAGCTCCTATTACCTCAGATGAGCCCAGCACATACCAGTGACATTACCTGTGTCACATGATTCCACTCAGTGCAAAAAGCAAGCTCTCCCTCAGCTCCCGCTTTCGTCCTTTTCCCCTCCCATTCCCACCAGGAAAAGCAAGAGAGCTACTGCACACAAGCAAATGGAAAAGGCCCCCTGAGTTTAAATACAAAGTCAATGCCTACCTGATTTTGGAATTACAGGTCATTTCATTCTCAGGGTAGTGAATATCCACTGCGTCCTGAATGACTGTACCGTACTCATAGACTTTAATCTTCTTTGTCACCCCAGCAATGGCAAAGTAGTCACAGTCTCGGTCGAACTCAATACTGAAGAACAAAAGCAGAGGTTGAGAACCATGTAACACAACACACGTACTTACCAGCAAGGTATTTTACCACCTAAGTGCCTGGGTATGGCAGAGCTCTGAGTCCCAGCTGGCAGTTAGGCAAATACCCCGTTCAGCACACCATGGCCAGGGCTGGCACACGTGGCAACAGCATGGAGTTCTCACTCTCGGGCACTGTTTTTTAACTCCCTCTGAACACACCTGTGTCTCCATTTACTGAAAGGGACTTTGTGGTAGCAAATAGCCCTTCCGCAGCCAGGACCTTTGTTCAGATGCTCTACAGGCTTCCCAGTTCAACTACACCATCTACATTCTGCAGTACCCAAACGTCAAAGCAGATGGCTTGCACTGGAAACATGCTTAACATTCAGCTGGACGCTCCTCAAACATGTGACAGGATCGCTGCCCATCTATTTCTTTCGGTTGCACTGCTGCATCCCTTAGCCCTTATACACAGCAGCCTGGCAAACTCTTCACTGTAAACGTGCAGTAAACCAGTATTTGTGGGGAAGAAAAAAATAACCCTTCTAAATCCCCTGAGTAATGACAGAGAGTTGAAACATGTATCATCGGGACTGTAAAAGCCAAGCACGCCGTGACTTCCACTCAGGGTTGCTCATGGAAACTGAGGCACCTTCTTTCTTGACCTGCAGGGCAAGTCTGTAATAGGTATCAATGAAGCTGGAAATAAAAGCAGTCACCTTATAACAAAGTTATCCTGCAAATGAGAAAAGCCTGAGGTTGTACATGAAATACATCTGAGAGAAAGGCAGGCGGCGGGTTAGACAGCTGATGTCATTGCTACCTCTGCGGTTTGGAAGGGCTCGAGAGAAAGCTGAGGCATGTAGCAGCCAGGGAAGTAAATCTGCTTCCTAGAAGGAGCTCCTGCCTGCCTGCAGCCGTGTCACTGCGGATGTACATGTACACCTTCCTTGCAAGAGCATCAGTCCCAGCAAAGACACCAGTTTGGCACTCCTCTCAGAATCAGAGTCTCATCAGGGCTGGTAAGGACCTCTGGAGATCATCTATTCCAACCCCTGCCAGAGCAGGATCCCTCAAGCAGGCTGCACAGAGCAGCATCCAGGATGAGAGGGTCTGAATGTCTCCAGAGATGAAGACTCACCAACCTCTCTGGGCAGCCTGGCACAGGGCTCTGCCACCCTTCCAGGAAAGAAGCTCCTCCTCAGGGTTACACGGAATTTCCTCTATTCCAGTTTGTGCGCATCACCTCTTGTCCTGTCCCTGGGCACCACTGAACAAAGACTGACCCATCCTCCTGACCCCACCCCTCACAGATTTAGCAGAATTAAGATTCCCCTCAGTCTTCTCTGGGCTAGAGTCCCAAGTCCCTCAGCCTCTCTTCACAAGAAAGATGTTCTAGTCCCCTGAGCATCTCCATAGCCCTTTCTTGTCCCCTCCCCAGTAGCTCCCTGTCCTTCTTGACCCAGGGAGACCAGCATCACACACAGTATTGCCAACGAGGCTTCACCAGGGCAGAGCAGAAGGGCATAATCTCCTTCATCCTGCTGCCCACACCTCTCTTGATACCCCCCAGGATGCCGTTGCCTCTCTTGGTCATGAGGGCACATTGCTGGGTCTACAAGAGCCTTTAGGGATAGCATTTGCTCTCAGTCTCCAGGTTTCTGTGCCCAGTAGTCCAAGTTCCCTGGCTAATCTACTACTATGGGAGGTCTCTTTTGGGGTTTTTCCACTCAGTAACTCATTTCAATCACTGTTGCCCCATGACAGCTCTTCCCAAGAAGCCATGGGATTAGTGAACCAGACAGGAAGTTCTGAATGGCAGCAGAAAAATCCAGAGCACGGGGGTATTTAAAGTGCCTTTCTACAATTAGAATGCATTAAACTGCTCACAGGAAGAAAGGGGGCTCTTGAGGCTGCCCACAGCTATAACAGCTAGAATTTTCTACCCCTCAACATAGCTGAAGTTGAAGGCATCACAATGCTTTCAAGGGAAGAGGAATTTTAAACGCCAACAGTTTTCAAGTCCTTGTAAGAGAGGTATCAAGTTATTTTTAAACTAAGGAGAGAAAAGACTGTTGATATGCAGTCTGACAGTATAAAACAATTGGGCGAAACAGCTTGCAATCCTGCCTTTTAACTCTGGCACCTAAACCTCTCCAAAGCAGCAGCAGGAGATTGGCAGGAGACTGTCCCACTCTCAACTGCTTGCTAGAGGGAAAACAAGCTATTCGGATCAAGTCTGCAAGATTGCAAGGCCCTGAAAAGGCAGAGAAAGCGAACCTGTGTATGGCTGGGGAACAAAGGAAACAAGCATGCATCTGTTCAAAAAAAACAGGCAAAGGAAAGAAGTCATCTAAGCAGCCAGACAGCTCTCCCCACACCACCTTGCCCCCACCCCAATCTACCCTGGTCTAATCACTTTTTATACAAACAGGACTAAAGTACCCTTCAGGCTTGTCTTCTCCTGTCTGTTCTCCCTATCTACTGAAGAATTTTATAATCGAAAGCCTCTGTAACAATACAATGGATTTACTCATACCACAATCTTAATTGAACTGCTGTCTCGGCTCCTACTCGCTGCCCTGTGGTTTCAGGTAGAGCACAACTAAACTGATGGCAGCGATTCATCCGCTTGGATTCAATTTATACCTTTAGCCTTCTACTGCTGAAGAAAAAAAAAATTAATGTATTACAATGTCTGGTAAAAAGCCAAGTTATTAGAAGAGAACCTCTCTCACCTGGGGTGGGTTTGCTTCTCTAGTATTAATTCAATTTATTTTTTTTAAATAGAGCTGCGCTGCAGACATAACAAATGAGTATTTCAATATGTCTATAAAAGTTAACACACCATTAAAAAAATTAATAAAAAGCATCAACCAATAAAATTGATTGTCAGACCTGTGACCTTCAAACAGCATCAAAGACACTGCGGGGAGAGAGCGGATGCAGGAGCAAACCCCCACCCATACAGATGTTTGCTTGCTGGCTGTGAGAGGCAGGTGAACCCAACTGGGCAAGCCAGATGCACAGTCACACTTTGGCCTCCAACTACACACAGTCCCCATACAATGGGGGTTCTCCCATCCCACTGGTCAGCTCCTAGGAAGCTATTTTCAAAGCAAATATGTATAATATATGAATAATCCAAAGTGCTAACGAAGTGGATTATTTACAACAGAAAGCTACTGCGAATATTTGCCAAGCTCTGCACCCCCGGCCTGAGGAGGATTAGGCCAAGCAGCCCACCTGCACAGCAACAGTTATTTTCCTGCTTTTCCTACAGGTCTTCTAAACAAGGCTTTAACCAGCTCCACGGCATTCCCATCACTTCCTGCCAGCAGTCTGTGTCAATGGAAGCATTGCTTACAAGCAAAATCTTATCTCCATGAAAATTCACATAAGCATGTCCTTTTATCTTGCCAATGACACAACAGGGCCAGCTCTGAACAGTAGCATCATTCTGGTTTGCAGGATATACCTTCCCAGAAGGAATCAGTGCAATAATGTGCAAAGGAATAGTAGGAAATACTTTATCCTCCATGTCAATAAGGCCATCAAGTCAAAAAATAAACCAGCTAGACAACAGCATCCACATCAGACATGGTGAGAGGTACTACTATGCCACCAGTGAGCTGAAGCAACACATAAAAATATATGTGCCATGGCTATGAACATCCTGTCCTCAGTTCAAGGGCAGGGAGCTACCTGGAAGAGTCCAGTGCAGGACCACTGAGATGAGGGAAGTGGAACATCTTCCTTACGAGGACAGGATGGGAAATGACCTCATCAATGTCTATAAATATGTAAAGGAGGACAGAGTCAGGCTCCTGTCAGTGATGGCCAGGAATAGGACAGGGGGAACAGGTGCAAGCTGGAGCACAGGAGGTTCCATGTGAACATAAGAAAAAAGCTTTGTCACCATGAGGTTAACAGAGCCCCAGGACCAGATGTCCTTCTCTGGAGACATTCAAAGCCACCTGGACATGTTCTTGTGTGACCTAGCTGATCCTGCTCTGGCAGAGGAAGTTGGACTAGATGATCTTTCAAGGTCGCCTCCAACCTCTAGCATTCTGTGTGTGTGAAATAAGAGCAATGTTTCAGTAGCACAAGTCAGTTATGGGACTGACAAATGTTTTCACCATCTCAGAGAGGCAGAGGTGCTGCAGTACAGACCTACTGCAGGCCTAGCATGAAGCAACCTCCTCTACAGATGAGAGACCAGGTCAAACACTATTTTCATCTTTTCTTTAAGGGAACCCTAGAAGGAAGACAGACTAGATCATTTGAACACCTGTTGAAGTTCCTTTTGGACCAGCAGTGGTCCCTGCTCCTCAAAAGATGTGCACAATAGAAACAAACAGCAATTGATCTTTTATTTTTTTAAACCTACTTTTAAACACCAGATTTCTGACCAGCTGAATTTTTCTACAGACTCTTTCAGGGACACAAAAAGTTCCTGGATATTTGAAAAGAAGATTTGTAAATGAACAATAGAATGTACTTAAAATCAAATCAAAATGAAAGGATAGTTTTGTTCTAGGGAAAACAGAAGAGAGACATTTCCTGTTCCCAAGTTCCTGCTTTCTTTTTCCTAAGAAGTTAATGACCAGCATACTACAGAAATACCACTAAGAGCTGCTAGAAAGTAAACACATTCTCAAGGGTTCTTGTTTCCCTGCTGCTTATCTTTATTCTCAATCCATGAGATAATAAATCAATTGCTTCATTTTAATGCTAAAACCTGTGACCTTGGAGAGCACTCATAGCTAACAAATGGAATTAGAAAATAAATTGCTTCTGAAACACGTCTGGAAACGTGGTGTTGAGGGTAGACCAGTGGGGAAAGAGTAAAGAATGAGTATTTACCAGTTCTGCCATTGTATGATGCCTCGCTACATTCACATCCTGATGCTTGTGCAATTGTTCTCCACATCTCAGGAGGACACACAGGAGTTTGAGAACTCATACAGGTGGACAACTTAATTGATTCCAGGAACAGAGTCACTGCCTTACCATAAGGGTTATGAAAAGGCAACAGCAAGGCTGGCATTCAGCATGTCACTCCATGCTAGAACTAGGAGGCACTCATGAGAAGACTGACTTGGGACAGATGAAGGTTCCTCCCTTTCCTGGTTCCACTTTAAAAACCACACATACATTCCAGGTACTTATTCCTGCAAGATGTGACGGTGGCAGAGTGGACCCAACAACACCAATCCATGAGCAACTGGTCCATATGAGATATTAACAGAAATGAACGTGGATACACCATTTAGTAACCCTGATATAAAGACTGAAGATGCTGCAAGAACACAACTCTACAGGCAGTGACCAGCTTGGCATACTCTGGGGTCTTCTGCAGGGACAGCAAGGGGCAAGGTGCCTTCCCAATAGACTAGAGGGGCACCTAACCCAGCAAGCTTCTGCAAGAAATGGGTACATGCTACATCTACTCCTTCAGATCAGGGAGCGGGGTGGAGGGGCACATCTAACTGCAACTGCTTTTAACTGCATCACTAGTTACAATTAAAGGTCTGCATCTAACTGTTCCACTCCTCTGTCCATACACACACGCGCTACCATTGCTACTATAATCATAATTGCCTCAACTCTGACTTGGTAACAAAAACTGACACTGTAGAGTTGCCATTTCCACGAAGCAGATGACTCCATCCCTCTCATGGGGAAGTGTATATATTTTCCTCTCTGAATATACCTAAGCCTTTCAACTCCACTTCTATCCAATGTGGTAGTGCTATTTCTGCATCTCTAACCCGAACTCCTATCTTGCTATGGCCCCATATTTAATTGCAACATGGACATCCTGGCCTCAGTTCCAGGGGACTTAATCGGCAAGAGGAAGGAGAGGTGACAACAGCAGCTTTTGCTCTTTGCTTACATTTCCCTTAAAGTTTTTCTCACTCTGTACTTCCACTCCCCCAGTCTCCAAGGGATATCCTGTCACTCTAACAGTCCCAAATCCCACATCTTCTAGCCCCATTGCTTATTCCCAATGGCCATTTTGAGGCATCGAAGCCAACGATTAGAAACTTCGGTTACAATCCAACATCGTCACCACCACTGCAAGCTGCTCAGCACCCGGGACTGACACAGAAATTGGTATTAATATCACATACCTGAGAGACTGGTTTTACCAGAAGACTGATATTTTAAGGCAAAGTAATTAGTGTCACTAAGCATGCACTAGCATACTGATCTGTAGTTTTTAAAAACAAAGCTGTATTCAGGCATAGGAAGCTGCTATTACAGCAGCTCAGGTTGTGTGCTCCACCAGCTCAGAGTTTTAATTGTCACATGTAGAAACAAAGGCTGCCAGGACAAAGCATATGAAGTTCCACCATCAAAAGACTGTTGTGCTAAAGCTGTGAGCAGCTGAAGTAAAAAGAAGCGGGTTTTTTTTCCGCTTTATTGAAAAACAACTCAAAAAGATGCATTAGTTACTTCTTAGCCCAGAGCACTACCTAGGTAAGGTTGTCGCTACTGTTTTGAAGTCCTTAACCTGTGCCACAGGGACAAGGACTGATGGCTGCTGGTTGACTATATTCTCCAATTCAAAGTGCTGTGCTGCAAAATGTTTTCCAAAACGTAAACTGAGCAAGCACATCATGATCCCGGAGAGGTTATTGCAATCACTGCTCAGAAAGGATCGCTTAAAGAAAAATACCCCAAACCTTTGATTCTCTAGACCACTATATGGATCGGTAAGTGTATAAACAAGGCTCCCCTTAAATGCATTCTATCAGAAAGCAGACACCTTCATCCCCAAGAATCACATTAGTTTGGGTCACATGTGACCCTTAGGCCACCAGAAAATTGCCTGATGTGTCTTCTAATCAAGGTGGAGTTGACACAACTACCATAGTTACTGCCTCTCAACAGATCAGGTACAGGTTTAATGAAAGCTGTGGGACAAAGGACCCCAAGCTATTTTGATGTGATCCCATCCCTCAGAGCTATCTGGGATATCCCAGCTCCAGCAGCACCAGCAGCCCAGGTACCCTCCCCTGGCACCTCACCTCCCCCTGGCTTCACATATACTATAGGAACACGCTCCCCCACAGCAAATCTCTATTTGAAGCATGAAAATAAGGCACTGGGAAGTAAGTTCTGTGTGTTTGACTCCCAAACTGGGGAGTGGAGATGGGCATTACAAGAGCTCCTGAGCATCTTTCTTGCAGCCACAGTAGCCTGGTGATTTATTCTGCTCCATTTGAAGAAAGGCATAAAAAGGTACCAAGCTGACAAAGTTATGTCATTAGACCTAGTTCCAAGCCCACTTCATGCTTACAGAAATCCTTTTAGGTGTAATGAAATGCCATCAGTCCTAACTGAGAGCACTTAGCAATACGCCCACTCCATTAAGCGCTTGCTTAAAGGAGAATATTACGTCTGAATTCAGAAGGTTTGGTGGGCTTAGACCCATCTCAGCTATGCAATCAAAACCAGAGCTACTTCCATGCTTTGTCATCACTAGATACATCAGTGTCACTCTTCTTTTAAAACCCCAGGAGAATACACAAGATTATGCTTCTTGCAACAGTTCAACTTCAAGAATCAGGATCCCCTCTATTTCTAGGGTGAAGCAACCCTGAGATTCATCTCCTCTAAATACAACCCATAATCTCTCAGGAAGCCACAGCAGACTCCCAGTTTTGCCTGTAAGGCTCTGCAGCTACAGACATCCTGTTCTGCTGCATAAGGGCTGAGGAGTTTTTTATACATGTATTCAGGGGAACCTGGTTTAATTAGCACTAATGATGAGAAAACCTATAGGGAACTACTGAATTTTGCAAGCAACTTAACAGAAAGCGTACTGACAAAAAAAGCCACTTCACTGCTAGGCAATGCTCTTCTGTATGCTGAAGAGAAGATGACAACAATCCCAGGGTTTAGATGCCAGACACACAGAAGTACAATGAGCCAAAGCCACTGTAAACAACTATCATGCAAGTTAATGAGGATTAGATTCAGTTTTTCCACAAACACCATTTTAAATAAGCTACAGCAAGGAAACAGTAACTAAAAATGCCAACAGTTAAACATGGAATGTTTTTTACGACACTATTTAAAATTCAAGCCAAATTATCAGTCTGCCTGTGATAATATTTTGGGTAACCTATCTGTATTTGAAAACCAGGATATGGCATTTCACCCAGCCAGGCTGATCTACAGCAGGTTACAAACAGCTCTGACAGGAGGAGCACAGCCTCAACATGACAAAATTTTACAGTGGGAGAGGTTTGAAGGCTCCAAACAGACTCAGCTGCCTTCTTTCTGCATTCAAGCTTGGGAAGCATTTCCAGCCTTTGCCCAAGCTGTACAAGAAGCAGGTTTGGGGGAGGACATCCTGCCCCCTAAAGGTGGTCTGCACAGCAGTACCATCTTAACAGGACCATGCCATTAAGTAGGAACTCAACCTGTTGTCGTGTAAGATACACCAGAGCGCCTTCTAGATTATAATGCCATTCAAAGGTTTGCAAGCTTGTTTTCAAGCCATCACATTTATTGCTACATGAACAAGGACTGTGTCTTCAAAGCTGAGCATGGCAGCTGCCAGAGCCAAACACATTCACATGAAGAGCTCAGCGAAGGGGACCTCCATTAATACAGGGACTGTAAACAATGCAGTCCACCCACAGGCTCCAGTTCTTAGTTCCACAATTCCTCCATGATTTAGCAGCTGAAGACATTTGCATCTCCAGCCGACCACACTGTCAGAGGTCCCAGTTCTCCAACTAACTCATTGCCCAGCCAAGTGCCCTAGTACAGCAGTCTGTGTGCTATTAACTCAAGCCTGACACCATCAGCTCTTCTGCCAGGCATCCCACAGCAGAGGATCAGAGGGGATGGCCAGAGACTGTAAACTCTTTACGCAGCTCAGCTCAAGCCAACAGGCACCACAAGTCAGGACACCAGCTTCCAGAAATACTGAGTCCGTATGCTACAGATGAGCTGTCTTGAGGACAACAGGCTGGGTGAGTTAAGTCCAGCAGTTCTCCTCCCTGTTAATGACAGCAGGGTGAAAACACTGTTTGAAGCATTTTTTCATCCAACTGCCACATCTGTTTGGGGAGATTGCTTTGATAGCATTCTGAATCCCTTTTTGATCGCTGTTTCGTATGCTACCTGTAAACTATGCTTTAGAAATAAGGGTACTTATGAAGACCCTGAGTTTCAGAGTCTCATACAGAGAAATGTGATCTGACTTCCACCTTCACAAGCATCTACACACACACACACACACACACACACTTGTATATACACCTGTAAGAACATGTCACTTCACCGACGCAGCATATACATCCCAAACATCTCTTTCTTCAAGTCTGCACTTAAGACAGACTAATTACCGTTAGCTCAAGCCTCTTCTCCAGGCTAAGCCATTTGTAAGGTTTTCCTCAGAACTGTTTAAGCCCATGCCACACATCTTTGCAGGCCGTAACACACTGCCCCGATATATTACTTTTTTCCCCCAATACTTACTATTTAGCAGACTAAGCCTGCTAGTTAGAGAGGAAGGAACAAACCTGCAAAGGCATGCTAGTGCTTTCCAGATACTGACCTCATAAGCAAGCTCATGCCTTTCCAACAAATATAGCTAGAGAATTAAAAGAACACTGGTGAGGTACTGGAACAGGCTGCCCAGAGACGTGGTGGATGCCCCATCCCTGGAAGTGTTCAAAGCCAGGTTGGATGGAGCCCTGGGCAACCTTGTGTAGATCCAGGCCTGGAGGTTGGTGGCCCTGCCTGTGGCAGGGGTGTTGGAGCCCTATGATCCTGGGGTCCCTTCCAACCCATGCCATTCTATGATTCTATGAATAAGTTACAGAAATTTGTGTTCCAGTAATTAACAGCCTTGTTTCTTCAAGGAGACACAAAAATTCACTGTATCACCAGTCAACTTTGAAAGCAAGCTATAAAACTGAAGGGGAAGTAAGGGAAATCTGTCTTCTGCCTTTTACCAACACTGTTGGCATGGAAATTCTGCATGTGAGTTGTTAAGTCACAGTTTTCATGGCTTGCGTGCTCAATTCCTGAGGCCACAACACAGCACTATCTGATGACAGCCAGTATTACAGGAACATCAGGAGGAACAGAAGGTAACTACCTGCAGCCTCACAAGAAAGACTCTTATCCTGATGCAGCGATGCTACTTCCACATGGTACCATCCCCCCACCCTAAATGTTAATCTTTCACATTAAATATTTAGCATCCACTTCAAGTTCCAGCTCTTTTGCAAAGCTTCTCTTCAAAAAATAGCCCAGTCTCATTCTAATAAATGGAACCCCATTTAGATTAACCTCTGTTTGTAGGTGGGGGATCTCAAAGTTCATAGGAAGCACACATCACTTTGTGCTGTACACAGTAAAGCCACCTAAGGATGTCAATCTTTAAAACCAAATTTAACAAAACTCAGCTAATTATCTGCAGATGAAGACCAGTGTGAAATACTAAGAGAGTTTAACAGGAAAGATCTTCCTGCTACCAAAGAGTCTGAAATTGCTAGGAAAAAAGATGAGGTCTCACCAGTGGCCATGCAACTTCGACTCAATAACTTCCCAATTTCAAGTTCTCAGTTAAGTTTGCATTTTCAGGTCAAGACTAGAGACAGGAGCAGACATGCTCTTCACTGGTTTCAGAGTCCTTTCCCGCAGCAGCAGCCCATTGTAGGAGCTTGGAGGGCTATGTTACAGAGCTGGGAATGTCTCTGAACTTCAAGATCTGAGCTGACATCCCCATAACCCTCCCACTGAGTACAAGTCGCATTCAGCTTCTGCTGAAGGGATCTAGACCACAGTTCTGTACTAGGAAATACATCAGTTCCACACTCCAGAGAAAAGGAAGCAAGGGAAAGGCTCCATACCGTACTCAGCTCTCATTGAGCAAAATCCCATTTTCAGTCCCACACAACCTCTGGTCTGTGGGCCAAAACTTCAGATGAAGTAAATTAAGAGAACCACAAACTTCAAGTAGGCTCAGGGTATATTTTAGGTTTCCTCAGCCACTCTGCAACTCAAGTCTCTTATCCAAGCATTTCTCTCTCCCTTTCAGTTGTAGGAACCCAGCTAAGACACATCCATCCGCAGTTTTGAACTTGTGCTTGTAAGTAAGAGTCCCATTTCTAAAATGATCGATTTAACGGACTAAGAAAAAAATCAGCCCTCATTTCTCATCTTCAGGGAGCAGCATCTACTGGAGTCTGAAACATCATCCTGTGAAGGATAAAGCCACTTACACTTCTTTCATTTATCTTTACCACTGAGATAGAAGCATTGCTGGTCACAAACTTACTGAAATGACTCATCTAATCCTACCAAGCCCAGGGCATTAAAAAATAAATTACAAAAAAAAAGAGGCTTGTTACAGTGGACGCAGAACTAAAAAGTACCTTGTTAAAGGCCAGGTCTGAGAATTTAAATGAACAAGTAATTGTAGTCCAAAGTAAAGATGGAAACAAAAAAGAGAAGGGTTCAATGAACACATGGAAAACATACTCCTAATGGATGAGTTTTCTTTCCAGCTCACCTTTGAAGAAAAGGTTTCAAGGTCCTGTTACTGAAAGGGTCAACACAAACAAAAATTACTATCTCGAAACTGACTTAATTGTACTGTTTGAATGCCTCTTTGTATCTCGTTCATTACTGAGAGGTAATGGAATAATAAGCAAGCAATAGTAATTTTTTAAAAAGGAAGAATGTACCCCAAAGGAAGGTCTACTTTTTCAACAGGTAAGTTTAGAATGCTTTCAGCAGCCAAAAACCAAATTGTACCTTCCTCTCTGTAACTCACTATGCCTTTAGATAAATATATAGGTCTTGGCCATCCAAGCCCTTTCAGATGTCATTTTAAGACCTTTCAGAGAAACAAACTAACACTGAAAAATTTACATTCTGAGCTCATGACAAAAACCCACACCATTTGCCCACAAACCTCTGAGACTCATGGATTCCACCAGTCCTGGGAACCGGAAAGCAGGGAGAACCAGCTCTCTGAAAAACCAGGTTTCAGGCAGACATCTTGCTGTAGTCTATTTTACAGATTTTTAGCTTCTTTTTTTGATCTAGGAAAGACTGCCACGTTATTCTCTGAAGGCCTCTGACAGTGCTAAAGCAATTTTCTACATAAATCATTGTAATGCTAACACTGCAGTTTACAGACTCATCTTTAAAAGAAAGCCTTTACTGTTTACTACCACAGCAAGCAGAGAGAAGAAAAAGTTAAGCTCCGACTGCTCTGTCTGGGGGCATAATAAATGGAAAATTTATTCCTTGGCCCAATTCTAACAAAACTTAATAGATTTGTGAAAGCCATGTAAATACTTTGGAGTTAAGAGAACTGAGCGTATTAAAAAAAGCATTTGGCACACTGAGGTGCAGGTACATTAGTATTGCAAGCATGGGAAAAGTCCCCTAATATTAAAGCAAAACAGAGCAACCAGCAATTGTAAAGCCTTAAACATGTTTGCTCTGAACATCCTTCCCTGTTAATCTGTTTTTTCTCAAAGCAATTAAGGGGATAAAGAAAAAAAAAATAAAGAGGACTGAGGGTTGTAAGCTTTGCTTGCGAGCACATTTCTAAGCAAGGTAGGGAAGCCCTCCCTTGCTGGGCTTTACGATCAAACTGCATTATCTTTCTAAATAAAGCCCAAGATGGAAGATGCACAGCTTGGGTACCAACCCTGCATCCCTCTCACACCTCCTGCCCTGCCTGCCAGCACAGCAAAGAGCGGCTGCCACCGTGCGGATGCTGCATGGCGGCCACAGAGCTGCCAGCCCGGCAAGGCTCAGCATGGGTCCCTCAGGGAAGCTCCTCGTCAGGCTGCGCCAGCTTGGAGAGCAGAGCATCGGCTTGTCCCTTCACCCCGAAAGGCAACTGTGGCTTTCCTTCTATCATACCAGAATCTGTATAACTGTACAACCTACACCGTGATGTAGATATACAGCCTTTAATTACAATTGGCATCCTGTTACCAGAAACCTGGGCTTATTTCCCTTCTAAATGAACAGTGAGGTTTTCCAGCTATAAGGAACACATTTCCATCTTCCTCCTTTGCAAACCAAACTAATACATCTTAAAAACCTCTTTAAGCCAGCAGAACTCCTGGAGTCCAGCAGGGGAACTTCATGCAGGTTTAGAGCAATGCAAACCAACGACCTTGTCATTCTCTTGGTTTGTAACAGTTTATTTAAAAAAAAAACAAACCAGCCCAAACCTAAGAAGAAGGAAGTTTAGCTTCCAGTCAATCCTACTTTTATTCTTAAATATACTTAAAATATCTCTTAAAAATACTTACTTCTCACTTGTTAACCTTATATTTGTTTTGCTTCTAAATGCATTTGTCTCAACAGCCACAGCTAAGCCCCAAGACATTTTTTTTGTCTGTATTTTATCAGTGTTTTCTACAACATGCCCAGAAAACCTCCAGAAGTCACCATCTGGCTGGCTGTGCTAAAACTTTTCACAGCATTTCAGCCCTTTAAAAAGCTTTTTAAGTACCCTGATAACTAACTCGCTCCATCCCTGGGTACCTAACAGTTGCCATCACCAAGACACACACCTCATTCAGCTTCACAGGTTCCCTCTGAACTTGAGTCTATTAATTTGGACAAAGAACAATTAGTCATGAACACAGAAGTGTGCCGGCCATAAACTCTTGATCAACAAACTCAAACTGTGAAGGAACTGTTTGGATAGCCAGAAGCTAAGTAGAGTGACAGGCTGCTCAACAGCCATGCTTTACCCAAGCGCTTAAGGACACACTCAGCTGTGAACAGCCTTACACTCAGCCCACACACTTAAAACCCCTAAAAAAATCTCTTAAATGCTTTAATAAACAAAAAGCATGAGAGAACATTGCGTTGGGAGCCAAGTTGTTTCTCAGTTAAATGCATTTAACTACCAATTCCAGCACTGGCTTGGAGCGAGGCCCCACAGCATCTTCATTTTAATAACAGTAACACACATACTTCTCAAACATATTTCACCCAAGAGTTATAACGCCTTCAAAACAGGAGCGAGATTTACTGCCCTTCCAGCGTTTTCTAACCAAATACCACAAAAATGCTGCTCTTGCAGAATGTCAAGGAGAAGAAAGGGCAAAGGAGCAAAATCCAATCCGTACTGAAGTTGGTAGCTGAGGAAGTTTGTCTCTGTTGCAGTGAGATTCCCATCTGCATTTCATTGCAGCTAGCGTGAACCCAATCAGTGCAGGTTAAATATATGTCAGATCAGTGATTATTGTGTTCTGACCTCTGTGGCGAAGATGGACATTATACATTCCTGCTACATATTGCTGTAGTTAAGGACTCAATGCTGCTTTTTAAACAGCCTATGTATTCTATGCTACACATGCCTCTGTTTCCTCACATGATGCACCTGGGGTCTTTCAACCAGCTGCTCCACCATCATATGAACAGTCACAGAGTCATAGAATGGTCTGGGTTGGAAGGGACCCCAGTGATCATAGAGCTCCAACCCCCCTGCCACAGGCAGAGCCACCAATCTCAGGCCTGGATCTACACAAGTCCCTTCATATGGTGTTAGATCAAGAGTCAGAAAAGCCAAGTTTAATTTGTCATCGTCATGTTTTTTTACAAGACCTCAGGTATAACCACTTTGGACCTCCTGCTTACCATGTTCAAAACAGGGAGGATACTACTTGTCTCCCTCCAAAGGCTGTTGTGAGCACAGCGACTTATGAAACACACCCATTTCCTATGAAGCCAAGCTGAGAGAGCTGGGGTGTTTCAGCCTGGAGAAGAGAAGGCTCCAGGGGCATCTTATAGCAGCCTTCCAGTCCCTGAAAGATGCCTACAAGCAAGCTGGGGAAGAACTGTTCACATGGGCATGAAGCGATAGGATGAGGAGTGATGAGTTTAAACTAGAAAGAGGGAGATTTTAGGTTGGATATTAGGAAAGAGTTCTTCAATATGAGGGTGGTAGATCCCTGGCACAGACTGCCCAGAGAGGTGGTGGAGGCCCCATCCCAGGAGACATTCCAGGTCAGGCTTGATTTGGCTCTAAGCAACCCGATCTAGTGAAGATGTCCCTGCTCACCACAGGGGTTGGACTAGGTGGACTTTGAAGGTCCCTTCCCACCTAATACAGCCTGGGATTCTATGATTTTAAGAAGCTACTGGGTCCTGCATACATGCCATGCAGCAAAGACTTCTCAGTCAACAAACTACATCACTTTTTCCACCACCATCAGCTCTGGACAAGCTACCACAGGCTAATTAAATCCCCTAGGGAATGCCTCCATAGCTGCTAAAACCAGTGTAAGGTTAGGGCTGCTAGCAGGTCCCAACCTCTCCCCACACTACACCTGACTCCCCAGGCAGATGGTTCATGGAGCCAAGCTAGAAACTTATCATGCTAAAGAGACTATCAATAGCATTTCAGCAACTGAAGTGTCCACACTGAGCCCAAGTGAGCTTCAGCAGGGGTGCACAGGACATGACCACCCTACATGGCAGGGGGTACAGAGTTGCTGATGGCAAGCACGGAGCGGTCAAGTTGGCTTTAGCACAGCCACCTCCTTCACTAGCATTTGGAGCTGTAAACAGAGCTTCTAATGCTCAAGAGATCAAGCAAGCAGTTAAAGACAACTCAACTATATAATTTTCCATTACAACTGGATTCACCAACAATATTTAAAGCCACCACAGATTCTTAAAGCTACCAACACCAGGCAAGACAGATATTCCTTAAAACACCAGAACTGCACTGCTTCCAACGCAACTGTACTAGCACGGAGGGGTCTGAACCTACAACAGGCTCCGTGCTTTATGACAACAGCTCCAGATACCCACTGGCACCTCAAAGGTTCCACACCCAGTCTTGACCAATACAAACAGCAATAAAAGGTACACCACAGTCCTCAGGCATCTTCACAGACCAACAACAATCACACACTTGCAAAATTCTTTTTGGGAAGCAACAGCAACTTGTTATGTGTGCACAGACCACAGCTTGTTCAACACGGGTTATTGACTCTGCCACAGCAGCCCGTATCAGCAGGGGACACTCCGTCAGAGCCGCAGTATGTCTTACCTGGACACTATGCTGGAGCCGTTGTAGAGGTCACTAGCGTAAGACAGCGTTGCCAGGGGTCGGACAGAATTGTAACGCGTGAACTTGGATAGACACTCCTGAAACTCATCCAGCTGGCTTGTGGTTCTGCTGTCATCTAAGGAGAGGCAGCAGCGTTCCGGAGGAGAGAAATAAGACAAACTCAGCAGCAAACAAAAAAATATCAGAATTACCTCTTCATGTGATACTATCTCTGCTCTTACTCAGGAGGTTTCTTGGCCAAAGTCAGGTTCTCTCTCACCTCCAGCATTCCCTGAAGGCAGTACCATTATCTATTTTTTTTCAGAGCACAAATTGAGTCTTACTGCAACATTGAGTAACCCTAGTATGCTGAGAAATTGCCTTGGGGTGGGCAATACAGGTCTCCTAGTAGGCAATATAATTTGTTTTATTCAAATGGTCCATCTAGATTAACAGAACACCTTTAAGGATATTTAAACACACTGGGAAAACAACTTCTAGTTTTCTTTCTTTCCCCTATACTTCTGTTACAATATGCCCCCATTTGGAATTGGTTACATTCAAAATACTTTCAGGAAGAGTTGGATTTAGGGCTGGAGAAAGAAGACAAGCACAAAGCCAGATGATTTTCTGTATTGCAAGTTTTGCGAAAATTACGACCTTCAGCAGACAAGGTGAAATTGAGTCAGCTTAAATAACGATGATAAATATTCTGTGGGAAATGGCACATTTTACTACAGAAGTTAAAATTAAATTGCAGTGTAGAGAGCTGAAAGTCATTCCTGAATTTCTCAGAAGTCCCTATTTTTCTTGGTGTGAACAGAATTTTATGTGTACCATTTAAAATTCAGCACTTCCTAAATAAGGAAAAATTCCCAACTTCCAGCAATGCCTCCTGAGCACACCAGCCCTCCTAAATGTGATTGTGTATCTGCAGTCAAACATTATGTAGAGCCTTTGAGGCTCCGTAACAAGCCCCAGAATTCGCAGCAACTCTCCCTTTTCCTCCTCCAATAGTCCCACCGTTCACTTTCTCTTTCTGTGCCAGCACAAGGTAAGGGAACTAAAGCTGTGGCTGCTCTCCACACTTAAACACAGGGCCTTGATTTACAGGTAGTCTAGTTTGTAAGTCACATCATTGGACACCTTGGCTCCTGGTAAGCACCAGCATCCACTGCAGAAGCAGAGAAGCCAGACACATACGGCAGAGATCACAATTTCCACTTGCTAGTTAAGTTATTTTTATTAATTTCCTTATGAGCAGCATAAGGAGACAACAAAGCTCTGCTTATTAGAAAGCTCTGGAAATACTGGGCTGAAAAAAAGGAAGATGTTGATCTCAAAGCAGAATACAGCTGTGATTTTTTGTGGGCAAACAGAGAATAATCACCCTCTGCACCCTGGTAATTCCTTGCCATCAGAAATTACCTTGCTCTACACTTGGAAGGCATTTTGAAGTGTTCCTTCTATGCTATTTAATGTTTGAGCATATAAAGGAATGGAGAAGGTTAGTAATTAGCATGTTTAAGGCTACTAACGTATTCATTACCAACATCAGATCGATCAAAAGGGGCAAAATGAACAGAGTACTGCTCCAAATTAAAATTGCCAACACCTGACTGCTACAGGAAACAGCCCAAGCAGCACATAAACATCAGTGTTTCTCAAAGCCTGCCTTCTCCTTTGGCACTTTGATAGGAACAAATAGCTGCTACTCTTCCTTCTCCCTCATTTAGACATCGAGCACACAGTCCTCCTGTAATTTATTCCATATCTCTGCCTGGAAAACCAAATGTTATTTCTCAAGACATTTTCCCCATCAAAGTGTACAGCCATTTCATAATTACAGTTATAGCACATCTCCAACTCCCTGCTAAAACAGTCATAGGCACCTCTTGCAAAAAAGCTTTAAATCCACATTAAATCCCATTTAAAACGTGTCAAAAAGCAGGAATGACTTAAGAGAAGAAAAATTAATCAGGTATCACAGGTTATCCCTTATTTAGGAGAAAACCCGCACTCGCAAATCCTCCGCTCTGGGTGCAGATGACACGTATGAATACAAAGAAGAGTTTCACCACATTCATATTTATAGTTCCAATTATGAAGATAGATGTCTGCTAGAAGGGGATGCTGGGAAAAGCCCCACTTGTTATCCTTGCTTAATAAGTATTATTTTAACATAAACACAGTTCTGCATCACCAAGTTAGCACTGCATGAAGACATCTCGGTGTGGTCTGTGGAGTGCTGGAGTTGGCAGAGCAATGGCTCACTAAGCCTTTCACAGGAAACCGGCTGGTCATATACAGCCAGCTCCTCTGGTTTTCCAGCTACTGAAGCACCCCTTTTCAGCATCCTGCATTCCTTGTTAAAATTATTTTGCTGGGCATGATGAGAGCAGAGTCAGTCACTGCTGTGAAGTAGGCAGAGGTAGAACAGAGTGAGATCACCTGAACTACTCTACAGCCTTAAAAAAAATAAAATGAAGCTTTAAATTAAAGTGGATAAAAACTTAAACTGAATTAATGAAGGAAAAAAGAGTGGTGGTTTCCACCCCAGCTGTCTTTCTAGTCTCTGCATCCTGGGAGGTCAGTCATCACCTGCCAAGCCTACAAGTGAAGATATTCTGCCTGGTCCCTTCTTGTTTCCAGAGGTTGCTCCCATGCCCTGAGGGCTGGCTTCAGGCTGTCACTCTCCTCAGCGCTGCAAATCTCTGGCCTGCCACAGCCCATTGCCTGGAACTCTTTTCCCCCAAGCTGGTTTCTTCCCCAGAGGGCCCACAGAACAATCCTCCTCTCCTCCAAGACACATTCCTTTGACCCATCTGTTCCTTAAGAGCATCTTGTCATGTAATTAAGAACCATCCATCCACTTGCTAACAATTACTCTCGCTGCTGTCACACTGTTACTCAATTATGAATGAGGCAATCCAGGCAGTTGTGAAAACAGCTTCTAATTCTCCAAAACAAGCCTTAAACCTCAGGTGTGCCCCACGGGACACCACCACCATTGCACACTCAGGTTCTATCCACCAAGCCATTTATTAACCAAGACTCAATCTAGCAAAGACAGAATAACCTCCAAGTGTCCTACTGCAAGCCAAATGCAGGAGATTTATCATTTAATGTTTATACCTCTTTAGTAATTCAAGAGCAGTGTTTTTTTTAACTCCTGTGTTTCTACCACATCTAACAGAGAGAGAAGCCAGCCACCACTTTCAAACACTGGCATCTTCAGAGCAAGGATCACTGAAATTGTTTACGGTGGGTTATGCCCTTCACAGTACAGGATTACAAAGCAACATGTGCACCCCTCCAAAGTGACAGGATGAAATTTTCTAAATTTAGCAACTTCAAGGAACAGTCAAGGAAAACAAAATGTGAGTAGCACACAAATGCATACAGCAATGTTCCTGTGATGTGGAGAAGTAAAAGCTACGCTCAAGAGCAAGCCTTTGCAGAGAAGCAGGCACTGGAAGCTCTGGAACTGATGTGGGAAGCAGAAAACCATGCAAGTGGAACTCACCTGAGACACGTGTCATCCTGGTGGAAAAATAGCACTGCTCCAGGTCCTCAAAGTGAGCTGTGAGCCGCTTGCGTCGTGAGGCTAGCGTGCTGTTATACCACGGCTGCTTTTTGGTCTAAACAGAGACAAGAGAATGCTTCAGAAAGGTAAAGCCAAACCTGGGTTTTGTTTCAGAAGATTTTATTGAATTATAAACAATTTATACATTATAGATGAAGGATTAGAGGTATAAAGTGACAATAAATTAAGATTTTGTCACTATCAACAGCTATTCTTCAGGTCTGATGCTGCACCCTTTAACTTGACAAACAAGAAAAGCTCCTTTTAGATGCTTTTTGCTTCCCAAATCTTTGCAGATTTACCAGTTCGTCTCACGCACAGGCCAGACTGCAGCAACCCTTGGGGAGTCACGTCCTGCATTTGTACAGGCAGACGGTGGAGGCCAAGGACACTGGGCTTCCAGCTTCACAAATCAGACAGACTGTACAACAGATACTTTGTAGACCCCTGGCAGACAGCTTGTTAAAAAGAGAAGGGGGTGTTTGTTTTAAAGAGTTAGTTACTGAATTGTTCCTTTTGAAGCAGCTCAGTAACTCTCTGTAAAGCAAAAGTAAGTACAGAAGCAGAAGACACCATTGAGTCCAAAGGTTAATTGAAAAGAAGTCCAAACTCATCGTTTATGCCATTTCCCAACCTACCCAAGCAGTAATAGCAAAAGGTATAAGCAATGGATTAGAACTATGGAAGCAAGAGCTCCTCCTGAAGTCAGAGATAATACTGTACTTCTACTAGGAAGGAAAAGGAACCAATCCTACTACACAAGCAGTACAAAGAGCACCTTGCTTTAGTTCATATTCAAAAAAGTCTTACATATTACAGGCTCAAAGTTAATGGGGAAACCGTGGAAGATTTGAGAACCTCCAAGCTCCCTAATGAACAGTATCCCTGACCACACACAGAGTCTACAAAGCCACCAACGGCACCATCAAAACATATTAAGGAGGAGACAAAACCCCTTGAAAGAGCCCAGCACTGGGCCACCAAGATGACAAAGGGAGTGGGACACCTTCCTCATGAGGACAGGCTGAGGGAGCTGGGCCTCTTTAGCTTGGAGGAGACTGAGGAGTGACCTCATTAACGTTTATAAATATGTAAAGGGCGAGAGTCAGGAGGATGGAGCCAGGCTCTGATCAGTGATGGCAGCGATAGGACAAGGAGCAACATGTGCAAACTGGAGCAGAGGAAGTTCCATGGGAATGTAGGGAGGAACTATTTCACATCACTGTGAGGGTGATGGAGCCCTGGGACAGGCTGCCCAGAGATGCTGGGGAGTCTCCTCCTCTGGAGACACTCAAACCCTGCCTAGATGTGTACCTATGTGATTTAGTCTGGATGATCCTGCTCTGATCTGGGGGGGTTGGACCAGATGATCTTTCAAGGTTCCTTCCGACTCCTCACATCTTGTGATTTTGTGAAAACCCAATCCACATGCAACTTCCCCCTCAATCCATGCTGGAGAACGGGCTGCTCATTACCTTCATCAAGAGCAAACTAAGCTTAAAGCCCACTCAAATTCTGCTTAGACCTGTATGAGCAGTAACCTAACATTTTATGGAAAAGAGCAAACACTCAGTGAAGCCTCCAGACACAGCTTCCTGCCAAAGCCCACAGCTATATGTCACGACTCTTGCTTGTATGTTGACAGCACCTCTGGTCTATGCAGCTTGTTTCATTTCAAAAGCAACTCCAATCTCACCATGCAACTAAACACTGGAAAGCACTTTTACATCAACCCCTTTAACTACACAGCTCAAACTTCACAGCTCTACGAAACAGTTAACAAACACTTTCATCCCATTTTCCTATTAATTTTGCGTGCCAGCCTACAAGGGCTCCAGCCTCTGAGCACATCAGGAGTGATTAGGGCTCAAGACAACTTCAAGCATCGAAGAGCAATCAGTTTGGTCTCAAGTGAAGGCGAAGCTGCCTGTGACATGGTGAGTGACACAGCCCAAGCCCACGGCTGTTCTGCTAGATGAGCCCAGCCCACACTGGGGTGGAATCAATCACCATAACTAGTCGCTCACTGTGGGATATACCTGCTGGGTCTCCAGAGGAAGATCCCCTCGGAACAGGACTTGGGCTGGCACACAGTGACCCAGCAGTGGTGAGAATTGATCTTCCCAACTAAGTATTTTAAACTGCTTGTGTTCTACCAAAACATTCATTGAGTTTCTATGATGTCTGCTCCCTCGTTAAGCAATGAGGTGAAACAGGAGCTAAAAACATAAAGGGAAAGAAAATATTACCCAAGCATTTTTTAAACTGCTATAGCTGCTACAGTTGTCCTAGTTGAGGACATTAGCTAGGGCTGCTCTGTTATCAAGACTGATTTTACTGTCTGAGCTCCATTAGGAGCTCTGATGAGTCTTAACAACTGTGGAAAAGCTTCACAGCTACACAAAAGCTCCTTATTTCTAGCAGAAAAGCATCACCACTAAACACTACCTGCAGAATGCCCTGGGGGCTATATGACACGTCCACTTTTTCTTCCACAAGCTAGGCTTCAGAAGCAAATCTGTCCTATAGCTTTGTGGTATATAAACTCTTCCACTAGAGTCGTGAGCTATGCACAAAGTAGCTACGTTGAGAAAGCAAGCTATGCCACCTCTGTCCGTCCTGGCACAGCTTCCTACTGCCAGCAGCGCCCAACCTACGATTTTCACCACACCTGACAGTCAAAGGAAAAAAAAAACACAACTGAATTTACATTCTTCAAACTGGTTTTATGGTAAAGTCTTGTTGCAATTAGACTGCCTCTGAAGGAAGCATTTAGCTTTCAGAGGTCTCTTTCAACTCCCCATCCAAACACCTGTAAAAGTTTTGTATGAAAATTTGCACTAGAGGATACAGATCTTGTTACTCTTGGGGGCAAGGAACTACATTTGAGAACACCAAAAAAAGATTATTCTCAAATATGGCTGTCATACCAAATGACTAAAGGCTAGGCTGTTTGCTTGGTGCACTTACCAGCAGTACAGCTATGCTATTAATTTTGTCTTTGAAAGAGAAAGAAAAAGTACAGCGACAAGTCGTGTCAGTGGAGAACAAACACACTGTACCATATCAGCCCTGAACATCTCCACCCACATTTCACTTACCCTCTGAAGTGAGGTAGAGCTACAAGTCTTTGTTCAAGCAAAAAAAAAAAAAAGTCTCAGACTGCAGCAGCAGAAACAACAAGTATTTTCCCCACAGAACAAGAGTTGGAATTTTCCAATTACCAATTAGTTATACAGCTGTATACCCAAAACCCTGCACACACATCAGCCCAAGCTTCTCATGTTTCTTCTACCCGGGAATTCACCAGTTTGCTACCGCAGCATGCCAGGGATGCTCCACCACCAGCAGAGAGCACCAAAGGCACCAGCTGGCACTTGCCCAATGCTCCCATCCATCTAAATCAGAACCCTTTAGCCTTCTGATGCTGTGAGCTGGATACCAGTGACATCTTCCCCGCCCAGCTGCATCACAGCAGTGCTGTCTGGCATTCAGTTTGGAGACTTTTTCAGGCAGTTGGAGGCTGCTTGCCAAACAGTTTCACTGTAGACACAATTTTTTACCCTCTACGTGAATCTGTAACGCAGTTTGTAAGGCCCTAATGAGGACAAGCTCCGTATGTTTGGAGAATTAAATGCTTCTTGTTTTGAAAATTAAGCTTGATCCAAAGCTATTTAAGTCAGTGTGAAGGGAGGTAAATCCCTGACCCTCTGCAAATACTGCCCACTTGGGAGAAGTGATGAAGAGCAAAGTAAATACTCCCTCTACCATGGAAGAGCCAGCTTCAAGAATAAAGTCAGTGTCTAAATATATTACACTAGATCTCTTTCATGTCATGAATATGGACACTCACAATCACAGTCATTCCTATAGCTGTAAGTCTTGGCTCCAGCTTGCCCATATAACCAGTTTAAAGCATAGGCAGGACTCAAGTTGAGCAGTACCGTGGCAATGGACAGAGTTGTGCCTAATATCTGCCCAACCTTTAGACCCATGCTCCCATCCCCTCTGTGCAGACACACGTTTTACCTTACCTGAGAACTGCCGCTGAAGCCTGGGGGCTGGCTATACTCCGTGGAGTCGATAATACTACTGCAAAACCAAAAGAAACAGTCTGCTTAAATCACTGTACAGCTACCCTTTATCATTTTTAACCAGGTATTTATTCCCCCTTTACATCCTGCAGCATACCAGCCTTTGAAATCCATTTTACAGACACGAAACAAGGGTATTTTTGTTTGGGGCAGGGAAGAAGATGGGGTAGGATTTGGTTTTTTTCTTAAATACACAGATCTCTTAGAGCAGAAGAGTGTCACATGCAATCATGTGCAGTGCAATCTAATAATTTCTGATTAGAATGTAAAAGCATATTTTGTATGAAATACTCTGGAGAAGGCTTCCAGAAAATAACACACTACCATTGGCTTTCAGTTCCTTTCAAAGAAAAAAAAAAAAAAGAGAAAGTTAATGCCATGCCATTTGAAACAGCACTGTGAAGAGAAAAGCTAGAGACAGGCACTAGTACTCCAGATATATCCAAAGACACACAAAGCAGTTGAGTAATGAAATAAAGAAATAAGCTAAAAAAAAAAAAATTACTGACAGCCAGGCTTACTATCATTAGAAAGTGCTACACCCTATGTAGCTACATAGTTTCTATAATGACAAAACACACCTTAAATCACTGTTTTCAAAACATGGCATACATAAGTGAACTCAAGAGATTTAACCTTCAAAACTGCGAAAGGATCTACTGATAGAAGCAGACAGCAGAATACAGGCAAAACATTTAGCTCTCGCAGTGATATGCCAGAGCAAAGCGCCCTTATCACGCAAGTTTAAGATACTTTTAAAGACAAGTAAAGCTTCGTTCGCAAGACCATTTTTTTTAGTTGCTGAGAACACGTTACAAACCTCACTGTCATTTGTTTCTAATAAAAAAAGAATAATCTTTAGAGTTCACTTGCTTCTGCCACGTCATTTGGCTCGGACAGAAAAGAAGCTTTCTGGGTTTGTTACTCTCAGTCTTACTTTAGAGGTAATCTTAGATTGAAGCACGGCTTAGGACAGCTGAAATTTCTTTAAAAAGCTGCCAGAACACTGCTATAGGTCCTAGTTTTGTAAAAGATTATATTGTATGTATTGATGTTTATAGAACAGCTGCCAGAACCACTGCGTACGTAGATTTGATACTTTTGGTCATAAAATAAGCACTTTGGCTGAAACACTACTCAGGGCACCTGTAAGTCTAGAAGCATGAAACATTGGGACTAACGGCTCAAATATTTCTCAATGTTTTAAACCACCCCAGGAGGTGGAGAGAAACAGAAACAGAAGATGAGGGATGATTTTCAAGTCCCATTACTGGTTAACTTGTAAGAGGAGATTGATTTGGCTTCTGTTATGGGCAGGACAAAAGCTGCAAACCAAGAAAATCTGAGGAATAAAAATCATTATTTGCTGCAAGCTATCGCAAGGGAGAAAACAACAGCCGGGCTGTTCCAAGGCACGGTCAGGGACAATGAACTTGAAATTAGAATGTGGCCGCGTGAAATAATGAAACACATACAGCAGATCCTGCCAGGAACAGCATGAATTAGACACTCGGCTGGAAAGTGATGAAGTACTTCACTCCGAGACAGGTATAGTGGCAATTAACAGCAAAACACGCTGACTTACAGTGTCTGGTCTTGTTTTGCTGCAGGTTGTCTGGTGATGTAAAGCCTTCAAGAGCACAGACGTCACCTCCCTAACCAGAACACAAATCCAAACTAATTCCTGTGCAGTGCCAGTTAACTGGTACACACCTGATTTTTATTTTTTCATTTTCTGAGTATTTGGTAGCTGTTTTTATTAGGAAAAACAAGGTCCCTCAGAACTCTTTAAAAGCTGTAACGTCAGGTTCAATTAAGAACTTGAGCCAGCCTAACACAAAACATTTGAAAACCTGAAAGAGCAGCAAGGAAACCACAGCAACCTGCAGACCAGAAGCCCTGTTTGGCACACCCTTACAGGGACAGGGGGTGGTAATTAGACGAAATAAAGGGGAAGGAGATGAGGATCTCAATAACCACATCAGAGTTGCCAGGCAACTAATTTTCAGATACGAATCTTTCCTCAGAAACTCCTATTAGAGTGCTAGCTCATAATTGCTATTACATGCAGTCACGAGAAAGTTGCTTATTTGTATCTCCTGTTTGCACCATTTACCGGGAGCAAAAAATAGCACGCACGCCTGCTCAGAACAACCCGGCGCAGAACTACTTGTTCCTTTCCCTCCTCCTTCGCCTCTTCTTCTCTATCAGTACACAAGAGCAGCAACCCGCAGCGCTCTGAACAAGCGCCATGCTATTACCCAATTTAATATTTCATCATACCCCGAACAAGCCTAAGAGAAAAACCCCCATGTGCTTCCCGAAGCAGGGAGCGTATTGAACATGATGGCCATGCTTGGGCTATTTTTTTTTGGCTAAAGAATGTCTGAAGGAAGATGGGGGGAGGCATGGTAATTTCGCATTCTGAAGATGTGGAAAGCACAGGGGGGAAAAAAATAGCTACAAACAATGAAAAGAAACAGCAAATTAATGAAGCAAGCCTGTGATTTAGAGGAAGCAGATGAATAAGGGCAAGTCACTAGAGACCAGATAAAACCAAATTCCAAAGAACTCTATTCTCTTGAACTTTAAATTCAAAGACTAAATAGGTTTGGGTTTTTTTTCCATCTCGCCATGGGTCTGCGATAACCTTGTGCTATTTATAAGACAGATCAGTAAAATTTTATATTTCATTAGCAGGGTGTAAAACACGTTAACAAGTTCTATTCCAATTTAAATATACCATTTTAATTCACCCATAAGAAAGAAAAGTCTCTGTAAGTTTGACAGCATTGTAACATGGAAGTGAAACTGTCTCAAGCTGTACTTGTATTTCATTCTTGGTGGTTCACAGCACCTCCAAAACACGCTTTGG